>NC_088793.1:160324440-160628879 GCF_011386835.1 Chrysemys picta bellii | reverse complement strand
AAGCTTAGGGGGTCTTTCATGTGGGTCCCCACATCTGTACCCCAGAGTTCAGTGTGGGGAGGGAACCCTGACAGGTCCTCTAGAATTAATTCTGCCTCCGCTTCTCAAAACTCCATTTTACAAAGATCTCTTCTTAGGCGGGCTGGATCCAACTTCCTTTCAGTTAATGCTACTTCTCCAATTAGACTTGTCTTCACTACAGGAGTAAGTTGACCTAAGTTACAATACTCCAGCTACATTATTCACGTAGCTGGAGCTAACATAGCTTAGGTCGACTTTCCCCGGTGTCTTCATAGTGCTGAGTCGATGGGAGACACTCTCCGGTTGACTTACATTACTCTTCTTGGAAAGCTGGCGTACCGGGGTCAACTGGAGAGCACTCTGCTGTCAATTTAGTGGGTCTTCACTACACCCACTAAATCGATTCCTCCTGCATCAATTGCAGCAGTGTCGATCTCCCCGGTAGTGGAAACCAGCCCTAACAGATGTAGAGGAGAGCAGGAAATCATTGAAGAGCAGTACACTCTGGCTTTCCTTTCTCCAGGGTCTGAGTCCACTACCCCGACTTTTTTCCCGTCCATTGCCTTCCTGGTGCAGATAGTCTACAAAGTATGGATTTGGATGCAGATTTCCCTAAAGTTTGGTTTGTTCAGGTCTTAGCTTATGGCTACGACTTGTTGCTACAGCCCAAGGAAATGCTAATAAAAATAGAACCTTAAGCTCTGCAGCTAAGTGACAGTCTCTCAGGGCATTTTTCTACCAGAGTAAGAAAAATATGTGCCCCTAATTTTTCTGGGAGGAATGTAAAAAGCTGGCGGAATTACCATCCCATTTACCTTCAGCTATTTTAATGATAATCTTGTAGGCTGGTGTTTCAATATCTGATGGTCCAGCTAAAAATCAACTGCATGCAAAACACAAGCTAAGGCCTTGGCTACACTTACCCGCTAGTTCGGCGGCTGGCAATCGAACTTCTGGGTTCGACTTATCACGTCTAGTCTGGACGCGATAAGTCGAACCCGGAAGTGCTCGCCGTCGACTGCGGTACTCCAGCTCGGCGAGAGGAGTACCGCGGAGTCGACGGGGGAGCCTGCCTGCCGAGTGTGGACCAAGGTAAGTTCGAACTAAGGTACTTCGACTTCAGCTACGTTATTCACGTAGCTGAAGTTGCGTACCTTAGTTCGAATTAGGGGGGTAGTGTAGACCAAGCCTTAGTCTTTCCTAGACTAGCAGATACACCAAATGGGCAACGTGCCCATTAGAGCCAGGGAGTGAATGAATCAAGGGTATTTTATTTCCATGAAAGAGAAGGCAAGGGCTGAAAATGAACAGGCTTCAAAGATGGTAAAATGAGAGACACGCAGGTTGATACGCTTTAGCTGGCTCTTTCAAGCTAGTGAATTTGGAAAACACTCTCTGCCTTCTAGATAAGAGGCTTTCCCTCTAAGCCAGTGACGACCAACTAGCCAAATTCCAGCTCTCTGGCTAGCAGCATATTACTTATGATGACAAGCAACAGGCAGTGTGTCTTGTGACCTACAAGGAATGTAACTTTTGGGTAGACAAACAAACAAATAAATAAATGAAAAGTGTGGCCATTATTTAAAGTGGGATTTTCTAAGGCACCTAAGAGATTTGGGTGCCTAAATTTTTAAGGCTCCTTTAAAAATTCCAGACTTATTTGTTTGTTGAGATATGCACTAACTCCATAGAAAGCACCTACAAATTCTTAAAGATACAGTTCATACATAACAGATGCTAACACGTGATCTACAGCTAGCAGTACCCTGGTAGCAACTTGAATATAACGAACATTTAACTAATCCCTCCAAAAAAACACCGCCAAAGTCTCATTAGCAGCCGTCAGCAAATTTTGCTTGACAGGGCTATAAAATATTTTTACAAGAATCCTTTTGGATTGTTCCCTAATCCTTGTTAGCATCCTTTAATTTGTTTGACAAATAGAGCACATTGAGATGCTTATCAGACAAAGTGGAAAGTATTTCTTATGCTTTGTTAACTAGAATCTGGAAGCTTGAGGTCATGATCATATTGTTTCATGCTAAATGTCCTCTTATTCCATTCTAAGTGTCCCTGCTGTTTGTATATTTGCTGGTAGCCCAATTAATGTGAGGAATATATGGTACTTGACAAGTGAAAGGTGAAGTGAGAATGTTTGCCAGGGTATAGATTTAAAAAGAAACTTCCCTATTTCCCACTAAGAACTTTTAGAATAGTTTTCTTACCCCTTCCCTCACGTGCACCTGGAAGATGGAGGGAGAGTAGTGGGTCTATGACTTTCCAAGGGCAATGTTAGACACATATCTAGCATAGTGCAACCCTTGGTAAAGCTATTTACATACACACACACACACACACACACACACACAGAGAGAGAGAGAGAGAGAGAGAGCAGGACACGAATACAAAGCATAACAAATCCCCTTATAGGGTCCAGTTATGCCCTCAGTTTCACCCCTGCAGCCCCAATGAAGTCAGTGAAGTCACACAGGCATAACTGAACATAAATTGTGCTTTTTGACTGAAGTGCTGAAATCCATACATCTGTCTCCATATGCTTACAGCTAAATTTGGCTCTCATGTATGGATGGAGTTTCCATTAATAATAGGAGCTGCGCACATACATCTGAATATTTCCAAGAGCATGATTATTAAAATATACTGAGAGGAAGCAGTAGTTTCAGTGAGTGATGGGTGAACTACTTTGGATCAAATATGAATCATTCTGAAGCTTCACCCAATCCTTGTCATTGACCAGAATTTAGAGCTAGACAGCTAGCCGTGCTATAATAAATCTAACATTATTCTGAGAGCTAGAGAAGAAGAAAACAAGTACCTGACCAGCACCTCACAGGATCAGGCCCCAATCTTATGCTGGAATTGAGAAGAAACCAAAAAATAAAAATAAATTATATGTTGCTTTCCATTAAATAGATAAACACACCCTTAATGCTGGATTTGGAAATGACCTCAGCGACTAACCTGGCAGACATCACTCAAATAGCACTCCCTTTGCAGTGCATCAGAGTTTTGCCTGAATAATATCTCCAGGTTCCAGTCCCGAAAAGTTACATTCTCGCCCTATATAATACTTATAGAATGTCTTGACAGTGACCTAGAAAACATTAAAAAGGGTCACTTTGTATTACGCTCAGCTCTGTGCTGAAGTTTTAAGAGCATTTACTAAAATGTTTTGTGGGCCACTGTCTGCTCTCAGCGATGATGACTAACTCTAGAGTAATCCCATTGAAGCCAAAATGTGCCCCAAAATGGGAATGGCCAGGTGGCGAATGCGATCAGGATATGTACTGATTTACCCAGCAAAAGTGACCACTGTCCTACCCTGGTATAACCCCTGAGCAAGGGTGACAGTGGAACTATCACCCACCATATTGACCTCAGTGGTGCACCATGTGGGTTCAGCAGTCTGCTGTGCAGTCAGTTGCAGGAGCGGGGTGGGGCTAGGATAACAAAATTCCCATTATTAGACATACATTACAATGTGCCCATTACTATATGCCCATTAGATGAGGCTCACACTCAGCAAAAAGAGAGAATGAGCTGGACAGTAATGGATGACTCCAGTACAGCTAAAAAGCAAGACTGAGCAAGTCTGCTATTTCACAGTTTCCAGTTCTTTGGCAAAGAGGTGGATGACAGAAAGGCACAAGGGAAGCAATATACACTGCCAACCGAGAACTTCGGAGACTGATGGACGAGTGCTGCCATCCAATGGTTCTGTGTGCATCAGAAGCCACTATAGATCCAATGAGAGGTACTATAGGCAGGTAAATCTATTATTATTAGCCTAAGTGATCTATACTTCAGGAAGCTCGAAAACAAGAGAGCAGACGAAGATTTCCCATTCTTGTCTTACAAGGGGCTTTCGGTTTTCTTTCTGTATGAGGCAAAAGTTTTTATGGGATGTTTAATCAGTCGTGTGCGTCCAGGTCCTTAGCTTCATCCCAATAGGTTAGGCTGCAGCCCAGCCATTCATTCTGTGCCTAGCCTCTTCACATCAGTGAAATAGTTAATGCTGGTTTCCCCAATGGCCAGACAATGATTGACAACACTTATATTCCCTCACTGGGGCACCTGCAGATAACCACCTGAGATAGCTCAGAACAGGAAACCATTTCCACACAGCATGAACATGCAGGTGGCGTGCGATGCAAGCAACATGATTATTATCCCTTTTCTAGCTAACTGTTCTGGGTCCCCGCACGATGTCTGCATATTTGAGAAGTCATCACTCAGCCAGATGTTGGGTCACAGCCATCTAAATCCACTTGGATCTATGGAAAGTATTCTTTGTTTTGGGGGGGCATAAATCATGGGGTTTTCTATGAATTAGGAATTATTACTTAATTGTGCACTTGCTATTAATAGATCCTTATTAATGCTGCAGGTGTTAGTAGTAACTGCTCTTTGAAACATTACTTAATCACCCCCTTTGCAAATCCCTGTAATCCAGCACTTATAAAAATACGTGGATTATTGATTGAGAGGACCTCTGGGATCCCTAAAAGGAGGTTCAGTTCAGATGCCTGCTCAGTGCAGGAGGTGCACTACAGATTGCTCCTTGGAATATCTGCCAGGTGTTTGCAGTTTCATGTATAGCATGTCTCAAAAATACAAAAAAGGAGTGGGGGGCACAGGGGAGGTCATTCCCATCTGGGAAGACCAGACTCAAGCAGAGGAAGGAGGTAGAGAAGGAGGAACGTTAGTAATAGCTGGAGAGGTTGAAGGTGTGGAGGTTATATGGCTGGCTTCTCTCTCTCTATGGGGTCATTTAATGTACAACAATAGAACAGGAAATTTTTTGAAAAATATGTTCCTCTCTAGACTATAATGCATAACACGCAGTCATTTTTTTGACACATTTATAAGGCCCTAGCAGTGCAACCAAGGAGTCAAACAGAGCAATAATTGTCTCAGAATGTGCCGGATACGAAGGTGGTAAGGAGGCTTGCAAAGCATTTTGAGATCCTCACATAAAAGGTGAAATACAAGACCAAAGTATAATTATATCATGGTGACATCTGCAAAGCTCAATGCTGATAACAGTAGGATGGATGAAATTAAAATGCACATATTCTTCCCAGACACTAAGCAATTAAGTTACTGACGAATAAAAGGTTAATTTTGTATCAGAAATGGAGGAATGATAATATAATGATTTAGCCTTTCTTCACAATCTGTTCCTGTATTTTGTCCTTTCCATATGGAAAAAGCATAATATATAAGTAGATTTAATGCACTATAGAGGTGTTTTTCAAAGAGTCTTCAAACATTTACAACCAAAACACATAATATTAAGCCTTGACACCCTCTTCTGATATGCTTTTGTATTTCACATAACTACATGACTTAGATGGCTTGTATAGCCAGGGTCTTTGTAATCATCTTGTTGTATGGTAGTTTGAAAACAAATCAGGTAACAAACATGCTAGTTTTTTAAACAAACATGGTAGATTGTTGCTCTGTTTCCCTCAGTGATGTTCTCCCATACTCCTCATAACTACAATTTAGAGAACTCTTGAGTTGCATTATGTTCCCGCTAATACTATATAAGTGGATACAATGTTTATGAAAGAACAAGACTAACAGCACTCAGGCCTAGCGCATTACAGCTACACACAAAATCAAAACGTAGTATTTCCTTATAATATTTAGCCATGCATTTCTAGTGGTAAGATGGTGTCATGTTCATTTCTATAGCACATAGCTTCCCTCCCCCCACAACTCCGATGAGACCCAATATGGCCACACAAACATTGTTCATAGGGGAATGGATATAGCTGTGGTACTATAATATGTAGAGTGAACCTGAAGAGAAATAAGCAGTCCGAAGACAGGTTGGTTGGAGAGATGATCCAGCAATTTTTGTCAACTACGTGAGCATTCATCAGTCTGAGTGTGCTCAGTGTTCTGGAAACTGTGAGTTTATAATGGGCACGCGCCAAGCTTTGATTTTAGCCATTAATTTAGGGCCTGGTACAAAGCCCAGTGAAGCCAATGGAAAGACTCCCACTCATTTCACCGGGCTTTGGATCAAGCCTATAGTCACTCTTATACTATAATGTATTATTTGAATCATCACCTCCTTGCTTGTATCATGATCACTATTCTGATAGTCACCATGAACATGGAGGTCATGGCTGGTACAATGTAAATTGAATTATACCTTGCCTATACATCAAACACTATTGCACTGCTTACTACAGCAGTGTATTTGAAAACTGTAATATAAGCAAAGCCAGTGCACGTCTCCAGAATAGTAAAAGATTCATTAATAATACTTAACATATTTAGCACGTTTAATCTTCAAAGAACTTACAGAGATCTACTGATTAACTCTCATTAACCCTGTGTGAGAAGTTTTTTCCCCATTGTAGATGAGAAAACAGACAGTGACTTCCCAAGCTCCCAAAGAGTGACATTACACTGAATTCTGTTGTAGCCAGGACTGGAACTCAGGGTTGCTTGACTGTGAATATTATGCTCAGACTTCTAGCTCACTGTGATTTATCAGCTGAATTCGATGGGGCTAAATCTTGAGCCTGCAAAATATACACCTCAATGAAATATGAAGCAGGCGTAAGAACAAGTACAAACTTTAAAAAAAATAACTTTAAAGGTTAAAGATGATTCCTCTGAGGAAAGGATAGGAGCAAAATTCATACCCTGTCAGAACTGTGTGACAATGCAAGATTTTTCCAGGATTCCACCATCTGTTCTGTGTTATGCTGAATAATTCTGATGTTACCATATTAAATTACAGTATTATTATTATACAGTAGTGCGCTAAATCTTGGGAAAACCCAAGAAGTGTGAAAAAGATACATACCATGATACTTGTCATTGGAATAACAAATACAATTATAGACCCCAGTTCAGTAAAACACTTAAGCACGTACTTAACTTTAAGTACCTGAATAGGGATAGACTTAAGTACTTGCTTAAGTGCTGTCCTGCACAGGGACACTTTCCAGAACTGGGGTGTACTGGGGCAGCTGCCCCACTCTAAGGTAAAAGTGATTAAGAGCAGCTGAGAGAGGCTGGTGAGGTATTTGGCCCCAGGTGTGGCTGGATAAAAGGGCTGTGGGGCCAGGAGATAGGGGAGTCTCAATCTAGCCCTGGAGTGGGAAGGGCTAGCTGCCTGGGAGCAAGGTACCTGAAGTGGAGCAGTGCTGGGGAAGGGCAAAGGGAGCTGAGGAGCTCCAGCCTGGTAAAAGCCCAGGCTGCAGGCCTTGATGAAGGCCTACGAAAGGTACTGGGGCTGCAGAGGGGCAGCCCGGGGATAGGCAAAGGCAGCAGGTCCTACCCCTTTGCCAATGATGAGTGGCCCTTACAGACTGCAGTCTGACCCAGTGAGAGGGGGCTAGATGATGACTGGCAGTAGCCACTGAGGCAAGGTGGATATAGAGGGTTGGGGGGGTTCCCCTGAGAGGGGAGACCCAGAGTGTGGGGAACTGCTGGGGCAGAACCCTGAGGTAAAGGGCACTGGGGTCCGGGACGGACACAGGGCCTGAGGTAGGCGAGCCACTGGCTAGCAGAGGGCACTCTGAGGCTAAAAAAGAGCTAATTCCCAGATGACCAGGAGGAGACACCGTGCCGGTGAGTCTCGACCTTGCTACATTGGGTCAAAAAGAAAAAGTTTTCAAGTCAAAATGGTCCCCTTTTCAGGAATAAAAATAACTTGGAATGGAATATTATGGCCTGAAATCTTGTGTATTATAAGGAATTAGCTGGCCCAGGCAAGTGGTGCAACAATAATATCTATGACCCCATATCACCTTTTTCTCTCATGGGGGCCAATATGACTAAATAAATATTTCCCCCAAAGCAACGGATATAACTGTGGTGCTGTACGTATATATGTACCTGTACACAAAGGGGGGAGGGGGAAGGAAATGAAAGTGTTTGATCTTCTCATACTCCCCTTTATCATCATTCGCTGGCAAGTTCAGCATTGTATTTGTAATAAGTTTATGAATATTAAAGTTACCAATAAAAAATATTTCAAGGTTTGTAACTGCCCAGCCTACAGTTTCTGCTTTTGATTTTCATTGCCTATGTGGGACTTTTGGTTGGGTTTTTGTTGTTGTTTCCTTTCCATTTTGCCTTGAACCCAGGAATATGAACAGCTAGGTTTTCTCATCTAACTTCCTCAAGCCATCTTGGAGCACTCAAAGTTTTCCCCCTAACATCCTAATTAAGGATCTATCAATGTTCCTTTGGGACTGAGGCAGTTAATGAACACCATCCGGCAGGTCACTTATAAACTATTTACCCTGAGATAGAGGACAAACCGTGGTGAATTCCCAAGGAAAGAATCAAATGAACCTGTTAATGAGCAGAGCATTAGGAGGAGAAAAAAAGGGGAAGGATCTGAAGTCTTAAGGAAATGTAGGAAATGAAGGTTTGTTTACTGAAGGCTTTTACTGGTGTCAATGAACAGCACTCTGCCTCCATTTTAAAGCACTTGCAAACAAAATATTTGGTTGCAGTTAAGCTTTGAGTTAGTTTTTACATAAGATACTGGTAAACGTTCTTAAAAGAGTGGAAATGGACAGGGACAGGTAACCTGTTTTAGTTACAATAAAAACTGACACTAAGTTTTACCTAAATCTTATTTATTACTTGTAAGGTCCAGAAAGTTCTTGAGCAGGTCAGAACTCTATTGAGACAGGCGCTATGTAAACATAGTAAGTAACAGTCCCTTCCCCAAAAATCTTACAGGCTAAGCTTGGTTAACTTTGTTGTGTGCACCTTTGTACGTCTGAGATCTGAACTGAATCAGAAACACCATAATAACCCGAAAAGGACATTTTTGTCATATTATAGCTTGCTAGAAATCTCACAAGAGCCTGATTTTGTGAGATTTCCAACCACGTTTCTATAGAACGGGGTGGCCATGAGGTGCATGTGGCTTTTTTACAGTTAAAGGGTGGCTCGCAAAGCCTACCTCACTCCCGCCTTTCTCTGCCTACCAGACTTGGGGGGGGACGGGGACTTGGGGCTTCTGCCCAGCAGGAAGGGGGCTCTCCAGGCTACAGCACTGCTGGGCATGTCTGCCAGGGCTCGGGACTCCAGCAGGAGCTGTGCTGAAGCCACGAGCAGGCATGCCACATGGGGCTAGAGCCCTGAAGCCCCAAGTCTCCCCTTCCCACAGGGCTGAAGCCCCAAGCCCCAGCAGGCGTGCTCCGGCTCTCGAATGTCTGACGATTGTTGTATGCGGCTGAGAGGGTCAGTAAGTTTGGCCACCCCTGCTATAGAAGTTGGAGGTCAGGTAAGAATCGAAGAGAAAGAAGCCTCCAGTTTGAGTTTTGCTTGTCACTAGAATGACTAGCGTAGTGAAAGGCAACCAATGGAAAAAACAAACAACACAACACAACCAACCAAAACAAAACAACCCCGAGTGTTTTCAAAGAGCAACTAGACCATTTCTGCATTTATGTACTCAGCACCCTGAGCTTTCACTCTGAGTCTGACAAAGATTAGGTCGCTTCTCTTGTTTTGTGGCATGGAGCTAATCTTTATTTTCATCAAACCACAATGCACAAAATAACACTAAGGGCTGTGATCCAATATGAGCAAGGAGCAGAAAACTGGGAAACAATTGGTAGAAATGAATTTAAATCATTTATGTTCCTTGAAATGACTGTTAAAAACAAACAAGAAGCTGTTGCCAAATTGATAAAATAGACCAGAGGTTCTCAAACTGTGGTCCGTGGACCACCACTGGTCTGTGAGCGCCATTTAGATGGTCCGCGGATAGTTCCCTCTAAAGTACGTGCCTGGGCGGCCGCACCAAAGAGAATGAAAAGCCACCCACCTAATTAGTGGAGCTGCACAGGGGTGGCTCCACTAATTAGGTGCCTGGACCTTGGAAAAGACGCACATGTAATGTGAGGTGGTGGCCTTAGGGGGAAATAGGTGGTAGGTGGAAGGGGGCAGTGGGGTGGGAAGAGTGGGTGGGGGGGAATTTGGGACATGCAGGGCTGTGGCAACCAGAGAAAGAGGCAACTTTCCCCAGCACCAGGCTGCGGCTGCCAGGGAGAGACCCCCTTCCTTCCCAGCCCTTGCTCGGGGGCTGCCGCGGCGGGGGAGAGACGCCCTTCCTTCCCAGCCCTTGCTCAGGGGCTGCTGCGGCAGGGGAGAGAGGGCACATCCATAGCATTAGAAAGGTAAAATATTAAAATATGAGTTGTGTGCTTTTATTTGTAGAATAAAAAAAACCTTTATATATATATATATATATATATATATATATATATATATATGTAGCACTTTTATCCAAAGCGCTCTACAATAGTTAGCTAACGGTACAAACAACATTTGGAAAGATCATTAAGTGCTCCGTTGAGACCCTCAGCAATTTTCAAGAGGTCCACGAAAAAAAAAGTTTGAGAACCACTGAAATAGACTATACAACTGAATTTTGATACAGGTCAGAGTGTATGTAAATGCAAAGTTAAACTGGCTTAAATTCCTATAATAATATACTAGCTTAAATTAGTTTCTTTTTCTGTTTATTTACAATCATGTTACAGAAGTCACAATGTCAGTAGCTTTCTTTTTGTTAGAAATAGGCCCAAAGCAAAACCCCAGATCTAAACCTTCCTATGCAATGGGAGATTCAGAGTCAGATTAAATGTCCCTGCTTATCCCCATTCTCTCTGTTGGGCTGAACACCCAGAACTTTGGAGAAACTGAGATCTGGAGCTAAACTTTGCAGCTCAAGACCAGAAACAATTTAGGCAATGGTGCCAAACCCACAACCATAAGGGGCCCAACGCATCGGGGCAGGTTTCAAATTCTGGTGTGTTGTGTAGTGCTTGAGATATGCTGTAGAGTAAGAGTTGCTCTGTGCTGACTGAAAGCTCTATGGTGCCAATAACTTGAGACTACTAGGAGATCAGGTTGTCTCTCCCTTTACCGCTTCCTAGGCTGGGGTACTTTACAGGTTCGCATGAAAATGTACGTACTGTTTCTTCAAACCTCTAGCACAGGGGTAGGCAACCTTTCAGAAGTGGTGCGCCGAGTCTTCATTTATTCACTCTAATTTAAGGTTTCGCGTGCTTTAACATTTTTAGAAGGTCTCTTTCTATAAGTCTATATTATATAATTAAACTATTGTATGTAAACAAGGTTTTCAAAATGTTTTAGAAGCGTCATTTAAAATTAAATTAAATGCTGATCTTACGCCACCAGCCTGCTCAGCTCGCTGCCAGCCTGGGGTTCTGTTCACCTAGGCCGACAGTGGGCTGAGCAGGGCCTATGGCCGGGACCCCAGACCTGGGGAGGGGTGTTTCAGGGGTCAGGGCAGAGGGCTGGGGGAGGGGGTTCAGGGCAGAAAGCTTGGGTGTGTGTGTGGGGGTTCAGGGATCAGGACAGAGGGCTGGGGTGCGTGGGGGGTGTAGGGCAGAAGGCTGGGTGTGGGGGGGGGTTCAAGGGTCAGGTCAGAGGCCTGGGGGCAGAAGGCCAGGTGTGTGTTGGGGGGTGGGGGGTGCAGGGCAGAAGGCTGAATGTGGGGGGGTTCAGGGCAGAGGGATGGGGCTGTGGGGGTGCAGAGCAGAAGGCTGGGTGTGTATTGGGGTGGGGGAGGTTCACGGCTGGGGGTATGGGGGGTGCAGGGCAGGGACTGAGTGTGGGGGGTTCAGGGCAAAGGGATGGGGCTGTGGGGGTGCAGGGCAGAGGGATGGGTGTGTGTTGGGGTGGGGGGGTTCAGGGCAGAGGGCTGGGGTGCTCTGCTCCTGGGGGTGCTCCCTTCATGGCAGGGGGCTGGAAGGGATATGCCCTGTTCCACCCCCTTCCCCCAGGCTCCGTCCCTACCTCTCTCTGCCTGCTCTACGGAGCTGTGTGCACGCTGCTGCTCTTCCCCATCCCCCTCGCTAGGGCCATCAGCTGATTGGTGCAGGGACGGAGAGGAGGAGGAGGGGCCAGAAAGCACAGCTGCGGGAAGAAAAGGGGGAGGCAGGAAGCTTGGCTGCTGCAGAACCAAGCTTCTGCCTCCTGCCCCCGTAGGAGAGAGCGGTGGGTGGGGGGGCTGAGTGGGGCTGGAGGCCAGGACTGCGGCAGGGAGCTGTGTGCCACTGAAAATCGGCTTGCGTGTTTGGCATGCGTGCTGTAGGTTGCCGACCCCTGCTCTAGCAGGAAGCCAGGCAGGAGGTCGTCTGTGGAAGGTTGTAGCCGAAGTTCCAGAGTGAAGCGGTTAGAGAGAAGAAAGTTTCTTTCTTCTTTCTAAGAAAGTTCCTTGTTCAGTGTTAGAAGAAAACAACTGAGTCTTTACCATTTCCCATGACACGGTGTCAGAAATGGACCCATTCTGAACCAATATAATTAAGATGAAAAGAAAATGACACAGCCCGCATGCTTTTATCAAAAGAAGCAAAAGGTCCAAGGAAAACACAGAAGCCTTTATAAAGGCCATGTAGGAACAAACAGAGCATTGTGACTTAGGTATCAGTGAGAGGGACCATATAAGAGAGCATCTGGTAGTCAGGATTCTAAAGAAGGAACTTTAACAGTTGAATTCTGCACTAAGTCTGAAACATGCAATACATCTACCAGACAAAAGAGAGACAGTACTGGGCTGACAGCTCTGAGACTGACGTCCTTCTTTTCTCTACATTTGTTATTATTTACTGGCCAGATCTTGCCCTGTGATTCTGCCCTTCATGCGTCATTCTCATGGTGCTTTTTTAACAATCAGCTGGGGACTGACACCTACCAAGGCATGTCCTGGGGCATGCCGCATCCCTAAGGAGGACTAGCTATTTGCTATCCCCATGAAAGGAAGTGTTGGAGGGGGGACAGGTGACTGAAATCTGCTGCTATATTTCTTATTCTTTCCTATTATTAGTGAAATACAGGTGGATCAGATCATATCCCTTTGTGAGAATATCCACCCAGAGGCCACGAAACTGTATAGGGTTCCCCTTGTGGAGTTTCTTCTCCATTCTCTGCTTGTCAGAGATAGGGATGCGCCTCCCCTCCCCTCAATAGAAAAAATGGTGGTTGGGTCCCCACACCACTTGGATCCCAGGTTTACAAGAGGCACAAGGGCCAGTCATGTGGCAGGAGGCCTTGTGCCATCACACTGGCTTGAGGCCTCCTATGGCTCTGAGCCTGCTTTCTGGCAGCGTTGCTAGAATGCAATATTTCCCCGCATTAACAACTGGCAGTTGCAGACACTTTCAGTATTACTTGTAATTATGGTAAGACAATATTTTTAGACAGAAATGTGATTTTTCAAGTTGATAATGGGGGAAATCCTTCCTCAGTTGAACTCAAGAGGTGTTTTACCATTGACTTCAGTGGGGCCAAGATTTCACCCAGGGTCTCTAAGACATAATCCCATGTTGGGGTGGTGCAGAGCTGCCCTGCTGTAGGGGTACTGTAGGAGGAATGCTAGGAAGGTCGGTAGATGGCAACCAACTAGTGCACGGCCCAGGGCAATGCTTTTCAGGGGAGAGAATTTTTGACTAAATACAGAGGCAATTGTTAATGTAATAAAAGAATGCTATGAGTTCTTAATAGCTATGCACAGCAGGCAGATTTCTGATTTCAAGTTCTCACCTCAAGAACCTACAGACAGAAATCTGCTTGAAACTCAACCTGTCTACTTTGGAAGGACTGAGTGAGCCTCACTGGGGCCCCTATTGTACAGTAGCGGGGTTCCAAGGAGTCTAGATATTGTAGGCCTGATACTTACACAGGTAAGCAACTCCTTCACCATTTGAGGAAGAGTAGCATATTCATCTCAGCATAAGGCAGCACTGAAGTCAATAGACGTTCCTACCCATTAAGCTAGCTGGAATTGGCCCATATTCTTACAACGTTTGCTATATTACAAAATTCTACATAGGAGTTTTAAGGTCCATCTAAGTCTGGTATCCTGTCTCTGACAGTGGCCAGCACCAGATGTTTCAAAGGAAGGTGTAAGAACTCTGCATTATGTGGCATAATCTGCCTTCCACAATTCCATGGACTACAGAAAAAATTTGGGTGGATTTTCACTTCATTCCATTGTTCTATTACTGTTTATAATTTCCAAAGATACTTAAAAATAGCAATTGAATCTCTCAAAGCATTCATCTCCATTTCAGATCAAACTGCTTACTAAATTGTACCCCGAGACAGGTTGACTCGAAATCCAATAAAAGTATAAGTAGCTGGATTTTTAATCAGAAGACTATATTGAAAATGTAGATAGTAAATGTACAGTAACTAACTGCAGATGCTTAAGAAACTATAAAGCTACAGTCAACATGTTTTCCCACATTAATAGGTAAGAGCCTAGTTTGAGTGTAGCTTTACTATTTGACTTAATAAACTAGCATTTTATTATTATATAGTGTACCTAACTCCTGTAGTTTTACTATAGTAAATATAACCCAGCCATATTTTAAAAGGTAGCCTTTTGCATCTGGGAAAACATTAAAACCAAAAAAAAAAAAAAGAAAAAACCCACCTCATATTCATTATAATTTTTTACATTCCCCTGCCTTGACATTTGTACGAATTGAACAAGTGTTTCAGCCTCCAACCCCTTCCTTTCCTTTAGCTACAGTGGATATAGCCTTATTTTTGTTTATTACATCTCAGTGGGTTACTGTTAGATAAAGGGCCAAGCCTTAACATTTAGATCCTGATTTCAAACATGCCAAATGTTGTGGTGTCTGTATCTGAAGTGGTGGTTCATACCACTCTAAAAGGAGGTGCCACATGCAAATTTTGTTTTAAAACTCTCCCATCAAAGCTTGAATAAACAACAGAGGAAGCATTAGTGCAAGGTTTCCTCACCGCCATCCTTATGTGACTCCGTTTGACCACAGATGGACCACCTTTGGGTGTGAGAGGTTGGTAGATTTTGTGACATGAAGAAGGCAATGGATTAAACCAAACATTTCACGCTGGCACCAAACTGCTATCAGCTGCTAACTATTTTTCCTCACTTCGAGCCATGCTTGGATTTGATCCAGACTGGTCCTGTTAATTTGAGTTCCAGATGAAGCCTTTAAAAAGAGGTGATGTACAAAAAACCATCTTTTCCTAGCAGTGAGGAGAGTTGTGCATCCAAGAGTAAAGAGAGGGCAAAACTGGAATCGGTCTCAAACCATAGCATCGATAGCAAGAGCCTGGCTGCTGGCTCAGAAGCAGACATATGCCCCTTTCCAGCTGCCAGAGACTGCACATGTCCCTTGAGCAGTTTTCAACAGAAAGGTCATTCATTTCAATGGAATGTCAGAACACAGCAGATAGAGCAAGAACATCGATATCTTTACTCCTCACATCATGGCCCCATTATTGGGGTTTTGCTCCAATTGGACTAGCTGCTCACAAAAAAGGCAGCTTAATGTAGAAATGCTGGTGGAAATGGCCTGAAATCTAAGCATGGAATTCATTCATACCTAGAGACACTACTGTACAACACAACCAAGTTTCCAGCGTTTACCTAAAATAGTAAATCCTTCTAGTCGAAGGAGACTCAATAGTGGATTTGACCGTTTTCCTCTTCCGACTCTCCCAGAAGATGAACCTACTGAGTGTTCTGACTGGCCTAAAGGGAAAAGGGTGTACTTTTTTAAAGTACACAAACTGAAAGTCACATTATAGTTTCTAAACTTCATTTATTTTGTATTGCTGAGGTGTACATAGACAGTCCAATGCCCTGACTTCAGATTGGCCTGAACTAAGACAATGGATCTGGACAATCTATGGTCTCCAGGTGCGCTCTAGTCCAGATCTGAACTTTGTGATTCAGATCCATTTTAGCCATGAACTGAATTGAAGAGTCTAAATACCCCAAAACATTGGGAAATTCAGACCCAGATCCAAATGGCATGACTTTGCAATGAGTCAGTCTAAAACACTGCACCAAAACCAACCCACATTTGGGGAAGTTCAGATCTGGATCCAATTCCAGATCCCAACTTCATGCTTAGACCTATCCCAAGGTCTTCTCAAGCCTTCCCTACCCTGGAAGAAAGAATCCAAAGCCTTGAGATGCCAAATTACTAAATCCAACTGGCAATTGAGGAGTACCAGCAGCAATAAAATAGATATAATCGGGCCATTAAATACTTAGCCATATTTAGATCCACCTCCATTATTTTTGTTTCCTTCCTCATTCATTTTGCTTGACAATCCTAGGCAGCACTGGAAAAAACACAGGTATTTTGGGTGCCACACTGTGTGATCACAGAGATGCAGTCTAACTTCTAAATAAATGAATTCCAATACACTGCCAAGTAAACCCTACACTGACCTTTGACTTCTTCATCTGAAATATGACCATAAAAATAATGAGTCTGTACACTTCTTTTGGCAATTATACTGCTCCTGGAATGAAAGGACATTGTCATTAGCATGCAGCTTATGGACACCAGCTTGCTGGGCTTGGCAAACAGCCAACCTGGGAAAAGGAGCTGAGTTTAAAACTGACACAGGTTCAATGGGATAATTAGGCAGCTTTTTGTTCAAGTTTGTTGATATAAATGTGCTACAGATTAGCCTTTCCCCTCTGCGCTCTGGGTAATGATCAGGGCTAACAGGTGGCAAGCTAATGGTGGAACATGAAATTAATACTTTGTTTCCTGCTACCTTCCTTTGTTGTTTTTCTGTACAGGATTTCTTCAAAATCTTGCAGCACATTGCAAGCACTTTTTCTGCCCTGCTTACGTTTACATGTTCCCTAAAACAACCTGCCAAGAAGAATGTGTTGTTGCTTCACATTAAAAACAGCTTGGAAATGCGGATTGGAAAATAAATTACAAAAAAGCAATACAAACTCAATGTTAGACTGAAGAGTAAAACTTACTGGAAAGGGCATAAATGTTAAAATAATAAAGGGACAAATCTTTTTTAAATCACTAGGGATTCGCCTGAGGAAAATCAGAGTAAGGACTCCAAGGGCTTGACCCAATTTTGAGCAAATTACAACACAACCCAGAAAAGCATTTAGGACATAGACATAGAGTTGAAACATAGGCATAGATCTAAACACAGGCAAAGAGTTATCTTAAGAGTTGGCTCTTAAGTACGGCGTAACAGGGAGCTTGCTGCTTGGTAGGAGTGAGTAGTGCCAAATACACTTACAGATCTCTATAAATACTAAAAGTAGATTCCATCTTGCTGAATGTCAAAGTGAGCAAGAGAGTAAGAGACTTCATACATACACAGAGGAATACACTGCCATCCCATACAAGAAACATGCTTTCATAAGTTAACATTTACGCAGCACCTTTTATCCTGAAGCTTCCCACAGCACTTCTTAAAGATGTTACACATATATATAAATATGCAAGGATCACTTCTCCCCTCCCCCCGCCCCCACTAAAACGCAGTGACCTCTGGCATGCACCTGTTCAACACTATACAGAAACACTACACAATAGTTTAGGACAGAAGTGAGGGGATTTTCTGTCAATCAAATGTGATTATTTAAGTTGGACTTCACTTAGGATACTGAGGTTAATATCCTTCCACTTGAAAAAAAATGGGTCATGGTGACTCAAAACTTCTATTAACATGCAGGACAGGAGTGGTGTGGACCCCATCGATGCATACTTCCCTTCATCAGCATACCCCAATGCTGACCTGTGGGTCAATATGGTGCAGCCCTGACCATCTCTGGGAGAGAAAATACGTCATTTTTCTTCATCTTCATTCAGTCTGCTCCTTTCATCTCTTCCTTATTTCCCCACCACCTTACTTTTTTTTTAAACTTTCCTTCCTTTTAATGTTTTCCTCTCCTATTTCCAGATCCCTATTTTCTCTCTCGCAGGTCTCCCTCATGCCCCCCCACAACCTCTCATACCCCTCTGGCCTTCACAATCTGAGCCCCCTTCCCTGACACTACAACCTTCTCTCTTTCTTCCCGTCCCTGGTTACCCAATAGCTTTGTCTCTTTCTCTCCACCCACTTTCCCTGTGTATCTCTATTTCCCTCTCCACACAATAGCTGGCTGCTGCTGTGGTCCAAAGATCAGGCCAAACAAGCATGCAGCTCTTCAGGACTTCTGACCACCGCTCCTTCAATTCTTACTTCAGTCTATTGACTAGGCCCATCCAGAGCATGACTATTCAGGAGCAATGTCCTTCATACCTCTCCTGCTTTTGCTTACTGCTGTCAGGGATATCAGAGTGAAATCCTACAGTGACTAGAAGGCTTCCCACCTCCTACTGTTTAGCAGAGAACTCTCTACATCTATAGTGATTCCCCTGCTCTTCTGCCTGCTCCAGCTTACCATGAGAGCAAAGATACACCCCTCACCCCAACCCAAGAAGCCGCAGTGGGCTGGTAGGGCCTGCTAGATACATCAGCTTAATGTGAGCTCTGATCTTCTGACAACTGAGAGAATTTGTCCACCCATTAAAAAAGGATGTTGAAAAAATGAAGAGGCGATTTGAGGTCTGAAAAACCTGTCTTAGAGGGAGAGATTGAAGGAGCTTGATTTATTTAGTATCTTGAAGAGAAGGTTAAGGGGAGGCTTGATCACAGTCTGTAAGTACCTGCATGGAAATAAGAGATCTGATACTAGAGGACTCTTTCACTTAGCAGACAAAAACATACAATTCAGTTGTGGAAGTTGGAGTCAGCTAAGTTCAAACTTGAAATAAAGTGTAAATAACATTGAGGGCAATTAACTATTGGCACAGACTACCAATGTTTGTAATAAATCCTGGAGTCTTCGAATGAAGATTGGATGTATTTTCAAAAGCTATACTCTAATTCAACCACAATTTGCTGGGCTAGATGTTGGAATCATTGGGTAAACTCTAGGGCCTGTGATATGCAGGAGGTCAGACTGGATGATCATAATGGTCCTTTTGGCCTTAAAAATCTATGAATCTATCCATTTTTTAAAACAAACTTCCTCTGGTGTCTGCACAAACCTTCTGTGCAAAAGTGATTGAGAAGGCGTATCTGAGAATTTGCTGATTATAGCAATATTCTAGCTACCTCCGCGAGCAGATTAACCCTTTTTGTGGGTGTTGCATACACTATACCCAGTTCACGCGTCTGAATAGGACAATAGGAGCTGATGTAGCCACACACGACTTGTGGATACCCATCTGAATACAGTGATGCAGTGCATCACAGGCACCCTTAAGTCAATTCCAACACCATGGCTGTTCTGTCTAACATCGCTCCCCTGCTGATATGCCAAACTGCTGTGACATTCCATGAAGCTCAGAGAATCCAGGAAAGCGGATGTCTTCCTATTCACCAAGACCTTGACAATGCCTCCCATAAGTCTTAAGTCCCACAAGCCTTTCTGGGAAAATTTGTTTAGCTTCCTACAATCAGGCTACGATCAGAAGGAGGCTTGGAAAGCAGATTGGGCTAAACAAGACTTAAAAAATAAGCACCTTGTGCCAGAGCCAACACAAAAGGTCCCTGGGTTTGACCTTCCATGGTCATCTTGGGCAACTCTGACCCGAATTCAAACCAACCATAGTAGATGCAGATATCTAATGCACAAATGAAAATCAAGGACTCCCCGGTGTGCGAGTGTGGTTCCCCACAACAGATCATCGAACACATCACTACCTACTGCCCAATTTATAAATCTGAAGGAGGCATTACTGCAATGAATTCTGCTACTCCTGATATAGCCATTTGGCTCTATCAACTTCAGGTGAAATTGTAGTTGCTGCTTTACACCAGCCATATGAAAGAAGGACCATGTGTTAAAAAAAAAACAGAGGGGTAGCCGTGTTAGTCTGAATCTGTAAAAAGCAACAGAGGGTCCTGTGGCACCTTTGAGACTAACAGAAGACACTTCTGTTAGTCTCAAAGGTGCCACAGGACCCTCTGTTGCTTTTTAAAAAAAACAGTTATGAATTAACCTCCCTCTGGTAGCATGCCAAAAGTTTTCAGCGTTGGAAGGTGGCAGCACTCACTGCCACTAGGTTATGGTACCTCAGCTTCCTTTATACTCCTCATGTTACCAACAGGCCCAATAATTAATTTGTTGCTCTTGGAGAATATTGTTTTTAATGGGGGTTGGGTGATATTTTGAATCCCAGCAAAGATAAACAGACATTTACTTGGGTTTTTTTTGTCTTAGTCCAAATGTATTTTTAATTATCTGCAGCCTGGGATAGGCAATTTCTTCATGTAGTGGATGAAATCAAACTAAGGCTATGTCTACTTTATGAATGAGGGATGCGAGTCCCTGGTCACGTCCACATACTCGGGCTAGCGCTCATCAAGCGAGTGTGATGATAAGTAGCCGTGTAGCTGCAGCGCACGTGCCAAGTACAAACCCATCTGGGGGATATGTACTCAGCATGGCTCAGCTGTTCCTCCGCTGCTGCTACCCTTGTACCTCGGCTACACTGCTATTTATACTCATGTGTGAACGTGAGCAGGGGAATCTCACCCCTAGCTTGTAGTGTAGTCATAGCCTACAGAAGAGCCTTCACTTTTGTCTGCAGAGCATTTTGATTTGCAAGAGCAAGTCTGATTTATTTACCCACCCCCAAGACCTCTGCAAGAAAAAATGCTTCTTTCACATGATTGTCTGCAGTTCATACAGTATTTGAGATCCCAGAATGCTAGTTTGAGTGCCTGGGCTGGTCCAAACTGTTCCTGCTTTTGTCTTGAAGATAAGCTGCTTGGAAGATCATTTCCTTCTTTCCTCCTGTTTCTCTAGCTTTTCTCGGGCATAGAGACAATAGGGCAAATTCTGTTCTGCAACCGAGGCTTTTGCATGGAGATAACAGAGAGGAATGGCTGAATGATCAGAATTAGAACTAAGCCAAGAGAAGTTACAAAATACACTTGCTGCTGAAAGTTTGTATACAATGGTGTTTCTTGATGAATTATTTGTTTTACTATATTATTACAGTACAGTTACAGTACAATTATTACAATTATTATTGTAATACTTACAGGGTCAAACTAAAATTGGGGCCCTGTTGAGCGGGGCACTGTGTAAGCATAGAGTCTCTCACTGAAGACTGTATAGCCTAAGACAACCAGAGGCAGAGGGGAAACAAGGACAGAGAAGTAAAGTAATATGTCGAGGATCACACAGCAAGTCATTGGCAGAGGCAGGAATAGAGTCCAGTTGTCCTGAGCCTCACTCCAGTGTTCTGTCCGCTGAACCACATTGACTCGCCAGTAAAATGAAGTCAGGGCTGCATGAAATGGTTCGGTGCATTGCTTGTTCTTCCAATGGTTTGTGTATCTATACATTAGCATTGATTTTTGGCAGAACAATTTTGGCTAGTCTATATATAAGAATTTTTATAACAGGAGGTGTAACAGTAATTTGGAGCCCTGAAACACCAACCCACAGCACCCAGCGCTGCTCTTGAGAGCAGGGGCTTTTGGATAATTGCCTAATATGAGGAACTGTAGAGTGGGGGTGGATGCAGGACTTGTGGCTTACTGTTTATGCTGGGAGAATTCACTGTAGTCTGCACTGGTTCAATCTGAGCTGAAGGTCTGTTTGCAGATGCTTTGAACAATGCCAGTAAAATGTCTGGGACAGCTGATACTCCATGTGTGGACACAAGACATTGTACAGTAGTTGCAAGCACAAGGCTTTCCAAGCCACAGGTTTTAGCTTAGTGTAGACAGGCTCTAAAAGTCACTTAAGACCAATAAAGTCATTTCATTTATGTCCTATACAATATTTGGCCCCAACTCACCAGAACTGAGATACTTGAAAATTAACTCACTATATCACCTAGCCTCCCATTATTTTCCTGTCACAATCATATAAAAGCAAGTGAAAGCGCAGTTGTTACCACCAATAATATCATACATCATTGATCTACCCATGGAACTGTTACGTTATTGATACCAGAAGGAAGCAGTCACACAATTACCTGCCCCACTGGGATTGGCTCACTCAGGGGAATGGTAATGAGATGCAGAACCTTTCAGGACTAGGTTTTCATTAAAATCCAGGCCATATTAGTTACAACTGAATGTCAGTTACTATCTGATGGCTACCTGATAGCCTATGTGACATTAGCTTGGTGGATGCAATCCAATTGCTAATGAGCAGGTGTGGTCTGTGTCACAAAACAGTCACCACAGTAGTCACTAACTGACAGCCTGAGGAGAGATAAATGAGTAAGTCACAGAGACTGAATTTTCCTGTTTCTAAGATGGATCCTGGTGGAGGTATCTTGACAGGGCAGTATTCACCCTGCCAAACCAGTTTGGATGGGTTAGTGTTGTCAACTTGGTATTAAATTCACACAACAAACAATTTTAATATTGTCCAATTAACATAAGAATGGCCATACTGGGTCAGACCAATGGTCCATCTAGCCTAGTATCCCATCTTCTGACAGTGACCAATGCCAGATACTTCAGAAGGAATTCACAGAACAGGGAAATTATGAAGTGATCCATCCTGTTGTCCACTCCCTGCTTCTGGCAGTTAGAGGCTTAGGACACCCAGAACATGGGGTTGCATTCCTGACCATCTTGACTAATAGCCAGTGATGGACCTATCCTCCATGAACTTATCTAATTCTTTTTTTAACCCAATTATACTTCTGGCCTTCACAGCATCCCTTGCAACAAGTTTCACAGATGGACTGTGCACTGTGTGACTAAGTACTTCCTTAAGTTTGTTAAAAACCTGCTGCCTATTAATTTCCTTGAGTAACCCCTGGTTCTTAAATTATGGGAAGGGGTAAATAACACTTCCTTATTCACGTTCTCCACACCATTCACGATTTTATAACTTGTATCATATCCCCCTTTAGTCATCTCTTTTCCAAGATGAATAGTCCCAGTCTTTTTAATCTCTCCTAAAATGGAAATTGTTCCACCTTCTCTGTACCTTTTTCAATTCTAATATATCTTTATTGAGACGGGGTTGCCAGAACTGCATGCAGTATTCAAGATCTGGACATACCATGGATTTATATAATGGCATTATGATATTATCTGGCTTATTATCTATCCCTTTCTTAATGGTTCCTAACATTCTCTTGTCTTTTTGACTGCCGCAGCACATTGAGCAGATGTTTTCAGAGAACTATCCACAAAGACTCCAAGATCTCTTTCTTGAGTGGTAACAACTAATTTAGACCCCATCATATGGTATATATAGTTGGGATTATGTTTTCCAATGTGCTTTACTTTGCATTTATCAACTGAATTTCACCTGCCATTTTGTTGCTCAGTCACCCAGTTTTGTAACTCTTCGCAGTCTACTTTGGACTTAACTATCTTGAATAATTTTGTATCTGAAAATTTTGTCACCTCACTGTTTAACCCTTTTTCCAGATCAGTTATGAATATGTTTCAACACCACTTGTCCCCGTACCGATCTGTGGGGAACGCTGCTATTTACCTCTCTCCACTCTGAAAATTGACCATTTATTCCTATCCTTTGTTTCCTGTCCTTTAACCAGTTACTGATCCATGAGAGGACCTTTCCTCTGATCCCCTGACTGCTTACTTTGCTTAAGAGTCTTTGATGAGGGTCCATCAAAAAGCCCAAGAACACTATATTCACTGGATCACACTTGTCCACATGTTTGTTGACCCCCCCTAAAAGAATTTTAATAGATTGCGAGGCATGGTTTCCCTTTACAAAATTGTTTGAAGTTTTCTCCAACAAATCATATTCATCTATGTGTCTGATTATTCTGTTCTTTACTATAGTTTCAACCAATTTGTCTGGTACTGAAGTTAGGCTTACTGGCCTGTAATTGCCAGGATTGCCTCTGGAGTTGTTTTTTTTTTTTTTTTTTTTTTTAAATGGCATTATATTAGCTATCCTTCAGGCATCTAGTACAGAGGCTGATATAAATGATAGGTTGCATACCACTATTCGTAGTTCTGCAATTTCATATTTGAGTTCCTTCAGAATTCTTGGGTGTATACCATTTTGTCCTGGTGACTTATTAAGTTTTATTTATCAGTTTGTTCTAAAATCTCCTCTATTGACACCTCAATCTGGGACAGTTCCTCAGATTTGGCACCTAAAAGGAATGGCTCAGAATCCCTCACCTTTTCTTCAGTGAAGACCAATGCAAAGAATTAATTTAGCTTCTCTGCAATGGCATTGTCTTCCTTGAGATGGCACCTTGACTGAGCAATGGCCCCACTGATTGTTTGGCAGGCTTCCTGCTTCTGATGTACTTAACGAAATTTGCAGTTAGTGTTTGTGTCTTTTGCTAGTTACTCTTCAAATTCTTTTTTGGTTTGCCTAATTATACATTTACTCTTGACTTGCCAAAGTTTATGCTCCTTTCTAGTTTCCTTTCTAGAATTTGACTTCCAGTTTTTAAAGGATGCCTTTTTGTCTCTAACTGCTTCTTCTACTCTGTTGTTTAGTCATGGTGATAGTAAGAGGACCAAAAACTATGTTTTTTTTTAATTTGGGGTATATATTTAGTTTGAGCCTCTATTATGGTGTTATTAAAAAGTTTCCATGCAGCTTGCAGGCATTTCACTTTTGTGACTGTACCTTCTAATTTCCTCATTTTTGTGTAGTTCCTCTTTATGACATTAAATGCTACTGTGGTGGGCTTCTTTGGTATTTTCCCTCCCACAAGGACATTACATTTAATTACATTATGGTTGCTGTTACCAAGTGGTTCAGATATATTCACCTCTTGAACTAGATCTTGTGCTCCACCTAGGACTAAATCAAGAATTGCTTCAACTCTTGTGGATTCCAGGACTAACTTCTCCAAGAAGCGGCCTTTAATGATGTCTAGAAACTTTATCTCAGCATCCCATCATGAAATGTACCCAGTCAATATAGGGATAGTTGAAATCCCCCATTATTATTGAAGTTTCTATTTTTGTAGCCTCTCTAATCTCCCAGAGCATTTCACAATCACCATCACCATCCTGGTCACGTGGTTTGTAGTATCTTCCTACTGCTGTACTCTTATTAGTCAAGCATAGAATTTCTATCCATAGTGATTCTGTGATACAGTTTGATTCATTTAAGATTTTTACTATATTTCATTCTATGCTTCCTTTCACATATTCAATGCCACGCTCTCAGCAGCATGACCTACTCTGTCATTCCTATATATTTTGTACTCTGGTATGACCAGGCACCTCTGATTATCATTGTTTCACCAAGTTTCTGTGATGCGTTATATCAATACCCTCATTTAATACCAGGCACTCAAGTTCACCCATCTTAGTATTTAGACTTCCAGCCTTTGTGTACAAGAACTTATAAAATTTGTCACTTTTTAATTGTCTGCCTTTATGTGATATAATTGAATGGGACTATTTTTCATTTGACTGCTTCCCACCTGCACTCAATTCTCTCCTCTCCTCTTTACTAGGATATAGAGAATCCCCATTAATAGAGCTGGGGACTTCTCTGGCCTACCAAATTGCAGATTCTGAGTACTCTACCAACACTGCAGGTGCAGATTAATAGTTTACACCCTGACATTAACTCAGAGTCTTATGAGTCATCGAGTCTTCCCATGAGACAAATATATCTTATTGCAAGTCATGGTGTATCCTTCACCTGCCACATATGGACTCTCAAAGTAACTCATTACAATGATCCTGAGAACCCAGACACTGATTACCACCTTCTATAAGGCTCCAGGGTATTCATTGCTTAGTATGTAATTTTTGAAAGCAAAAGTGAATAAAAAGAGAGAGAGAAAATGGAACCACTTGCACATAAATATGAAGTAACTGACACAGGTAGAAAGTATATTCTAGGAGTTATTCCAAGTATATGTGAAATGACAGGCATGAAAGAAGTTTAGTGAAGAGCTACTGCCTCAAAATTCAGATCCAGATTTGCAGATGCCTCCAAAGTTTGGGGGTAACTCAGATCCAGCATTTTGTTTTGTGCCAGTAGTGGGACCCATAAAGATGAAGTCCACCTGCAAAAATCAGACCCGAATTTCAAAACACCCCATATCTTGGGGTGGGGTTCAAAGGACAGATTGTGGCTCAGATCTCTCTCTCTAAAAATTCATCGCTACTGGCTAAAAAAGAATGCAAACTTTCATTTTTAGCACAAAATGGTGTGCCATCTTTAGGCACACACTTGCAAAGTGGCATGCAAGAGCCACCATAACTGACATAGATAAATCTCAGATCCTCTCTTCTGCAAATGTGACAGAAGTCTTTACCTTCATTCCTCATGCAGGACTCCCCTTGACATCAGAACTCTCACTCAGAAGACTGGATGGACTTCATAAGTTCCTTAGGAGAAAGGCATTTATAATCAGCTCTAGTAACAGGGGCATGATCTGTCTCTCATTTATTCCTATTTTTCACCCATTGCCTGCGGCGCGGTTGATTCTCATTTACATAGGTGTGAATGGAGAATCAGGCCCCTAAAGTGCTTTGTACTTCTCCCAAGCTGACCAAGTTGGCTGGAATCCCACAGCAGCACCTGTTGAGCTCAGAAGATGAAACATTCTAGCTGCATGAGGGGTGAAAAAAGCTTTCCAGGGGATTGCAAGTACCATTCCCAGAGGACCTCACATTCACGTCCTATTAGGTCTGTCTTAGTCACTTGCCCCTCTTCTCAAACCCATTGGACTCCACTTCCCCTTCAGCATAACACAAAGCAGATTTTTCCTCCCTCACTGAAATCTGCTGCCTCCTGTATAAGTCATAAGCGTCTGAGTATTCCAGCATCGAAAGAGGGGTTAAGGCTACTTTCAGCTGGGTTCCCCTCCCGACCTGGGATTGGGATGAATAGTGGATGAGAAGACATGAAGCAAAGTCCATTACAATATCAGTAAATTAACCAACCATAAAAAAGGTTGAACTATTATTCAAAAAACTCCAAGTAGGACATGGAGACTCCCAAAAGCAGTAATATTTACTGCTGACATTGGGGTGGAGCTAATGATGACTTCATACACTTGTTATGGAACATTTTCCAATTAATTCCCTTGGGGGGGGGGCAGTAAATCTCATTATCTAATCTTACACACATGGACCTAACCTACATTTACTTTCAAGGGGATTACTACTACTATTTATTTAGATTGCAAGAGTGCCAAAAATGTGCTAAACACAGAGGAAGACATTATGTGTTTAGTTTGCCACAAGACACTTGAAGTATTCTTGTCCGAGGCTGGCAGGATTTCTAAAAAGCTGATAAGGGAAAAAGTCCTAAAAAGACAAATATTGCAGAAAAGGGCCCTGAGTCGATATTGGCCTTGAATTAATGTAGGTTTTGCTTATAGGTGGTGATGGATATATAAGAGAAATTAGATAGGAGAAATTTGTGAAAGCAAAATGGATTCATAATACAGTAGAACCTTCATACTTTTCAAAGGACAAATTCACTGTAACCTAAGTTCCAATATATATAACACTGCAATGGGCTGAGACAGTTTGGGACTGTCATTCTGCTTTTCTCTGAAGCTCTAGATGGCCCACCAAAGCACCAAATCTGAACATCCAATAACTTGGTGTGTGTAGGGATTGGGGGGCGGGGGGAGGGAAGGTGGTATTTCAAAGTCCAGATGCAAATTGTCTTGCTTAGATGTATCTCTACAATAAACATAATTTCACTGCAACTTACATGCATTGCTATAATAAATATCACGTCACATTAATTTCAATTTAAGCTAATTAATATGTATGAACTAACGTGCCGAAGAGCTGTCAAGTCTGTTTATATTTCTTCAGCTGCAAGATTCTATGCAAGTGCAAAATATAGTTACAGTGTTTTCATTTTAATCTTAGACAGAATCAACTCTTCTCCTCGAAGGAATCTCATAGGGCAGACCCTAAAAACAATGACAAATATTTTCCAGGGAGAATTCCAACAAGGGTTTACAGTTTGGTCACCCTCCCAGAAAAAGAAACAGGTGTTGCAGCTCTTTGGAGGGAAGCTCTATTCCTTAGGGATCTTTTTTGAAGAGATCTTGGAAATCCTCATGGCACATTTCATAATATATTGGTTAATAACAGTTTCCCCCTCCCCATTCTCCCTTCAGTTGCAATGGTTCATGATGAATTCATATTACATAATGAAATCATCTAATGATCTTGGCACACCAAGAAAAGACAAGGCAGCTCTGTTTGCAGGTGGGCTCAAACTTAAGGAAGAAGCCAAGAGATAAACAGAAAATACTACAATATTTCATAACCACTATGCGCTGAAGTGAAGGCTAGATCTGTAGGTGAAATATGAAATTGCTATGGGAACTGTAATAGGGGAAGGCTGTAAATAACATAACACAGGAGATACAGATTCTTCATTATAGTGCAATTACAATTTACCTCAACAAATCCCAACAGTACACACAGTAGTATTTCCTTGGCAAATCAGTACTTTAAAGTAATTAATATTTAAGTTATACAAGGTTTTGTTCAATGCAGCTGCATCAAGACAGACAGAAAGTCAATATTACCATATGACAGCTGTTTGTTTCCAAAATGTTATGCAGCAGGATGCATACCAGATTCGCACTATTGGTGGAAGATATAAAATGTACTGTATTTATAATGCAAATGTTGGTAATAATTAAAACTGGGTAAGTATTTAAAATACATCAGCCCTGCATAGGTGGGGGTTCTGGATAGCTACATTTGTTTCCCTTCTTATTTGCTATCTTTCCTGTGAACAAGATTTTGTTTGTGTGGGAAATGGCTGCTCTTTATATTGCTACTTTCAAGAGAATTTAGGTGTGAAGATGCATATTCACTATTCATTATTTGTTATTTATTATTCTCCGCTTTTAAATATTTCAGTTATCCAATTAGGGAGTGGAAACAATACCATGTGACTTAGTTGACCAACCTCATGCTGCAAATAGGAAACAGGAAATTGTGGAAATGAACAATCTGTGCCCAAGCTTTAGTCAGAAAATTGTTTGTCCAAACTCTTTGGAAAATATTTACAAATAGCCAAATACATTAGGATAGCTTCTTGTACAGTGTGTGAACAGGAAAAGAAACACTACATGCATTAGATAATTCATTCACAATGAGTAACCTGAAGAGGTATGGTCCTAACTGACACACACATGCTCAAATTCCCCATGGCTAATGCATCAGTATGTTTATATTGGGGCTATACATGGCAGCAGGAATTTAGACCGTATTTGAATGCTTTGTTGAAAATGAGAAACTACTGAAAGACCTTGCAAAGTGAATATGTTCCTTTAGACTGTGGTTATTAAAATCGGTCTTGCAGGCTGGATACATGCACTATATTTGAAAGACATTTACTGCTAATGGTGCGTGATTTCACAAAGCATAAATCTGCTGGTTGTTTGTTGAGACTCTTGGATAGCAGGAGTACAAGGGGGGGAGGCGGAAAATAGATAAAAACTTTAAATTACAATAGTTTATTGATTAGTAGTTTCTGGTGGTGCTCAGCATGGTACATACAAAACACAGTCACTGCGCCAAAGGCCTTATCCTCTAAAAAGACAAAACAGAGGGAGGGCAAGAGAAAAGCCAAATGGATACAATTTAAATAAATACATGCGCACACATGTACATATATATTATATACACACTGTCCCCAAGTATGCCATACAAGGTATTTGTTTAACAAAAAGGGAAGGCTTTTTCATTACAATACACGGCTTCTAGAGGCTTATTTTCAAGGGGGAAAATTCCCTAGGCAAAAATGTTCAGAACTTCAGTACTTACTGTTAGGCGCCTACATCTATATTTAGGTACCTCCAGGACTATTGATTTTCAGTGGGATTGTGCTTCTAGGTCATTAAAGGGTTTTTGAAGATCCCACTCTAAATAAATGGCCTGGTTTTCTAAGATGCTGAACACCTATAGGTCCAATTGTTGTCTCTAAGTTTAGTTTGAACTTTTTGGTATTAGCAGCCCTAGTTCACGTCTGTAGACTCTGTAGTAACTCTGTCATTTCTCCTCACTTGCTCCTCCTCTTCAGTTCACATTTCTAGAAAAATGTGGCTCTTAGAGTTCACATTTCTATTAGATATGAGTCCTATCCACACAGTTTGAATCCAGATCTGGATTTTGAACACCTCCAAGGGAATGTTCAAATTGGAGGGTGTAAGAGGTTCGGCCGGGGCTCGACCCTCCTGGGCAGGAGGGGAGCCACACCGACTCACCACTGGTGGAATAACAACCAGTTAGTTCAGGGGCTCAGGTCCTCTGGTGCAGGGGCTGAGCAAACAAATAGTTAGTTCTGGGCTCAGGCCCTCAGGCAGGGACTGAGCAATCAAACAGTTACAGCTCAGGCCCTTTGGGGTAGGGGCTGAGCAACACTCAGTTAGGGAGCTCAGGCCCTCTGGTGCAGGGGCTGAGCAAACAATCAGTTAGGTAGACTCAGGTTCCTACACCTGAGCATTAGGTGAGGGGGAAACCTGCCACCTGAGAGTGGGGTGGCAGGGGGGGACGCAGGCCCACCCACTCCACTGTGTCCCAGCCCGGGGCCCTAGCAGCGGCTCGTGTCGCTGCTGGTCAGTGGGGTGGCCAGACCGAAACACACTGACATCGGCTCACATGCGTCTGCAGCCTGACCGGGGTCGGCTCCCCCCGGGCTACTTCCTGGTTCCCCCTCAGGGCCTACCTCGTTGGTGCCGCTGGGTCCGGGCCAGTCCACCAGCATCGGTTCCTCTCGTCCGGGGCTTGGGGGCAGGTCCGGCAGCTCCTTGGGGAAATCCGGCCACTGGGGCTCCGGTGGCTCCTCCGGGTAACAACAGGGGCGGAGGGGCTCTGGGGGCTCCTCGCCTTCGTAGTTGGCATGGGGCAGGTCCGACGGCTCCTCCCAATACCAGGTGTGGGGGGGCTCCAGTGGCTCCTCCTCATAGTGGGCTCGGGGGAGCTCCGGCCAGTTAGGGCAATGGTCTCGGGTCTCAGCGGTCTCCCGGCCGCGAGCTCCCGGCGGCACGTCCGCTCCCTGCGGTGGCTGGGCCCCGAGTGAGCTCCAGCGGCTGGCCTTTATACTTCCTGTCCCGCTCCTTGACTTCCGGGGGGGCGGGAACAGGCGGCAGTGGCTCCGCCCACTCGGGTGCCTGCAAAGGTGCTCCCTCTGCTGGGCAGGAGGGGAGCCACACCGACTCACCACATAGGGTTTTGGTTCAGCCCAATTATAGAGAGAGGGGATACTTGCAAAATTTGGATCCTAGTTCAGTTGCCAAACACCCCTAAAGTCTGTAAGAATTTGATTTTCAAAACTATTTGTACCATCTAGTTTCTAATGGCTCTTGATAAATAAACAATATTTAGCACTCCTCTTCCCTTCACTACAGATGTAAACAGTATACTTGTGTGAGAGAGATGGGGACCTTATAGGATCCAGACCACCCAGGAGAAAGAGAAGGTTTATAAAGGTACCCACCCTAAATGCCTTCAAATATCAAACTGACAGAGAAAACACCTACAGGAGTGAAACATTACACAAAGGCAAAAACAACTTCCACTTCTTCAAAATGCAGCATGTACTATGAGAAAAACAAACAAACAAACAAAATTTCTCCTTCATTAGGAGCAAGTGAAATCCTGTGCTTGAAAACAGCCCAAGAATGTAAAGCCAGAATGAGACACTCATTAAATGTTTCTTCTTTAAAAAAAAATCTTCATCAAGGGAGTTCAATCTGTTTCTCTTTAGATCCCTAAGTTAAAGGGCCGTGTGGTAGGTTTCACATAAGGAACCTTTAACCATTCTACCTCTCTGGCTCACTGGAACTATAATATAGAAAAAAACGTGCATTTATTTGAAAAACAAATCTTGAAAGTTTAGCCATTAGCCTTGAGGCCTATAAAATCCTCTGGTTCAGTCTGCAGCCTCTCAGGGGTAAATCTATAGGTGCCAAATGTTGACCAGCTGCAGCTAGTGATGAATTTAGGGAATGGTACGGAGTTTAAAAAACAAGAAGACCAAATGAGATACATTTTACAATCAAAGCCCAAGCTTATGTTAAAAATTAGAATGCCTTTATAGACGCTTTTGTTTTTCCCCTGAGCCTTCTTAAATCAGCATGGCAGCTAACTCAGAACTAACGACCAAAGTGCACTGAGTATCGCTTGCAAGTTCTGGCTCGGTGAAAAACTGCAGGGTAGAATGTTGTGGGTTCCCCCCCCCCCAAGTATGTGACAGTAAGATAGACTCAAGATGAACACTCAGGGCCTGAGTCTCATCAATAACATAGCTCCTTTACAATGCTCTGACAGTATAACGGGGCCTTAAATTGGCCATACATTGAATTTACACCTATTTTTAAAGCCCTTTTGTATTGCCGGAGTGGTGTGAAGGGTCTAGTGTAAATGAGACTTATACCCTATGAATAAAGATTCATCAGATCCTACTAACAGTGCCTAGAGAGGTGTAGTGTTGGCTGCTATGGGCTTGTCTCCATTGGGAATGTAACTGGCATAACTAGGGGTACATCTACACTACAGCGGGGAGTTGATTTAAGATACGCAAATTCAGCTACGTGAATAGCGTAGCTGAATTCGACGTATTACAGCCGACTTACCCCGTTGTGAGGACGGCGGCAAAATCGACTTCTGTCGCTTTTTGTCGGCGGCGCTTACTACCACCTCCGCTGGTGGAGTTAGAGCGCCGATTCGGGGATCGATTGTCGCGTCCCGATGGGACGCGATAAATCGATCCCCGAGAGGTCGATTTCTACCCGCCGATTCAGGCGGGTAGTATAGACCAGGCCTTTAACAGAGTAACTATTCCACTATAACTATGCTGGTATAACTCCCCCATGTGGACACGCTATTCTGGAATAAGAATGATTTTATTCTGGAATAAATTTTGTGCTTCCAAAAATGACAATAATTTCAAATGGAGTAACTACTTCAGAATAAAGTCACCTATTTCAGAAGAGAGTGTCCACATGGGGAAGTTATACCAGCACAATGAGAACAGAACGATTATTCTGCTCTAGCTATGGCGGTCAATTTCCCCATGGAGATAAGACCCAAGTATTCTAGAAACTAATCCTACAAAATTGATTAGCAACCCTGGAACTGAAAGTTTGTGGTCTACAGGAGTTGCATTAGCCCAGTTTAGACTCTAATCCTGCAAAGAAAACGGGGTGGACCCAGGCATTGACTTCGATGGGGCTCTTCACAGGCACAAAGGACCACCGGTACAGATTGGTGTGCAGGACTGGGGCCTAGTCAGTATGGTAGGGCTTGATTCTGATCTCACCTACACCAATTTAAATCAGGAGTAATGACAAGTGTAAATCCCAGTGTACAGGAGATGAAACAGGGCCTATACTGTTTTTATAGAATATAAGGGCATTGAATGAGTCCTGGTCTTCAAAAATGCCCTTTGAAGACACTAGATCTTCTGCAATATTAGACTTGCACTGGTGCATGCTGTGCTCACCAAGCAACATTCTGCTGATACTGAGATTACAGAATGCTAAAGGCCAGTGGCAGGCCAGTCACAACGCCATGAAGCATTTGTAACATTTTCTGTATGTTCCAAAATACAAGTGATTTGGGCTCTTTTGTCACCTGCCACCCTCACATAAAGTTAACACACACACACACAAAAAACAGAAAATGAGACAATTCCAGGGTATTTTTCTGTTCAGATGCAAAGGAGAAAAAGTCTGAAGAAATTGGAAGCAAGGCTCAGTTCTGACCACTTCTAAATGCTTTAGGCTATTTATACCAGCTGAAGATCTGGCCCAAATTCAACAATTCAAGTATCATGAAAAAAAGATTGTTTTAGTTTGTGTTTAAGCAGACTTCAAGTTACTTGTGCTAAAACTTATAATGGCAAAATCTTGCTCTGTGTTGTGTGGGCAGGCATAGCCTATAATCCAAGTTTGATTTCTCTCTTTCTTTCTCTCCCAGATCCATGCTGTGTCCAGATCCTGTCATTTCTTCCTCCATCGTATTTTTAAAAGTCTTCTCCTCCCCTTTTCATTTCTGATAGCTAAATAGCATCCTATCTAATCCATGTCCTCATTGACTCATACATTGAGTACTGCAATCACCTCTTCTTTGATACCCACATTACCCCTTCAGTACATCCAACATGCCATCACCAGAATTGTTTCTCTCACCTGTTTTGACCATATAGCTGCCTCTTTGTCTCCCTCACTGGACCCCCGTTGTGCTCCAGATTAAGTTCAAGTTTCTCGTGCTTACTTTCAGGACCTCATATCACTGAAGTCCCAATGACTAGCCATTTTGTTTCCTTCTTCCATGTCTCTTCCTAAAACAAGGAACATTCCCCCACCCCCAAGCCCATTCACCGAACCTACCCCCTAAGGGAGATGTGAACCTAATAAATCACTGTAGCTCATGTCCCCTTCCACCACTCACAGGAGGAACTAGGTTAGAAGTCCTGGGAAAATCCTTCAAATCTAGCTCTGTGAGCAAATGGACCATTTATATTATATTTTAGGAAAACAATTAAAAAATAACCGCCACCAAATGGAGGCTTCCTTATTAGGGCAGCTAAAAAAGAAGGGACGAAAACAATTGACAAGTCCTGTGGCTAGTTACTAAGTGAACGTACAAAGTATTTCCAAGCTATGTCTCTAGGGGACAGTCCAAACCTAGAATAACAAGGCTATCCTAGTATCTCAGTGTAGAGGCACTTAAGTTAAATCCGAGGGAAAGAAAATGGATTCTTAGGGCTTGAATGTACTTCAACAGACTTTGGAGCTGAACTGTAGGTTGTTTACCTCACATACCTGTGTCTGGCTCTGCTTCCTGTGTCCTGGACATTGCCTAGTGGTAACACTGATGGGGGAGGGGGCCCTACATGTTTTCTACTTGCTTTCCAGACATTTACAGATAATGCGTGTTTCAAAAAGCTGAATGTTGAACTTTCCTCAAGATTATTTACAGTCACCGTCCAATGACGTTTTTACTGAAGTCAATAGTAAAACTCCCAGGGACTTCAATGGCAGCAGGATCAGGCCCAATATTGCTGTAAAACTGGTGTCCTCTACATTAACAAGATCAGCCAGCCTTTAAAAATGGCCAGTATACACGTGCATCTTGGATCAATAACAACCCAACGTTCTTAGCATTTTTTTAGGCTCATGAGAAAAATCAAATGCCTCATTTCATTTGTTTCTGATTTTTCTACCATCATAAATAACCTTGCTCAGAACAAACAAGCCCAACTGTGTATTTATCATGTTAATCTCCAAATAAAATTCATACTAATGTTCTTATAACCTATTCTTCCAAAACGCTTTTACGTGCTTTATAAACACTATTAATCATCCACAAAATGTCAGTGGCATTAGCAAAGCACGCAACATATTTGGAACGTTTGCAGCGTAACAGCTTTAATTATAAAGGTCAACATCTCCACATTAACTCCATCAAAATAAATGGGTAATTTTCCTTTAAAAATACACAAAATAGCTTCTCTACGAGATCCCATGTGGCGACTGAATCCGACATCTGTAAAAGAAAGCATGGAGCTGCATGTATAATATCACAAAGCTGCATGCAAAAGATCAAAGAGGGTATTTGCTTATGTTAGCTCACATCTAGGAAAATGTCAAAACCATGAACCACACCAACACATCCAAATCAAGCTCTTACAAATGAAGCATTTTTTTTAATGGACATATTAGCTCTTATCCAGCTGAGGGAGGAATCCAGCTGATCTGCCCGGTGTTCTGAGGAACTCTGTAACTAAATAGAAACACCTCCCCACTCCCACCTTCCTACTCATTTCTCTTTTGTTAGCAGTGATAGTGGATCGCTTCCATTGGGCATAAAGACTGGAAAGTGACCTCTTCTGAAGACAAGCCCATACTACTAATCAAATGGCAGGGAGCTGTCATCACTTCTCTCCCTCCTCCAACACTTTGTCTGGGGTTCACTATCCAAGGTGTTGCACCTCATCCCCCAGTCTCTTTTGCCAAATTCTTGGAAATGAGCCACTGGACTGCCATAAAAGTGTGATCTCAAAATTTTAAAAATAGAGGTCTAGAAAACCAATAAAACTCACTTCTTCCATACAGCTCACACTCAGCTGAAATCCACCCTTCTCCCCAGTAATACATAATGAAAAATTATGCTCTAAAATACAACTTTCCCCTGGGTGTCCCAGTGGATTTCATATCTGGTTTGTCTTACCTTTATATTGAGCTTGTGGATACCATGGGGTAAACAATGCATCTTCTTCAGTGTAGTTTTACACAACTGAGGATTCTTTGCTGACTTAAATAATAAAGAATAATCAAAAGAATTCACATACCGGAGACTCTCATACTTCCAGCCTGACCTGCTGGAAATAATAGTTTTAACCACAATTGCAACCAAGCCAAAAGGCATTATTTACAGCTGGGCTGAAACTACAAGCCCAGTGGGCCCATCCTTTTTTGAATTCAGAGGTTTTCAGAGGTTTTTTCCCCCAATCCATTTCTAGTATTATTTAGGGGGAGAGCAAGGGAATATGGATCTACTGTGGTCCCACAGGGGGTCAGTCCTGGGTCCGATACTATTCATATGTTCACTTCCATTATCCAAGTCATTAATGGCGAGAATGCTTATAAAATCTGCGGAGGTCACCAAGCTGGGAGGCTTGGTCTGAAATCAACAAAATGAAATTCAATAAAGACAAGTGAAAAGTACTACACTTAGGAAGGAAAAATCAAATGCACAACTACAAAATGAGAATAAGTGGCCAGAAGGTAGTACTGCTGAAAAGGATGTGGGTGTTTTTGTGGATCACAAATTGAATACGAGTCAACAATGTGATGCATCTGCAAAAAGATGAAATTGTTCTGGGGTGTATTAACAGAAGCGTTGTACGTAAGCAGGCCGCTCTAACTTTTTTGCTGCCCCAAGCAGCAAAAAAAAGAGCCGCCCCGCCGAGCCCCCCCACCCCACCCCCCGCCGAGCGCCACACCACTGGAACTCCCCCCCCCCCGAGCACCACGCCCCCGGAACCCCTCCCCGAGCGCCACGCCGCCGGACCCCCCCCCCGAGCGCCACGCCCCACGCTGCCCCCCCCCACCCGAGTGGCCCCCCCTGCAGAATGCTGCGCCGTGCTGCCCCCCGCCACCCCAAGATTGGCCGCCCCTTACCAGGTGCCGCCCAAAGCATGTGCTTGGTTGCCCGGTGCCTGGAGCCGGCCCTGTATGTAAGACATGGGAGGTAATTGTCCCACTCTACCCGGCACTGGTGAGGCCTGAGCTGGAGCACTGTGTCCAATTCTAGGTATCACAATTTAGGAAAGATGTGGACAAATTAGAGAGAATCCAGAGGCGAGCAACAAAATGATAAAAGCTTTAGAAAACCTGACCTCTAAAGAAAGGTTAAAAAACCTGGGCATGTTCAGTCTTGAGAAAAGCAGACTGAGGGAGTACCTGATATCAGCCTTCAAATATGTAAAGGGCTATTCTAAAGAGAACTGTGATCATGTTGCTCTACCTTCAGAGGAAATGAGGAAGAAGTAATGGGATCAATCTGCAGCAAGGGAGATTTAGGTTTGATATTAGGAAAAACTTTCTAATTCTAAGGGTAGTTAAGTTCTAGAATAGGCTTCCAAGGGAGGTTGTGGAATCCCCATGATTGGAGGTTTTTAAAACAGATGAGACAAACATCTGTCAGGGATGGTCTAGGTTTACTTGGTCCTGCTCAGCACAGTGGGCTGGACTTGCTGACTTCTCGATGTCCTTTTCAGGCCTATGTTTTTATGATTCTATGACGCTTAAGATTTAAAGATTCAAGTAAAGCACTTAGATACTATACACTCTAGGAATACCACAAGCAGGTTGGACAGTATCAGTAGAGCCTTTGAATCTCAGTGTCTCTGTCAGAGGGGGGCCTAGAAATAGCAATGTCCTGACAAGTAATGCAATAGGGCAGCAACGCAGAACCAATCACTGCTGGGCTGGGATGCTTGATTTGGGAGGAAGATCACATTCAGGAAGAGAAGGAATGCAAGAGTCCATCTGAGGGGTCTAGGATAGAGAGATGGAGGAGTCATTAAAATTCTGGTACAATCGTATTGTTTGCAACTTAAATCTTCTAATACAAATGAAAATATACCAGCTTTGGGGCCAGCAATAAACTTTCTTTAGAACATAAAAACAGCCATACTGAGTCGCCAGAGGTCCAATCTAGCCCAGTAATCCTGTCTTCTGACAATGGCCAATGCCAAGTGCTTCAAAGGGAATGAACAGAACGGGTAATCCTCAAGTGATCCATCCCTTGTTGTCTACTCCCAGCCTCTCGGCAAACCGAGGCTAGGGACACCATCCCTGCCCCATCCTGGCTAATAGCCATTGATGGAGCTATCCTCCATGAACTTATCTAGTTCTTTTTTGAACCCTGTTATAGTCTTGGCCTTCACAACATCCTCTAGCACCATGTTTTCTTGGGGTTAGACTCTGACAGCATGGTCACCCACCACCTTGCCTCTTTCTAAATTATTGAGCTAGAACCCCACAGAGACTCCAAGACCCGACCTGGACTGTGGGTTTCTGCTCCTCTTTGGCCCATGAAGTGGAGGGGAGCATGAGAGCCATAGAATAAAATACGCTGAGATTAGCACTATCTTCATTCATTATTAAAAAATTCTCCACAAATGTGGTTAGTCAGTTGAAGTCAGTGCGGTCAAATGCATTCTCCATAACAGGAAGAAGCCAATAAGGATTCTGCCTAGTCAACAACTTTTCTGCAAATTCTGCGAGTCAGTTTCATGAAAAAAGTATAAGACCCATTTTTACGAAGAGAGAAGTAATCTGAGTCACTGAGAAAGACAGAAAATAAACTTGTGAAATAGCTATGATCAGAACTCCTTTTTTTCTCTTGCAAACTCATTGAAAAAAAAAATAAAACCTCCACAGCTTCTTTTTTAATGTGATTTTTGTTTTGCACAGCTGCTCTAGAACTAACACTTTGACTAATTAATTCTGTGTTATTATACACTTGGAAAAACCTGGCCCTCCATTTCCCAAGGCTGCATTCTCCAATCCTTGAGTACCCAACATTTCCTTTTTTAAGTAAGAGTTACTTAAACATAAAGGGTACAAGATGGGGCACTAAAACCAGACACCTTATAATTTTGCTCTAAACTATTATAGAAAATAAATAACTGAACAAATGCTGAAAAGGGAGAATATTGGAACCAAAGCACAATTACAACAGTTATAGGTCTGCATCTTGTCTTCCTTCTATGGATCTGTAGAACATTAGCAAATAAAGAACAACAAGCCATAAAAAAAGTTCAAATTCCAAGGTAACCATAACCAACCCGAGGTTAATCATTGCTTCCTCTGTGTATACAAATCATAGTTAAGAAACAGTTGCAGATGGAAAACTGCTAAAGACTACTGGATAGAATGAGTCAATACATTGTGGGGAAAGAAAACAGGTGTTTATTAACAGAGACTAAAATTATTGTAGCAAAATTTAAAAAATGTGATTTGGAGTCTGTTGGTGGTTTGTGTTTTGCACACCCCTCATGTCTCAGATTCAAGGAGTCAAGTTCTAAAAATCATTCTTATAAACTATGTATTTCCAGTAGTTAAATAGTAAAAAAGGACCCCAGCTAGTTCTGAACATTCCCAAATCTGGAGAAAGTTTACACCAGGGTCTGAATGAAGATTTTGTAGTTTGGACTTCTCTCTAGTGATTAGTTTTTCATGTGCTAGGTATTTATAATGGCTTCTTTCACAGTTTCAGGGTAACGGAACTGTACCCATCACCTCTCTTAGGCAAAGACCAGTGTTTTACACCCCCCTGACTGGGAGTTTTAAGGCTATACAGATCCCTGGATTTACACTGCAATCTCCCCAGTAAGCCGAAGTGTCTAAACAGGCCAGCGTCTGTACTTAGCTTTCTCTACCAAGGCTATGACCAGTGTATTGCCTGCGCTTATAAGTTTACCACACAGCTCCCTTCTAAGCAAGCATACGTATTATTCAGGTAAAAGCATTACAGAGAAAATATATTAAAACAATAAATGTTTCTAAAAACACACTAACAGCTTACCAGAGGTGACCCAGCAGTCTTATGGGGCCCTAGTAGGTCAAATCCTTCAACCCTCCCTAAGGGTTGGGGTCCTTCCTTGGACAGAAGGTCCTGTCTGTTTGCTGGATCAGAAAGGCGGCCCTGAGTCAGTTTAAACCCAGGCTATTTATCCCAAAGTCCTTTCTTTGTTTATTGATCTCTGGAGAATCCAGTTTGAACTAATATGTACAAGCCTCCCCGGGTCATGATACCTCTTGTGGGGGGAGGGAGGTGTAACAACCTGGCTGATTTGCCTTAATCACCCCTCATCTGTTTTAGTTCCTGGAGGAGCTGTGTTAAGCCTCTCCCATGGAGTAGAACATAATCATACATAAACCATTAATTTACAACAGAGGGACCTCAAAAATATCCCATGGAGTTGCAATATCTGTTATATCTCCCCCTAGAGAGGTTACATCCAATCCCAGCCATAGCAATACATAAACTTAATACAATAAGGTCTTTCAAGACTATTGCAGGAAATTGTCACAGTTCCTTTCAACAAATATTATGACAGCTCAAATACATGTAGTGGATTAGCCCATTTGATAAGTACTATTCATAGCCAATTTGTGCCTTATTGTAGATTAGCAATATATAAGTATTTTCTTTTTCATTCTTATTCTGTGTTGGGAATTTTATCCGCCCATGGAACATAATCCTGTCTGCATGGTCTGAATAAACTGATGTTAGAGATGAGACAGTGAGTTCCAACCCATCAGGATGGTCATGGCTACTGATAGAATATTCATGGATGTTTAGATAATGAAGTAATTTAAATCTGGCCCAGCCAGTAGATGGAAAAATTGCTTGTTTTGTACCCAAAGAAATAACCAGAAACAGACTCCCTCACAGTTCAACTCTGCTCCTCAAAATGGACTAATCTTTTTGTATTTCCAGTGTCTTCATCCCTGGATAAGGTTGCATCCTACATTGTTATGAATCTTTTACTTCCAGGCCAAGCTGCCCTCACATGGCCCTGACTTGGTCTAGTGGGAGAGAGATTAATTCAGTTTCATGACCATGTGATTCATGGTCTCTCTGCTGAGAGGATCAATTAATGCCAGCCGCTCTGGTTTTGTAACATACATAGCTGCCTACTAGCAAAGGGGACTAAGATGATCAACTCATTTTCAAACAAGGTCCTGAATGAAGCACCATCAGAATGTAAGAGATTTCTGTCACTCACTATAACCATTAGCCAAAATGAAACCAGTGAGCTAGAGGAGAGAGGTTCTGCATTCCATTACCAGTCTTCTGAACTGTCCAGGCCCCATTTTCCAAACCTTTAAGCCATAAGGCAGTACATGCAAGTTGGAGTCAGGGGGCTCAGGCAAGGCAAAGATGGCACAATGAGTACATTGTCTAATATGTTAAGTATGATGTAAGTCTTTAATGGACCGAAACCATGGTCCACACATCTTCTATAAAGGACATCTTTTTCTAAGGACATGGGCCTAACTTTTGAGGGTTATGTAGTGACATATGGGTTATACACAATGGTCACAGTGCCAATATTATTGAAATAACTTTGCCTGAGTCCAGAGTCTACTACATGGCACTGACATCCAACAATAGTAAAAGACACAGTATACCACTGCTTGCTACTCAGTGTAGCAAGTTCCAATGAAGTAGTTCCCTTCTGTCTTCTTGTCAGGTTCTATTGAGCTCAGGAAGAGAGTCAAAAGATCTTGGATGAACTCCTGACCTCAGGTCTTTTGGAAGAACTCCCATTGACTTCAATGGGGTCAGGATTTCCACCCTGGACTGTATTTCTGACTCTGCCATTGACTCACTGTGTGACCTCAGGCAAATCACTGGATCTCTTCATGTGTCAGTTTCCCCATCTGTGAAATGGGGATACTTATCCACCTTCGTAAAGTGCTCTAAGGTCTTGGATGAAAAGTTTTAGATAAACGGAAGAAGTATTTGTGTGTGCTTGTGTGTTTGTCAAAAAGAAAAAGAAGCAGGATGTTAAAGTTATGACTCTAGGACTTAATAGTATTTCTGATAAATACAATAAAAGTAGTTCTGTGATCAGTAAACAGTGGTATAATTAGCAATTTTTTTTCTATTTACTTCCTCTAATATGCAATGGGGGGAAATGAAATAAAATGTCAAGGACTCCATCAAACAGATGGTTCTGCACTTATTATTTTTCTCTGCTGTATTGTGTGCGTCAACTAAAGAAGAAACTTTTTATGAAGTGTGACTCATGGATTCCTGTGAAGTTGCATTCTCAGTAGGAGGAGGACAGTGGGGGATAAGAGGAAAGAGGAGGGAAGAGGAGTCATATCATGAGCTTTTATTAGGAGTATTATTATGTCTCATTAATTAATCTGACCACTGCTTTAGTGACGTCTTGGTCTCATTTCACAGGAAAAAATTACTCTGGATTGCCAAGTTAAATAGACAATTACAGGAAGACCAAATTATGCCTACATTGCATTCCCTCAGGGCACTGGGCCAAGTTCATGTCAAATCCATAATAACTAGAATATCCTCACTAAAAACAGCTCCTGTGGACATACGTCATGAGCCATTTGTAATCTACGCAGAGGATGTATTGATCTTCCTTGGGCTTCCTTTCTCATAAAGTCATAATAGCAAAGACAGGAATTTTTTAAGCATCCCAACTCTCTTCTGCACATAGGCAGAGTATAAGCGGTGTTAACTCCAATAAGGCATAATTAAAGCTTAAAAATTAGCTGTTTAATTTCCTTTTCTTATCCCAAAACAACAACAGACTAGAGAGCAGAAGTAGTTTAGTAAATTTAGAGGAAGAATTAAAACAAGAGTTGGAATTTTCTTTGATCACACAAAAGCCAAATTGAAGGTTTCTATTTTCCTGGTACAAAACCCTTTCCAAATCTCCCAGTACAGTAGAACTGTTGGGGCTGCAGTCATAAGAGGTAGTAAAAAGAGGCAGAGAAGGGCATTGATGTCCAGGAGAAAGGTCTTTGTGATTTAAAATAAGCTGGCTAATTTCAGCTTTGGTTGAAAGTAATAAGGAAGTTTGCAATTCATCCCCACGTCCACAGCCCTGAAAACCTGCCTGCTGCTACTACTTCCCCCTTCCTCGCATGTGCTCCACTTCTCCAACATGCCACACCTCACCACTCCCGACATGTCTTCATGCCTTCTGCAATGTTGTTTCTTATGCCTGACACACTCCCTGTTCTAAGGCTCCTTAGAACACTCTTCTTCCTTGAGGACCCTCAGTATGTGCTTCCCTTGAACTGCAGTGTTTAGCAAACCATAACACATAGGCCCATAGCATGCCCAGGCATACCCACAGGCTGCACTGACTAATGTCCCTCTTCCCATACCTCAGTGCCCACAGCCATATTTTAGCTCCCTCCTACATGGCTAAACTGTGGCAGGAGGGAAGGGCCTCTACTGCCCCCTACCCTTTTTTTTAGGACACTTGCTCAGAGCCAACTATACTTTGCCCCTGAGTGTTTAATTGTTGACTAAATTGGTCTTCTTAGATGGTAAGGTAGTCAGGGCAGGCACTGTGTCTTATCCTTAAGTTCTTTAAAGCACTGAGCATGCTAGTAGCAGTGGCTAATAATAATAATAAATTTATTATTAATAGTTGGCCAGATCCTGAAGTCCTCTCTCAGATTTCATGCTGTCCTCACTTAGGCAAAAATACTAATAATTTCTTAAATTAATAATAAAAACAGAGCCCTAGAAGGACAGTGGTGTAGAAATGAGGCTGTTTTGCTTGGTAAAGGTTAGTGCTAACCATTTCTTAGGTTTTGACTCACTGGGGTCCTACATTACACTGTGGATTTCAGGTTTGAACCCAAAATTTCAAACCAAAACTTACACACAAAACCACTGTGTTTTATCACGTCTCACATTGCCACTGTGTGAAACAAGCCCAGATTGGCTCAAGCTTGCTTGAATGGTTCACAAACGTCAGCTAACTTACTGGCCAGCCAATTGGCTCTAGTTTCACAATTGTTTGCAACCCCAAAACCAAGCAAAACTCACTTGGTTTGGGAAATTGACATACATCACACAGCACGCCTTACAAGTTCATGCTGATTTTTAATCATGCTTTTTTGGGTGCTAGCATTAAGGCACTGGCACTTACAAACTTAGTTTTGTAGTGTATCCAGCACTATAACTATTTCTTAGGGCTGTTAGTTTTAAATCTTGTACTGAAATTTCTAAGAAGCCTTTCCGTTAGCAGGAGAAGCAGCCAATTTATATTCCATCCAGATGCAGCTTGCAGCAGAGCAGAAAAACATGGTGCTTGCTCCCAAAGATTTTACTTTCATTTTTTTCTTGCATGGTTGTTTCTCTGAATCTAAAATAAAATAATAGAAAACAAACATCCAGACAGAAAATTGCTGTGTATCTGGAGAACCCCACGTCTTCAGATGTGACTTGGGCAAGTGCACAGTGGGGGAGCTGCTAAGGATATTTTTGTGGCTTCTGACCTCATTTCCTTTTCAAGAGAGACTTTCTAGTAAGAATTATTTGCGAAAGACAATTTTTCTTGTTCTGCCTTTGCCCTTTTCCTTTAGCGCAGGGGAAGATTTCGATCTCTCTCTCCTTTGACACTTTTCCTTTGTCAGGAGTCCTCATGCCCCAACATTTCTAGCTGAGACAAGCTTAGCATGGCTTCTATTGGCTTGGCCTTTTGGCATCTTCAGCCTGTGGAGCATGAAGGTGTCCTGGTTAAGTCTTTGCTGTGGCAGTGTGCAGAACACCGAGACAAACCCGTTAACAGTTAACTAACTGGGGCCACTCAGAGCCCCAAGCCCATCTTCTCTTCCATAATCCAAAATAAATGTTTTCCTTCTAGAGCTAGTTTGCTGTTCTCATCCTTTCAGGGTTATACTGTATAACTCAGAGCACAACTTGAGTTTTTCTTTTCAGTGCTCATGTCACCCCCTTCGGCTGCCAAGGTTTTTTTCCAATTATAAAACAGTGAGAACTGCTTAACCACATGGATAAGACTCAAATCAAGCCCCCAGAGGTGCAGCAAGCTGAATGTGAACTTCGATCTCATGTAAAATTTAGAATGGTGTTGGACATCCATTTTGTTGTTTTTGGCATCTTGAAATGAAATCTTGGCCACCCAGTTCATGTCATTCAGAGTCAGCATGACAGAAAAACAAGCTACAGGGACTTATTTCCAAGTTGCTAAAGTGATTCTGAATCTGGACACCCCCCCCTTAAATATCATACAAACAGTTTGTGGGAATTATTGATCTCTCCCCCCACTCTTCCCCCCCCCCCCCAGCAGTGTCTTGTTGTTTGAGGAAGGGAAGGTGGGGGCCACTTGGAAATATTTGCTCTGAACAGAACTATGCTAGGATCAATTCTTATTTTCTCATTTTCCATGTGCCAAACATGAAGTTTTCACAAGTATTTGTGGAAAATAGTGAGTCTGAGCAAGGTTAGAATTTTACCATAACCGAAGCAAACAGTCTTTCAGTGGCAAAGTGAAGCGTTTTGCAAAGTTGTCTTTGGGCAATTTTTTATCTTTGACTAGTGAGATGAAATGGCATCATTTTGGTCTCAGCCACATCCTGGGTCTTCCCCTCCTCCACTGTTAATGATAAAGTGACTTTTCACCTTTTCAGATTCGTTGATGGGAGGTGTGTGTGTGTGGGGGGGGGGGGGCGGGAATTGCAACATTGCCTGAAATGGAGTAACAAATGTTTGCGCTAATGTTCATGAAAAAGTATTTTGCTGCTTTCTTATAGCTCTTGTTAAGAATCTTTCCCTTATAAAAATGTCATGAGATCTTTAGTTACCAGCGGCAGGCTGTGCAGGAACTCAGTTTACATAATATGAAAAAGCTTCTGAAGCATAATCTTGAGATTTATAAAGCTGCCACTTTCACCAAAAAAGAAGACAATTTCAAAGTGAAATGAAAACAAAAATCCATTTGTTTCTCCTCCCCCTGATAAAACCAAAACCAAATGCAAAATACACAGAGATTTCAAAATGTCATCCTATTTCAAAAACAGTGACAGATAATAATTGTAAAGGCTTGCAGTAGAAAATGACAAAATCACTTTAATTACAAATGAAATTCTGTAGTTGGAAAATAAAAACATGTACAAATGAATAATTTCTCGCCAATTTTTGGAAAATCGCTCCCCCCCCCCCCCCCGTGAAAATCCTAAATTGTTTGCAGACATATATGAAAAAAGAAAAGGAGGCAAAATTCATTACACAAATTATTTACTCAGCTCTAGCTATTAGTTCTTTAGAAGCAGAGAACATTATCTTGACAAAGTCTTTCCTACACTGAAATATTATTAGTAGGATCTGGAAGTATCAGCTCTTTGTCTGGGTCTCATCAGAAGCTATCGGTGATGGTAAGTAAATTGTATCTTGTTCTCCTTTTCAGATGATCCATATTGCTCAATATGGTCTCAGACACCAACCGATGGTCCAGGGACATCTACATCAAACACATCATCGGCCACCGACAGTACCAGGAGGCGTGAGCCGTAGAGACATCGTTCTTTGACCACAAGAAAGGGACCAAGAGACTGTCCATTGGACCATATGAACTGGAACCATAAACTCACTGAACATTAAATCTCACCAGATGAGGGTCAACCCATCCACTCATTATACTCCACACCCGAACATAACGATTATATGAACTTCATACCCTCATATCTCAATGTCTGTACTTTGACCCGCCAACCTTTTACCCCCAATTGGGGATATTGCAGATTATGTATTTCTTATGCCACCCGCTCTTAAACTGAACTTCGCACCCCTTGATAATCTGTATGTTATTCCCTGATCACCAGAAACTTCTACGCTTAAACTCTGTACCGTTCACTTTTTTAAAAAAAACATCCTCTTAATAAAATGTTTAAATCTGTTGGACTGTCTCTGTTGTATCAAAATCCAATCAGTCTTCACCCACCTACCTGCAAGCCAACTAGTATTTAATCACTACTGGGGAGATTTTCCAAAGACACAAAAAGAAATTGTGTGTCCAACTCTCATTAAAAGTCAATGGGAATGAGTTACCTATGCCTTTGTGCCTTTGAAAACCTAATCTCCCCCTAAAAAATAACTTTCTAAATTGAGATTTTCCTTTGCCCTCTCAAAGATTCTTAACACATCAACTGAGAGGTCAGATTTGATCACCAAAATAAATCTAAATTTGGTGCTTCAGCAACAATCTTAGATAGATGATAATTGCAGGCCCAAGGAAACAGATGAAGAGAAGCATCTAGAATGACTGATAGATGTGCAGTTACACTAGTAGATCCCTCATGCTTGGCAAGGCTTGTACTGATTTTCTGGTGCATGTTTCCTCTACAGTTTCTTGGCACTCTTTAAGGATCCTCATCGGTAGGGTATGTGATGGAAGAAATGTGGTCAGGCTGGCACACTACAAAGATGTAAAACTCAAGCTGTGATTTTCCCATTTATGGATTTTCTGAATGTCCTTTTCAGAGTCATTTCCAAGACTTAAATAGGTATATAGTTGGGATAGCTAAGAATTCGCCTATACCGCAGGGTTCTTCCTCCCGTCTCCTGCCCTGCTGCAGGGATTTTGAATTTAGGAACAAAAGTTTTGGGTTTTTTTTAGGGCTATTATCAATTTCTTACCTTAAAATATACAAATGATTTTGCTAAAGAAGGTAGAGAGGTGCAATATGTGATACCTCTGGAGAGGTACCCATGTCACCATACATGTCAGGTGGAGCAGCAGACCTCTTTTTTAGAGGGGATGGACCTCTCTCTCCTATGCTATTCCAGTGGAATCACCTTTGGATCCTTTACATTATTTATAACTCACTAGTCAATAGTATGTCCAATGGAGAAGGTGTTTATAAGGAGGGCAGCTGCCAAGCTTCACAAGTCAACAGCATAATCTTCCGGTGCATGTTTCCTCTAAAGATCCTTTGCATTCTTTATGATCCCCTTGCCGATAGGTTGTGCTATAGAGAAGGTGTTTACAGGCAGAGGTGCTGCAACACTTACATCCTTTGGCTGTATTATACAGTTGAAAAAGTCATCATGTAATCTCTCGCTTCGCTCTAGTGGGAGATGTCAAACAACATGATGAAGATGCTGTCTGGTGTGTACTCCTCCAGAAGGCCAGGAAGAACATCTGTCACCAATATTTCTACTTCAGCCACATTTGCACCTGGTTGTTCTCTCTGCAAGTTCCTGTTCTATCTTCTTCCCTATAACTCAGACATCCTGCGATGGGTTTACAGTCTTGTACTGCTTGCTGTGGTCAAATCATTTAACCAATGAAAGCGGAAAAAAACACCTAACTTGAATGAGTAATCAAGTAACAAAACCTCTTCCACAAGACAGATTCACAGCTTCTTTTGTGGTTCTCAAGTTATTCCAACATTTTGCACATGGTGATATTTTCTCTGTCAGAAAGGTGTTAGAGGAGCAACCAGCAATGTTAGAATTTTGGTCCTGCAGGCCAAAACTCCTAGAGGGTCAAGAAATAGTCCCAGAACCATCTTGCATCATGAGGTGAGAATATGTATTCATATTCTCCTAGTTCTGTCAATTAACTTTCAACACTGGAGGTACCACTATGCTGTGGTATGCAGGTGATATCCTTCAACACAATTTCAGCCAGTTTTCAGCATTCTCCTTTCAATGTGCTCAGCATTTATATTTTAGTAACTAATTTGGGGACAAGCTTCAATTTGGCCTCCTTTTTTACATCTGTAATATTGCAGGCACAAATAATGTCATTTAGATGTCTAAGGACCTGACTTTGCCCACATATGCTATATGTACACATCCACAGATAGGAGTTTATACCCATTAATCATAGGTATAAACTTCTACCAACAGTTATCCTAGTACATCTGCAAGTGCATAAGGAGAGGTCACCGGTGGCACATCTGACTCTTAATATCTGTGGGATATTTTCAATGTATTAATTATTTGTATTACAGTAGCACCAAGAAACCCTCAAACAGGTAAGGGCCCCATCATGCTAGGCATTGTTAGACACACATTATAACAGTTCCCTTGCCCAAATACCTCACAATCTTACTTTAAGACAAGATGTAAAGTGGGTGAAACAAATTAGGGAAGGGACGATCAGTAACACGACCATGTTTTTCCCCATTGACTAGTTATGTACATAGTTTGCAGATATAATGGGCTTTGTTGTGGTTATTAAAGGAGATAAATAATCAATTAGGTAGCAGTAATCTCAGTTTGCCAGTTGACCAGCTAGTGGTGTTCTGTAGGCATGGTAGAAATTAGTCCTGAGGAGGAATCTGAAGCAGGATTGGACTTTACTAATTTTTTGGGTGAAGGCTTTCCATGCATAAAGAGTGGCATGGAAGAAAGTGTGAAGGTCTTGTAGCAAGCCAGCAAGCAATCAAGGCTGATGTTGTTGGCCGAGAAATGAGGGCAGTTGATGACAATAACATACAGCATGGATAGGAAGGGCGGGATCTAATTGTGAAGGGCTTTGAGGCAAGGAAAAGAAGCAAGTATTTGACATGATGAAGGAGAAGGTGCCCAAGTGTTCTTGAATGCTTTAGTTTGAATAAGACTTGTGTGGGGCAAAGTTTCAGTAGTTAAAGGCCAGACAGGAGGAGGTTGTAGTAGTCAAGACACAAGAAGGGCCTGTACAAGATTTTTGGTGGTGTGGACAAAGCTTAGATCTTTCAAATGCTATGTAGGAAGCAACAGTAAAGTTTAGACATGCCCTGGATGTGGCTCAAGAGAAAGGAGAGTCAAACATGACTCAGGTTATGGGCCTGAGAGGCAAGGGTGTTGTAGACATGGGGGCCCAAGGCGAAAGTGCCCTCTTCCTCTCCGCAACTGTCTGCTCCAGTGGTGAACCAGCTGCCCTCTCTTCTGGTGCCACAGCAGCCTCTGGTGAGCAAAAGGTGTAACTGCAGCACCTCCCTGGCAGAATCCATTATTCTGCGAGGGACATGAATTCTGTGCTTGTTTATTTTGCTAAAAAAGGGGGGGCGTGGCCCTCCCACTTTTAAAAGTGTGGGGGGGAGGGGCTGGCCCCTGGCCTCCTTGATTCTGGCACCAGTGCCTGAATGACTAGGAGGATGGTGATGTTGTCCACGCTGGTAGAGAAAGGGTGGAGAGGAGTGGTCGTGGGAGGAAGTATGAGGAGCTCAGTTAGGCCCATGTTGAGTTTAAATTGACAGCTGGCTATTCACAAGGAGATGTTGGAGACCCAAGGAAAGATGCCATGAACATAGGAAGAAAGGTGATGCCTCTCATAGACACAGCTCCTCTTGCTTACATCCCAATAAAAATTGATTAATAAAGAACACCACGTTCCTTGCAGAGGTGCAATATCTAAGTGTTGGTAGGAGAAAAGGATTTTGTTTCTTTTTAATTCAACATCTGTTTTTTTTTCTTACTCCATAGGAGTAGCTTATGAATATTGTAGATAATGCTTTTTTTTAAAATCATTAATGTCCCCTATCATCTGAAACATGGACTGACTGCACACACTGTGCATGAGTCATCACCAACTTGTTTGTATAATACCAAGAGGAAAACAACAGCCCCATATCTCCCTGTCACACTAACAATAAGCTGACACATACAGAATCAAAATAGAGGATGCTGAAATAATTCAAAGAGGTTGTTTTTTTCAAAGGCACAATTGGACGGGTCCCTCAGAACTGTTACTCATACAAACTGAATTCAGGAAAACAGGAGACAAAATTAGTCACGATAATTTTCAGACAAATGGTTTCTCTATTTTTCTTTAACATAATCCCAAAATCCAACATGAAGAATGTGACAAATGCAAGACAAATGTAGCTGATGATTAGAGGGACTCAAAGAGAGAGACTTTAACACAGAGAACTTTCTTGCATATTCTATAAAGTGCTTGGTAGTGACACGTTTATGACAACACAAAAGAGAAATGTCACCATTCCCTGGCAAGGACTATGTCAGTGGGATATCTTTGGAAAGAAGATGCCCATCTAATAGTTTGCTAAGAAACATGAGGGTGATTGGTTACATTATTCAGAGAATCTCATTGCTATAAATAGCACTTTATTGGACATTTATGGGCAGTGGTCACTGGAGTGGGGAAACTGAACTATCCTTTGTGGCTCTGGGTTTCATCGTGTCACTATCCAAGGGGCACATACCTCACGTATACCCTGAGTCATATTCCATATCTCAAAATTCTACACCATATCCCCACAGTGGTGTAGGTGCTGCATGAAAATACCTGAGTGGGCACTAGGCATAGCACTCAGGGATGGTGTAACACAGAAAGACCAGACTCCTACTTATCTAGGATTTCCTCTCTTTTTTTGGCCCATATCTTATTCTGTAACTGACCTGCCTGTTAAAACAATATTTTGGCATGTGGCATCAGAGCAATAGATTCAATCACAATCATACAAAATAAGGTACTAATATCCCTAATATCTTACAGTACCATTGATTTATTGCATTAATAATACCTTAGCGTTCCCATAAAGGAGAATTTTTTTATAGCTTGGCTAGAGTAACTCACATGACCCTTGATTTAGTCAAGTAATAAAACTCTGTATGAAATGTATTTGGAAAAAGTAGTTATTGCACGTGCTCAGTAGCTACTTTCAAATTAAATGCCTTGTCTTTTAATTGTTTCTTTTCAGATGATTTGAACTTTGCTACCAAGTTTACCTGTGAGATTTCCATTTTATTTATATTGTTATAAAATAATGCAATAATGCCAGCACAAAATGAGTCTGAATCCCTAATCTCATCCATACAATATCTTAGAACATGGCCAGGCCAATTCTTAGGGGAAAAAAGTTTTAAAATAATCATGATGAATAGTTTCACTGAGCAACACCACTCATTTAATGTCTGATATAAATTTACATTTTAAATATCATAAAATGTTAATAAAAACATAAATACTATTTTACATCTCAATTATAAAATAATGGAGATACTGACTCACTCCTAGCTCTATCAAAGGGAGCAGTTACTGGACAGTGTACTCTAGTAATCAGATATTCTAATCAGTGCAATATTGGATGCATCTTTTCTCTGGAGGACTGTCACACTTTCAGGAAGATTAAATCAATGTAGTTGGGGCTTTTCCATCTCTCCTCTCTATGATCACAGCTATAGTTATGGTTACTACTATATTGTGGAGGCATGTTTCAAATCCATACTTAAGCTTTCGTCACAATTTTCAGGTTGTATCCAGTGTAGTTGTAGTCATGTCGGTCTCAGGATATGAGCTGGTGCAATAGAAGATATTACCTCACCTATCTTGTCTCTCTCCAATTTTCAAATTGATAGTTTTCCCTTGTCTAGCCCCCAGACAGCTAAATTTGTTACCTAAAGTGAAAAAGCAGAAATCAATCCCTTACTTACTCTTAATGTTGGATTTGGAGAGTACTTTGGAGAAAAACAGTGTCTCAGTCACATGGTTATTTAGGTTCAAAACCAGACTTTTTAAAAAAATTTTGCAGTGCTGTGTGTCTCGCCGAATTCTGTGCCCTTCTACTGACAAGATCACATAAACCACTATATGTTCAATCTCACAAATCCTCAGTGTGCTCCTTTGGCCTACAGTCCCCTTAATGTCGGGATTTGGGGACTTTCTGGTTAAAAATTACACTTTATGTAGTTCAATGAAAATTAACATGCCAAAAGCAAACCACCCTTTTAACATAATGATGACCTCAACAAAGAACTCCAACATGAAGCAGATGTATTTGAACAGAATGGTGATGTAAAAGAAAACATGCCCAATTCATGTGATGTTTTAACAGAACAACATGCACTGAAAGAGTTACTGTGAGGCCGATGTTTTCAGACAATAAACACTTACAGATAAAAAATAAAAAACCCAAAATCCAGCTGCTGGCTCACTGGCAGGATGCCCTTATGTTTACGCATGGCATCGTTTAACAGAAACACCTATGCAACTGCTGAAGAAAGTCATATTCTTGGTGTGAACATTTACAAGTTGGGCCAGCATCCAATTTCTCCACTCATTGCATTTTCCCTATACTTACATCCTTTTATAATACTAAGGAAATGAACTCTACCAAAATCTTTATTGACTCTCAGCTTGTAATCCTCCTCTACTCCCAATGCAAATCCTCAAAACTCAAGGAAATATCCAATTAAGACCAAAATCCACAGCCTGCCTCTGAACACACCACCTACTAACACTACTCTTGTTAGCCTCCTCCTACCTTCGCATGAGTAGACACGTGGAACACACTAAAAAAAAACCTGGTACTTAATTCCAACTACTTACTGCCAATCCTACTGCTCTGATACACACACCTATGCCACCTGCTAGACCAGGTACAATATATTCTTCTCCCATCGTTGTATCATGATCACTATGTGGATATGATTGCAATAGGAAAGACCGTGCTGGTTTTAGGAGATGAGAAAAGAATATTTGAATTGGAATTAAGCAGGTAACGTGTATAGCTGGATAATGTAACAGTCTTCCAAATTTACTCAAGGACATTGTCTATCTCAGCCTTATCTGCTTAGTGTCTTACAGTGACATACAAAACATCTTATTTATTACTGAACTGTGTCTTATTTAATACCCCCAGCCTTTCCATTTGTCTTCAACCAACAAATTTTTTTTGAGGAATAACAAGATAGAGAAATGAAAATTGAGATGGAGCGAGAAAGGATTGAAACAAAGAGACTTATAGAAGAGACAATGTTGTATAGGTATGAGTCCACCAAGCTTACTGCTACCACAACCACAGGTGCAGCATCAATGGACTATACGTAAATACACTACATAGAAGATGTTTCCCAGAAAGACTTGAGATGCATTTGACAAACTATTGAAAAAATTAGAGGAAGAGCTAAAATGTGAAAATTCAAAGAGATGTGAAGCAAGGCAGATCTGAGAAGGTAAGAAAAAACAGCCATGTGAGAAATGCATTGAATGTGACAAGAAAGAATCAATTTATGACTCCTCTATTCCTCTTAGTGAATGTGCTATTGCTGAAACCAAAATAAGCCACTCTGAGATCTCCTATTTTCACATGAGCTGTCCTAGGAATGGGAAGGAGTCACAGAAGGCAAAATCATGCCTCTGATAAGTCCTGCACATGCACACTCAGGAAATATGATGCCCCAGGCAAAGCTTATCAGTCCAACTATACAGAAAATAGTTCAACTCCCCTCTGAATTTATGTACCTTGCTTAGATTGCTGACTCCAGGAGTTTCTTCCATATTTCAGCCAGTAAGAATGGTCTGCTCCATTTCTTTTCTTGCATGCCTACTTTTAATACAGCTAGAATATGGTCTAGTGTTCATCCCTTGTCGTAGATATCTATCAGACTTGAAAGAAATATTGAAAGTATTATATTTTTTATTTTTTTCCTCCAGCATTCCTTGTACTGATCAGCATTGGCCATTTTCTCTTTTTACCATTTCTTTATCATCTCTGGAAAAGAGTTTATTATGTGGTTTTAATTATTTTTGTAGAAACCAATAAAATCCTGTTCCACCTTGCACCTCCCCTTGAGAAGTATTTCAAATGATGATATTTTCCCTTTGTGTTGTTTCCTTTATCAAGGATAATTTGGAATCAGAAATTTGGTCATTAGAATTTGATCTAGTTAGGAAAGCTCTCCTGAGTAACTATTTATTAAGCAGACTCAACCTAGATACCAGTTATTAGAATATATACTAGTTACTTAACCTCTCAATACCGCTGTTTCCCTAGCTGCAAAATGGGTATAACATTTACAGGAGTCATTGCAATAGTTAAAGGCTGATTCTGATCTCATTTGCTTTGGTGTAAATCAGGAGCGAACCCACTGACAGTGGAATTGCACTGGTTTAAAACTGGCTACATGAGAACAGAATCAACCTCACAGTGTCAGTGAAGAGCTTTGAGATCCTTAGACATAAAAGACACCATGGATGGGATTTTCAGAAATGCTCAGCATTGGCTTAGCTCTGTTATTGGCCTGACTGCTTGCATTGTAGTAAAAAGCAAAGCTCCCATTGCTTCCAGTGGGAGTGGAGTTAGGCCACTGATGAGCATTTTGGAAAAGCTCACCCTCTGTGTACATGCAAAGTATTTTAACTAACACAATAAACTGTCTCAGGCCAAATTGGTGTGTTTTGTCTTACATTTAAGAGTGATAGCATTGCCAGTGAGACAGTCAGCTATTCTCACTACAAGACCTCAGAAAGGGAAACTTTGTACATACTTCAACTACCTCATCCAATAAGTCTGAGTGAATCAATTTAGTGATGTTGTCATGAAGCGTGATTTACTTTCGAGGCCATTTGGATAAAAAAATAGAGCTCTCTTAACAGGAAGAGAGGGAAAAAGCAATGGGTTAGTGCAGTTATTCTCAGCTTTTTGGGTCCATAGTCTCAATTTCATCTCATGACCCACCATATCGCAGGGTCTTTTGTTGCTGATTTGGGTCATGTGAAGAAACAATGGGAGGTTTGGGGATGTTGTGGGATGAGGAGCTGGCTGGTGACTGGGAGGCTGGGTGCTGAGGGATGATTTCACTGGGGGGATGGGGCCGCTGGTGCTTCCTTTTTGCCTCTCCTTGTCCCCAGCTCCTAGATAGCACCACTTCAAAAAGCTGTGAAGTGCTGCTTCCCCAGCCCTAGAGCAAAGAACTGGTAGGGCAGTAGGTAAGATGGAGACGGAGGAGCTGCTCCTGGACTGGGTGGTGGGCAGGAGGGAGAGGAAGCAGCAGTAGCAGGGGAGAGACAAACTTTTTCCACTTTCATTCCTGCTGGGTTCTAGTGAGGCAGGGATTTTTCTGCAGTTTCAACCAAGGAGGTGCAATCCAGCAGGCCTTCACTCACAACGCACCAGCTGAGAAGCCCTGTCCTAGAGTATCTGTATCGCCCAGCCACATTCAGACACAACACAAACTTATTTATCCCCAATACTTATTTTTAAAAGGGGATGCTGGTAGAAGACTATGGGTTGCATAATTAAAACAAAAACCAGACACAATGCACACATGGTGTTGCCCTGCTCTACAGTGCAAAATTATTCAAGCCAGTGACCTGAAAAATGACAAACAACTTCAGCTCTTTCATACAGAAAGAACTACCCATCACCTGTCTTCCTGTGCCTTCTACCATGCAGCTCATAATTGTACACCAAATCCTCTTCATGAGAGCTGGTCAGGACATTTTTTTCCTCCTATGAAAAATTTCTAAATACAACATTTTTCATTTTTGTCAAAAAATGTCTTCATTGAAAGAGTGGGGGGTTCATTGAAAAATCTGTAACTCATTCTGTAACAGCAAAATTGCTGTTTGTGGGCATCATTTTTACATGTTAAAGAGAAGGAAAACCTTAAAAAAATTACGCAAGAAAATATTTTACAGTCCTAAAGCGCTTCACAAACTATAATACCGGGGGGGTGGGGGGAAAGAGATAATATTTCCAGGTTGCAGGGCATCAACTAGGTAGGTAACCAGCACACAGCTCAATAAATTCCTATTCCCTATGGAAAGATCCATGGGATTGTTAATGTCTATGCAGAGCAACTGGAATGATCAGTCATCCAGAAAAAAACCATCTATAGTAAACAGCCTGGAGCTTACCTAAGAAGGACTGAATCAGTACTGTCAGGATTAATACCTGCTACTGGAGAATCTAGGCACTTCAAAAACCTCAGTTTTAAAATACTAATCCAGCCACTTCGACAAAGACTTCTACAGAGAATAGTAAAGCAGCAAAGGGAAAAAGGGGAAAAGAAACAAGACAGCATTGAACATGAAAATGAAAGAACAAAAAGGAAATAAATGAAGAAAAAAGATATTAAATACAGTCTCAGATTTATATGAATGCGAACATTCCAGCAGTTAGACAGCTATTCCTCAGGGACAGAGGGAAGGGAGATAAATAGAGATGGCTAGATGGAATGAGGAGGGAAACCTTCTCTAATACACATAACAGAGAGTGTCTTTCAGTTTATATTTGTTGGGGTGAGATGAAGTGGGCTGCTTGACTGGAATTAGTTCAAGCTGTCTGAGTTTAACTGAAATTTTACTTCAGCGTTTAAGTTGCTGTTCAGCTGCATGAACCTGGTTGACCAGAGTATGTGTTGTGGAGTGGAAGGAATATTTAGAGGACGGAACCTAATCCCATCTCCTTCTTTACTAACCATGTTGGTATGTAGGGATTATCCCGGGACAAAAAAGGGGGGAAATGATGCTGAATGTATAGTCCCATGTTAAGATATTGAAGTCTGATCAATTGATGGGGAGAAGGGAGAGAAGTGCTATGTATTCACGTTAAGCTTCATAACATCACTAACCCAAATGAAATGATAAGGCCCGCACCATTCCAAAATTAGATTTGTTTTGCACTGCAGCCTTCTGTTTACATGCGAATGTTAAAAGGGAGTAAAAGCTAGACTAACATAACACAGTTCAGTCTTTCCCCTCCAAAGAAGGGGGAGGAGAGGGCTGGATCTGAATTTACAAAATTCTCTTGTGTCCCAACACAACTCCTGTAAATTCCCAGCACTTTTTTGAGGGAGTGAGCACAAAACCAAAGTTAACAATTGCCCACATAGGTAGTTACATGCTTCTAGCTCTCAGCCTGTATCCGCAGAGTTGAGCCCGTTAGAGCAAACTTGAAGACAATTCACTTCTGTTTTGAAAAAAAAAAAAAAAAGTAGTAAGTGCTGTATATATAGCTCCATGTGATCAGTAAAAACTGCTTGTGAGAAGATGGACACCTGGTGGCCACAGCTCAGAACTGTGCCATATTCATTTTATTATGGTTATATGATTGGGGCTAGGGTGTTTATTTATTTAGTTATAGCTTTTGGTATGGTTTGCTGTTGATGGTGGACATACTGCAGCTGTGTGCAAATTAGTCTCAAGTTCAAGTCATGAGAGTTCCAGCACAGCTACATCAATTCCTTGAAAGCCCAAGGTCATGAGTTCAGTAAATTATTTAGAAAACAGACCAAAGCAACATCCTAACAATGCTTAAATGCTATTTAAAGTGCTTAACGAGGAAACAAAACAGGAGACTTAACATTCCCCCACCTGGGAAACCCAGCAATTTGTGTTTTAAACTAGAATGCAGAGAGGTCCTAAATTAAATTGTGTTTCCTGTGGTTCTTTATGGAGAAAGAATTTGGATTTCAAAGTATCATTATTTGTATTACAGTAGGCCCCCAACTGAGAATGGTCCAAGGTTATGGTAAAGTTGGAAACAGAATGCACCTCTCTTGAGTCCCAGGCCAGCACTCTATCCATTGAACCGGGCTACCTCTATACAAGAATATTCTCTTTCAGCCCATATTGTATCCTACACACCAAAAAGACAAAAAAAACCCACACAAGTGCAATCACAGTTGAAAAGGGGGCCTGCCTATCCAGTTTGTTCAGTTCACACTTGTTTTTCTAATTGCCCACACTGCCAAGTCAACTCTAGGACCAAAAATCAGGCTGTGCTGTCTGCTTCTTATATCACCACTAGTAATCTATTTGCAAGCAGAATTTAGCTGACAATTTTGTGGATGATGCATAAGGCCTGGTAGATAAGCTGCAATGGTCCTAGAAAACTAAATGTGGTTAAGCTTGTTTTCCCTATTCAGAAATGACTGGAAGGCACACAAATAATGAGGTGGAAACGGACATTTTTATGCATTCACTTGCCTGACTAGCTCTTTATGAACTTATTTTCAATGGCCATCTGTTTCTCCGATTGGTCACCACATTTTAGGAGAAGAAAAGACCCACTCAGTTTGTATCAAAATCAAAGATAGTCTTGAAGCAAAGTTCTTTGGGGTGCTCACAGCCTGAGTTTTGTGGCATGAGTCCATCTCTACATAAAATAATGAGCTGGGACAAATTCACAGGAAAAAAAGGTGAAACAGGACAGGTGACCACAATATTTAGAGCATCCAGCATATGCTCAAGGGGATAAAGACTGTTGTGCGCGGGTTTTTAGAAGACATCACACAACCCTGGGCCTTATTGGTTTGCATCCTTGTTTCTGAGGCAGGCGAGAGAGACTATGTGAGTGAGTACCTTAATGTTCTTTCAACAAACATTTCTCAGTCAATTTTCTATTTTAAAATATGCAATGGAACCTCATTAGTTGACAGTGAAGACTATTGGGAATGGCTGAATTTGGAAACTAACAACTCATAGTGAACACAATTAAAAATCAAAGATAAGCAGGATCACCAAAGGTCCTTTATTCCTTTCTGACAACTGTAGTTTAGCTTTAATTTATACTTCATCATTTACTAGTAAATGCAGTGCATGAAGTCTAAGTGATACCAAAATTCACTTCAGCGCTTCGCTGATTAATCTTTGCTGAAAAAGCCATTGTTACATGCCAATTATGAAGTGTGTGGATTAATGAAGTGTACATTCATGAGATTCTACTGTGAAAAGACTGTGGACATTAAAATGCAGTTGGATGGACAGAGTATGGAGTTCATGGGCTAAAAAGGCAGCTATGACAAAATGCAGAAGGCAAGTTCTTCACTTTCCAACTGTTATTTTAACTTGAAACCTTTCATGTTCTCTCGGCACTACAATGATGGGTGCCTTATACAACCCACAACAGAACACAGTACTTCTCTGTATCTTTCACACTATTCCCTTAGCTGTCTTCAGAATTGGAAAAATACAATTAACCCTGCTTGAAGTGACCTGGTCACCTACAAGAGCTAGTCTAACTAAAAGCCAAACAAAACTTATTCTGGAAGTCACCTGGGAATACTTTAAGGCAGGGCATAGGCTACAGGAGGTAGGGTATATCTATACTGCAATCGAAGGTGTGATTGTAGTTTGGGAAGGCATAACGTAGTTAGCATAGTAGTGAACTCGTGGCAGCACAGGCCTCAGTGCAGGCTGTACAAGTCCACTCGGGATCCAGGGGATATACTCCCATTATAATCTTTAGTTCAGGATTCACCACATATGGGAAAATAGTGTCTCCTCTTCATTCCCCGTGTACTACTACTGTACCTATACCACAAGCTGCATTTCAGACACTGGGATTTAAACTGTGTAGCATGGGAGACAACAACATCTTCACATACAGCCTGTGTGTCTGATGAAAAAACTAGCTTTCATTCAGTGCATCATTAATAAGATGTGCTCTGCCCCATATATACTCACTGAGTTCTCTTCTTTTCACCCAATCATAGAGTGACTCTTGCTTTAGCATACCTCTGTTTATCCTAGCCCATGAGAAAACAGTGAGCAATAACCCATAGGTTAGGAATCAATCATCGTTCATGTAATAATTTCCTAATTAATATCCACACATTGTCATGACCATTAATATAATTCTCTCCAGCCTCGGCAATTAACAGTACAAGCAGGCAGTACATTTTAGGGGTGCTCTGGATGCATAGTAGGCTCTGGGTGTGTAAAGTCCCAGATAGAAACACCCTCCCCAAAATACCTATTTATTTGGAGCCTCGTGAGACCTTCAAAACCAAAATGATAAAAAACACACCATTAAACTTTGCTCGCAGCTGATGCCGTGTCAGACACCATGTGCTGAAACCTGTGTGCGGCTTGTCAGTGAATGCACTTTAGTACTGGATGGAAGGCAGACTTCCCCGTTCAAAACTCCCCTTGCATCTTTGTTAAATTATTAATTTATTGGGAGATTTTCAAAGGCTTAACTAGAAGGTACCATACTCCCATTCAATTTTAATTGGAGTCTGGTGCCTTTGAAATTCTCAATCTAAGTTATAAAACTATCCCCACCTCATGGCACTCAGGCCACTGTACAGTTCTAATAGAACTACTAAAGCAGCATTGAATATGCAGTGCAAAGATCAATTAAAATATTTTAAAAGCCCAAGTGGAACCAGCACCCAATATTGACTGAAACAGACACTTCTGAACAAATATCTTTAATAGATTTTTAAAAAACAGGGAGGTGTACTGCAGGCAACTCACAAGGAAGAGTGAATTCCCACACCCCATGGGGCCAGCAAGTCGTCAGGCCAAAGCTCTAAAAAGGATGGCCTTGGGATTAATTAAAGCATAGGACCTGGGTTCTAGTCTTCCCCCAGACTTCCTGGGGGAAAAATCAAATTCGTCATGCCTCATTTTTGCCTCATCTGTTAAATAAGGGTGAATAGTACTTATCTTCTGAACGCTGCTATGGGATAGTCAAGTTAATTAATACTTGTCAAACATGCTCAGCTCATACACTTCAAGTAGTGCGGTCAAGTGGATAGGGCATCGGACCCCTGGCCAGGTGCACAACAGGGAGGAAGCTTCTCCACAGGAAGCAGTGAAGTAATTTCTCCCCCAGAGTAAGAGGGAGCATGAGAGGGAATGTTGACTCTGAGGGAGAATTTGTTCTCTTATTGGCTGCTGGGGAGGTGCTACTATGAACCCCCTGTACTAAGGGCACACTGTAAAGTTAAAATCTAGCCCATAGTATCTAAGCTGATGTGCTTTTCTCTCTCTCAATATCAGTTGCTTTTTTATCATTCCAGGGTCCAAGGGCTGAGTTCAATGTGATCTGAGCAGTTACCAGCTGGAGTGGGTTCAGTGTGCCCCTGTTAATGAGGCAAGTGTCCTCACTGGCTACTTGCAGCATGTGGAATGGGCACTGTGTGAGGGGAAATTTAGTGGAAGAATCAGGAGAAAAAGTAAACACACTTAAAATTATTTTAAATGGCTTCCCCTTACCCTCAAATGCAACACCATAAAGCTAGCTGACAGGAGTGTAAGGTCTGAAAGGGCAGCTATTTTGACTAGCTTTGGATGCAGTGCTGTGTGTTGATGGCACTCAAAAGGGAATTGTCTAAGGAGGGTAAAAATGGGAAACCAAAACATTTGTAAAGAGTCTTGTGTGGGAACATTCAAAACCAGGGAGCGGGATGGAATCACACTGCTCATATGTTTCAGAGACAGAGTGGGAGCCCCTCTCAACCCTTAATGGAAGATATGGGGCATGGAATCTTTAACCAAAAACTTCTTTTCTCCCAAATGTTTATAGGGCAATTCTAAGCAGCACAGAGGGGCAGACATCTTTTACAAATACTGGTGTCATGGGAGCTATTGGTGCTCAGCACCTTTAAAAGTCTAGGAGTCAGCTAGACTATTTTCCCTTTCAAAGGGATACACAAATTATATATTTATTATTGTGTTCACAGTCACCCTCAGGTTGGTTTATGCAAGTGCTGTATTGCTAAAGCAGTCTGTTACCCACTGTTCCAAATGCAAAAGAACAGCATGTGAAAAGCCAAGGCATTTTTGGTTCACAATTCTGAACTTTGAGCAGCGCAGGGTGGTAGCAATATGCAAGTTGGCTGTTTTACAGCATATTTGTACTTAATTTGGTTGTCAAATACCTAGGCTGCTTAGACTGTTTTCTATGGTGTGGTATGTGTTTTAAATGGGTAACCTTCTCCGTAACAGTAGAATGCCACATTATAAGCACTCTTTGCACATTGCACCAGCAGCTAGCAACACACATTGAGGAGGTGACAGATATAACCACAAAATCTACTGCCCATCCTATAACATGGATGATAATGGAAAAAATTAATGATATTTTACTCTCTTTTAAGAAATGACTTGCACAGGGAAAGCAGGTTTTTACAAGGCTCCTTTAGCAGTAGAGATTAAAACCACTGTGGGTCTGCTGGGTGATTCTCTTCAAGCTCTTGCAGCAAACTGTCCATGTGTCACTTGTTGCTCTTTTTCCCTTAGTGTGCAATTCCACACTTGGCCCAGGTGGCTGAGTTCCAAGGCCTGGTCACTCGCCAGCTATGTGTATAGTATTCTCCTGGGTGGGATAAAGATTACTTTTAAAATAATTTTGTTTCAGTTAGGAGGGATCTCCTAAATCCCAGCGTGAGGCTAGAGAGCTCTGGCATGGGAGGAGCACTGCTTTTGTTTATTGGTTTGCTTGATTTAAGGCCTGCCTTGAAGGTCTGGCTTCAAGTTCAGGATTTTCCACACTGAACCGGACTGGAACATGCAGCTGAGCCCTAATTTCCCTCAGCCCTTAATCAGTTTAGGGCCACATTCTGTCCTTAGATACATGCGGGCAATTCCCATTGAAATCAGTGGGAGCTCTGTGTGTAGTTGGCAGCAGAATTTCACTGCGTAACTATTTAGTAACATATGAGAGTTTCTAAACCTTGTTGCCCCTATATTTAGCAGTGATTAATTTTAAAATAAAAAGTTTGTTGAGAACTGAATTGCCCGTGGTGCTCATGCTCACTTTTATAAGGGGATGTTGTATACGGTCCTGCTGGCCTCACACCATGCTCCAGTAACTAAAGCACAGGGCTGGAAGTGTGGAAGGCAAGGCAGAGTTACGTCTGCATCTCTGCCACAAATTTGCTGTGGCACCCGGAGCTAGTAAATTTGGTCAAAGTATTCCTCACTTTAGGCACTCGGGGGTGAAAACTTTTGGCTTAGCTTCTCTGCTCCTCTGTGTCCCCATCTGTAAAATGGAGATAACACTTCCCTAACTCAAAGGGCCACAAAATCACATGCATAATAAAAAACATTTGTGTACTTACAAACATAACACAGCTGTTGGAGGCTAGCCACTTTTGTGAAGGTCCATTATCTCTCTCTAATGGACACCGTTTGTCCCTGTGCTGTATGTTGTTTGTGAAATTGATACCTTTTGTTTTCTGGTCACTGCACATTAAAATTTTTGCCCTTGTGTGCAATGATCAGAAGTCATTCTGTTCCCAGAGGCACTCTCACATGGAGACTTTACTTTTGCTGTTCCTTGATGTTGTTTTCCTTAATGTAAAATGGAAGTCATTTTTGCACAAAGTATTGGGGTGCTCTGTGTGTGGAAAAGCCAACAGTTCCAAGCACTGAATGGCCCGAGAAGTGGATCACAACAAGCTCCAAGCTCTTGGGGAGAAGGGAAAAACACTGGGCCAAATTGAGCCCTGGCATAAGTGGGTACAGTTCCCAGCGGTAGTTGCATCTGCTTATGCCAGAATTGAATTTGGTTCATGGAACTCCCAGGGCGGTCAAGTAATTAAATTACATGCCAGTTCAGTATATTGCTACAATGCCAAGTGATACAGTAATTTTTCAGAAAGGACAGCTGTGTTTCTAAAAACAAACCCATGCACCTTCATTACCAGCTTGATCACAAGAGTCAGCATGTTCTGAAACATCAGGGATGCATCTTAGGCTTTTGTCTTTAGCCAGGAACACTTACAGTCTGAATTATACATTGCTTCCTCTTTATTAGGTCCTGCTTACATTAAAAAAATAATAATATTGCCACTGTGGTCCACTGTTCAATGAAGTCCATTGTAAACTCCCCTGTATAATATAAACCTCCCTAAAACATATAAAATTATTGGCTTCCAAGACCAGTCTCAGTGAAAGAGAGCTCTGTATTTAGTCTTTGCTTAAAACACAGATATTTGGTTTGGAATTCAAACTCCCAACTCAGTTTTAAAAGGTTAGGTCCAAAGAAAGTTGACACAGACCATGTAATTTTAATTAAAGAAAGATTTTTGCTCCTTTATGGCCAACCAGGGCATTGTAACATTGACGTACTGATGCTAAATAATTATGAGTCCATAAATAATTGAGTATATAAAAAGTGTTGTATGCAGGGTGCCAGGTAGCAAAGGGAAACAGCACTGAAATAGCTGACCAGTTAGGCTACTGCTACTATCCACTGTCATTAGAATCAGGTAATGTGATGCACCAGCTATCACACAGCTTTGCTGGGGTTGTACTGATACCCCCAGAAAAGTACTTGGAAGTGGAATGACTAGTGCTATCCAGTTTTATCACGTCAATATTTAAGTACCAGCTATGCACCAGGATCAACTTCTAATACCAGTACCAAGAAGAAAGGGAGTGAGAAAACAGATGCAGAAAGGGAAACATTAAAAAGCAGATTAGCAATGAATTAAGAAGAGGTTATTACTAGAGTTGGGCAAATTCATGCAACACAAACATAGTCACTCAACTTTAAAACTGAATTTACCTTAAATGTGCTCAAGCTCCCTTTGTGTTTGCTTTCCATGAACATTCCAATGACTGATTTTTACTACCATGGATATTTTGGGTTAACAAATGTTAACCTCACACCAGAAGTGGCATATTTTATATGGGATGGAACATTGCTTAAAGCAAAGGATAGGATTCTTGAAACTGCTCAGCAGACAACAAATTTAATATGCCACACAAGTCTGACCACTTTTGTCACAACTAGGGTGCACACATGCAATTATTTTGTGTCAATAACTGGGGTGATGATAGACTAGTAGACACGAGTAAATGAAATGCTCTGAGTATATTTCAGATGGGATGGGATGCCAACGCATAAGACAGCAGGGAGACATGGTTCCCAGACCCCCGTGCCAGAATCCTGGAACAGAGGATGTGAGCCAGGCAGATATCTGACTGCACAGTTCATAGCTAGGACTATGAATTTACATTATATAAATTTAATGCAATTTACATTATATAAATTTAATTAGAGAAAATGACATTGCAACTCTGCACCTATTAATAGGTTTAATAGGAACAAAAAAAATCTCAGGCAGTCTGCATGACCCCAAAGATAATGGCTGTAGTTCATTTTCCAAAATTCCCTTTTCCGGTTTGTTTGCTACTGCGTGTTACCCGAAACTTCTCTCTCTTCCTTTGAGATCCAAAGCTCTAATGGCTTCAAGCCCTTCACCTGATTGTGCAAGAGAGTTAGTCATCCATTATGGAAGCAGAATCAATATGACATGACCAATGACAGCCAACTAATGCAGCTCAAATAGGAGCATCGAGTAATGAATTCATAGTAAAAATCTGATTAAATCTAGAAACTTGAAATTGAAATTGATGGCAAAAATGTCTCAAATAATTTTGAATAATGATATAAATCAGGATCCATTTGTAGACATTCTGCAACCAGAGAAACTAGTTCCATGCATTTCCATTCACTTAGCTATTGCTATGTTGTCTGGATCTCGCTCATTCCCTTCTATTCCATGCTAATTCAAGCCACAGGCCCGTAGCATCACTGAAGATAGATCAGCTTGGACACAGCCACGGAGTTGTGCATGTGCGTGTAGCTGCAAACACGTATTTCAATTGGTTTTTATTGCCAGTCAAGAACAGTTGAATTTTTCTCAAGAAAATACATTACAAAAGTAAAATGTACATCTGCCAAATTTTATATTTTTCTGTTTATATAGTGATTATATCCATACATCATTTCTTTTCACAGATTTGTGCACCACTTGCACTATGGCAATGATAACTGTTAAGATCCTAAAAGACCTATCTATAGTTGGGAAGTTATAGTTGTACACCTATCTAGCTCTGCATTTCCAAAGCAATTGCTTGGGACTGTTGGCTTCATGACTCCCTGTAAGTAAACCTTGGGCAACGTTTACATTTTCCTCCAGTTTTACCCAACAGACTTACTGCCCTCTTTTGCAGGTGCTCAAGTACCTCAAACTGCATTCAGCCTCTGAATCGGACATTCCCTTTCCCAGAACTGAGACTGAGTAAGTTTCTTCCACGCAAATGAGAATGGCACCAATGGAAGCTTAGGGATAATGCCTAGTGCTTTCTTCCCAGATACACACCTTGCTGCAATTCCTGTGTTCTCATCACTGTAACCACAGATTGGCCTTTTGACAAGTCCAAGAGATGTAGAGGAGGAAAGAGTCATGGGCTTTTGATGCTGATCACTGGCAGGAAGGGTTTACGTTGGCAATAGTAAAATATGTACATGTATTACTGAGAAATCCATTGCCCTATGGTCTCTCAGGATAGACATCTCTCTGTAGACAATGGTCCAGATTTCTTGTTGGTGTAACTCCGATAAAGTCAGTTGAGCTACACCAGCAACGCACTTGACCACATGCAGTCAATAATATAGGGCAAAATACAAGCAGCAGGGCCCAACTTTTACAAGTTGTCTCAATGACAATGAATTCTCAAGCCAACAGTTCCAAAATCACATTCCTCATCCACTCCTTCAGCCAGAGGAGCCTCAGAAAACAAGCAGTACTGGGGGATCCCCTGCAGCCTCTCCTAAGTGGAGGAAAGGTGCACCCCATGATGCTTCCTATGCTTCTCCAAGTGGTGAGTGGGGGCCAGTGGCGGTGTGTGTGTGTGTGTGTGTGTGTGTGTGTGTGTGTGTGTGTGTGTATGCTGTTGTGTTTCTAGGGCACTAGGGTCTTAATCTGGCTCTGTACAGAACTAGAAGCATGAGTAACTGAGGGTACAAGGTTGACCTGACAGCTTGCTGGTTTCGGTTGTAATTGTGGCTGCATTGTGATGATATAGTAATTTTTTGTATTGTCTCAGTCAAATCCATATAAATGCAAATCTAATCCTAGATTTGAGTATGGATTTGAAATCTGGATCTGGATTTTGCAGCTGGTTCTTAACTTAGAGGGGGATGAACCAAAACCCTTGATCTTGACCTAGAGCCACACTTTGGGAGTCAGACCCCTCTCTAATTTTGAAGAAGTAGAAGATTGTTCTGTCTGTCTCAGGACTGGCTTATAGGTTGCTAGGCAGTTACCTAGGCACAACTGAGGAGAACAACCACATTTCCAGGCAAACCCTGAGGCTAAACTACTGACAAGAATTCATAACATTTGACTGTGGGAAATTCTTGTTATACCTACCAGGAAGCACCACCTATAGGATGGGATTTTCAAAAGCTCAACATTGGCCTAACTCTACTCCCATTGAAGTAGTTGGAGATTTACTACTGAGTTCAATAGGAACAGAATCATAGAAATGTAGGACTAGAAGGGACCTTGATCTAGTCCAATCCCTGCACTGAGCAGGACTAAATATTATCTAGACCATCTCTGACAAGTGTTTATCTAATCTGTTCTTAAAAACCTCCAATGACAGAAATTCCACAACCTCCCTAGGCAATTTGTTCCAATGCTTAACTACCTGGACAGTTCGGAGGTTTTTCCTAAGGTCTAACCTAAATCTCCCTTGCTGCAATTTAAGCCCATTGCTTCTTGTCCTGTCCTCAGTATATAAAGAGAACAATTTTTCACCCTCCCTTTTATAACAACTGCGATGCTCCCAACAGTGACGCAAGAGCATGAGTACCAATCTGAGGGCACTCTGTTAAAAAACAGCACACAAACCCCAAGCAGATTGTGAGTTCTAAACTTAGATTTTACCAACCAACTGCATCAAGTGCAAACTTCTCAGGCACTTTAACACAGTCACAGACAGTCCTCCTTGGGGACTCCAGTCTGTTTTACCACCCAGCAGCTCTCTGATAGATGGCTCCTTATACCACGAGTCACAACAATATTCAGGTTACTCTTAATCCCAAAGACCAATCACTTACCCCAAAATCAATTGTGCTTTGGGTCTCACACCAAAGACACTGTTTGTAGCCAGTCCTATAGTAAACTATATGAAGATTTACTAAATAGGAAAAAGAAATTAAGGAGTTATTTACAAGGTTAAAGCAAGCAAACGGATACACAAATGAGTTACAGTCTTAGGTTCAAAAGGTGACATAGGCTTCTATGATCAGCAAGCTCAATTTGTCCTTCCAGGGCTAACCCAGGCTAAGCAGCTGGGGATCTCTTGATTATGCCTAGAAACATCTCCCCCCTCTCTGCCCCCACCCCTCAGTCTAAGCAGCAGATGAGATCCTTAGTTCCCTTTGTTTGGGGTTTTTATCCCCTTCCTGCCATGTGCTCTGCACTGCACACTCAGCTGATGGGAGGAGTCCACTTGCATGACTCATCCTATTTATTTCATCCTATTTATTTCAGACCATTTCTCAGTTTGTCCAAATCATTTTGAATGATAATCCTGTCTTCCAAAGCACTTGCAATCCCTCCCTGCTTGGTATTGTCCACACATTTTATAAGTGTATTCTCTGTGCCACTATTCAAATAATTTATGAAGATATTAAATAGAATCAGACCCAGGACAGATCCAGGCTAACCCCCCTTAATACACCCTTCCACCTTGACTGTGAACCATTGATAACTACTCTGAGTACAGTGTTCTAATAATTTGTGCATCCACCTTATAGTAGATTCATCTAGGCTATATTTTTCTACTTTGCTTATGAGAAGGTCACATGAGATAGTATTAAAAGTCTAATTCACTAAAGTAAAGCTATATCACATATATTGCTTCCCCCGACTCTATCAGGCTTGTTACCTTATCAAAAAAAGGATATTAGGTTTGTTTGACAGGATTTATTCTTGGCAAATCATTATTGACTGTTATTTATCGCCTTATGCAGTGTTGTTGTAGCCATATTAGTCCCAAGATATTAGAGAGACAAGGTAGGTGAGGTAATATCTTGTATTGGACCAATTGCTGTTGGTGAAAAAGTGAAGCTTTTAAGCTTACGCAGAGCTATTCAGGATGATATTACCACACCCACCTTTCTCTCTACTTATCTTATTATCTTCTAAGTGCTTACAAACTTATTGTTTATTTGCTCCATTATCTGTCCTGGTATCCAAGTTAAGCTGACTATTCTCTGGGTTGTCCTTATTCCCCGTTTTATGGATAGGTACAATATTTGCCCTTTCCCAGTCTTCTGGGATCCATCCCATCCTCCATGAGGTCTCAAAGGGCTTGGCTACACTTGTGAGTTAGAGTGCATTAAAGCAGCCCCAGGTGCCCTAGCTCATTACCTGTCTACACTGGCAAGGCACGTAGAGTGCTCTGACTCCACAGCTAGAGCGCTCCTGGTACTCCACCTTGGCGAGTGGAATAACGTTTGCTGCGCCTTGCCTACAATGCCCGGGCATCAGTGTGAACAAGGTGTTGCATTACTATGCTCTGATTGGCCTCCGGAAATGTCCCATAATCCCCTTAAGTCAAGTGGCCACTCTTGTCATTGTTTTTGAATCGCTGCAGGAATGCAGATATGCCCTTTAAAAGCGCTGTTTCTGATAGTCAGCATGCTTATCTGCTCGGAGACAAAGCAACCATTACAGTGGAATGCTGTGTGTGAGAGAGAGATGCGGGAGGGAGAAGGGGAGGGTCTGCTGCTGTCTGAACTTACAAGACAGCATGCTCACATGCTCTCAGCCCCCCAAAAACCCACTCTCTCTCCCCCTACATACACACAACACACTTCGTTACACTCCACCCCAACCCTCCCCATTTGAAAAGCACGTTGCAGCCACTTGCATGCTGGGATAGCTGCCCATAATGCACTGCTCCCAATGCTGCTGCAAGTGCCACAAATGTGGCCACGCCAGGGTGCTTGAAGCTGTCAGTGTGGACAGATTGCAGCGCTTTCCCTATTGTGCTCCCCGAAGGCTGGTTTAACTCAAAGCGCTCTACATCTGCAAGTGTAGCCATGCCCAAAGATAATCACTAATGGTTCAGAGATCTCTTCAGCCTGTTCCTTAAGTATTCTAGGATGTATTTTGTCGGGCCCTGCTGACTTGAAGACATCTAACTTGTCTAAGTAATTTTGAACTTACTCTTCCACTATTTTAGCCTCATCTCCTACTCCATTTACAATGATGATCACTGCTAACCTTTTGGTGAAAAAAAACAAACAAACAAACAAAAAAAGACATTTAAATACTTCGGTCATTGCTGATGCTTTATTATTTTTTTTTTGTCTCGTCTTTCCCTCCTCGTTGAGTAATGGGCCTATTCTGTCCTTGGTCGTCTTCTTGCTTCTAATGTATTTATAAAATGTTTTCTTGTTATCCCTAACAAGATTAATCTAGTTTTGTGCCTTGGCCTTTCTAATTTTGTCCCTACGTGCTTTTCTTTTCTTTGTTTTTGTTTTTTATATTCATCCTTCATCATTTGACCTAATTTCCACTTTTTGTATAGCTTTGAGTTTCAGGTCATTGAAGTTCTCCTGGATAAGCCAGTTTGGGCTCTTACCACACTTTCCTCTGCACTGAGATTGTTTACTCTTATGCCCTTAATAATGTCTCTTTAAAAACTGCCAACTCTCCTGAACTCTTTTTTCCCTTAGACTTGCTTCCCACAGGATCTTATCTACCTGTTCTCTGAGTTATGTGCATAAATGAGGTTGTGAAAAAAAATCAAACTTGCAACTGGTTAGAATTATTAATATTTTGGGCTTTTATCTAGTCTTTGAATTTAACTATAGCACAGAAGTTGCTCTAAAAGCAAAAGGATATAATTTTCATTTATTTATATATGCATTTAGTTCAACTGAATGTTGAAACGTGTTTTGTTTTTCTTTTACAAGCCACTGTGTTTTGTTAAATTAACTCCTAGAGAAAGAGAGAAACAAATTTCACTTCATTCCATCCTGCAGTTCAGCCCCAAATTTCTTCACTGACCTATTTTACAACGATCCCACCCGGCAGACAAGCAGCTGACTCTCAGAATTTGCTGTGTGTGGCCCAGCTCCTATTCTCAAGTGTGTAGCTGTTTAATTACCATACCTCAAAGGGTCAATCTTTGGCTAACGAATCCTCGGCACTGAGTTATCCCTCATCCTAATGAGCACTAATAAAAAGCATTTAGTTGACTAATGCAACATAAAACTCTGCACCATTTCAATGCATCTGCTTAATAAGAACCTCGTTTAATATCAAATTACTGCCTGCTCAGCCAAAGCCTTATATTTGTGGTAGCAGGGCTGCGAGGTGGGAGTATCAAGAGCTGTAATATGGAAATTCCTCACTCATATTCTCCGCAGTATTGTATGATTGCTTAATTCATTTAGCTGAGCAAATCTGATCAGTCTGCCAACTGTTTCACAAAATATACTGCGACGCTAGGCAACCGGCCCCACACAAGAGCTAGGAATACAGTATCGCTTTTCCTGGGACCAAGCTATTAACAGTTGCTTTGGGGATTTCAAAGAGGGTCACGGATAATGTTACCAACTGAAAGAGCTTAGATATACTCTTGGTCCCCAAACTAGAGAGGTGAGTATTAAATTCTACTTCTCCCTAGCCAAACACCAATGCTATACAATGTAACACATCCTCGTTCAAACATGCAAGGAGGAATGGCATTCTAGGGCATTAGCCGTCATCTCTGTGTGTACCAACAAACATATCATAATAACTTGGAGAGAACACATGCTGTTGTATATTTAATACCAATTAAAACATTCTTTGCTGGAATTTTCAGAAACTTAAAATTCTCCATGCCCCAAGTTTCAGCTTGCCTCAGCTGGTTCCTCAAGAAAACTAAATTCTTTATAGTGAAAGTCAAACCTTTCGGTGTAATTAAAAAACATGTAAACAGTGATAAATTCCCAGCTTCCATGAATAATGGCTTCCCAGAAATATTTTCACACACATTCTTGACAGCTATAAATCAACCCTTAGTAGCTTAGGGAGAAGATAATAGAAGTGATTATAAGAGTTGTAATTTTTACCACTCATAGATAGTGTTTTTTTTCTTTTAACAATTAAACATTTTTTGAGGTGGTTTTACCTCTGTATATGGCATTGGCAAGACCAACACTGGCATACAGTTCTAGTGTCCACATTTTAAAAGTGAAAAAAGTGCAGAAAAAATCCTCAGAAGTGATTAGAGGGCTGGAGAAAATGCCTTACAGAGAGAGAATTAAAGCATTCAATTTGTTTAGATGATCAAAAAATGGATTGAGCGGTGCCTTGATTAGTATATAAGTAGTTTTATGGGGAGAAAATAACAGTTACTAAAGGGCTTGGCAAAAGGCACAAAGAACCCATGGCTGGATGCCAAAGCCAGACAAATTCATATTAGAAATTAGGCACACAGTTTTCACAGTGAAGGTGATTAAGCATTGGAACAAACTACCAAGGGAAGTGGGGAATTCTCCATCTCTTGATGTCTTCTAATCAGTACTGGATGCCTTTCTGAGAGAGATGCTATAGTCAAACACAAATAATTGGGCTCAATACAGGGGTATCTGGTTGAAATTTAATGACCTACGATATACAGGAGGTCAGGATCAATGATCTGAAGGTCCCTTCTGGTCTTAAACTCTATGAATATTTCTCGGTGCAATATTGTACAAATGGGGGAGAGGGGTAATAAAAGAAAGACTCTGAGGTTCACTGCCAACAACCCTCCATGCTTCTACCCCCAAAGAGATACGCTCAATTTCCTGTTAATATTGACCATGCTGTGCCTCTGTCTGTCCCAAAATCCCTCCCATTGCAGTGTATTTCTGTGGAATGAAATGGCCTGTCCCTATTCATCTTCCCCCAAACGTCCATCTTTTCAAAATGTTGGTCATGCAATCACTTCCTGTGATAATTAATGCTATGATTAGGACTGCCACTAGAGGATATTCAAAACACTTTGCATAGTCCATCACAAACATCACAAACATATATTAACTGGGACAAAGCAACTACAAAACAGAGAAGAAATGCTTAGCCATCTCTTTTCCTACAGGAAGAACAGCTACATAAAGGCCAGGAAACTCACATGGGTTTGAGATGCTTCAAAGCCTGCAGATGTCCCGAGATCTGCAGAGGATGGCATTTGTGTGAAAGCCCAGTGTCTGCATTATGTCCTCTGGTCTGCCCTGAGCCATGCCCCCACCATGGCTTGCCTTGAAACTCCCCTCTAATAACGGTCAATATAGTGAAGGAAGAACAGCATCAGACTAGTGACTAGACAGACATTGTTATATTGCAATATCCTTGTAGGAATGGGGTGGGACAATGCCAGACAGAGACCACTGACTTAACCCTGCCTGCTCCCCACCCTACAGACATCATCTACAGGTGCACTTTGGAGCCAGGAAGTACAGTGGAGGAGATACTGAGAAGTCTCTACTTCCCTTTCCATGCCTTTTACCCCAGATCTATCACATCAAGTTCTTCTCTGCTAATGGAATTTTTTATTAACATTTTTATTGGGGGTGGCATGAGGCAAAACACTGAAAACTGAAAATGTTTCAGTCTTTGGCCTTTTGTTTTGGAAATTTTTCACCCAAGCAGTTGACATTTCTCAGTTAACAGATTCTGGGGTTTGTTTGGGTTTTTTTGGGGGGGGGGGGGGTCAAAAGCCCAAACAATTTAGTCAAAAATGGACATTTCCTGGGGAAATGCCTATTTTCACAAAATAGTTATTTTTCACACAAAAAAATCAACCAAACCAAAACACTGATTTCCATTATTGCTAGTCGGTCAGTCTTAATTTTTCCTTTTCTAATTTTTTTTTCCCTCTCAGTCTCTGAGCCACATGGGAGAAAACTATCACTGGAGATATGCGAAGCTTGTTGTTTATGGTTCGCAGTAGGTTCCATTCTGATTAACTCTTTTTTTTTTTTGGTTTTGGCTCGCATAAATTTTGCTTTTGATGACAGGTTTCAGATGGACTTGTAACCTCAATGTAAAACTCGGAGAAAACCCAATTAGTTGGCCATTAGGATTTTGAGTAAAACCATAGATCTCTTCTGGGGGAAAAGGAGGCTCATAAAGGAACATAGCCCAGGTTAACCCCCCAAAAAATCACCAACCTTGGCCAAGTTTTTGGTTTAAAACTAATCAACTTAAAGATTTGCCTAGTTTCAGATTTTGTTGTTTTTTTAAAGAAATTCCCATAACTTTACTGTTAACTTTGCTACTGACAGCCCTCAGTCCCAGGACATTTGTTCATCTTATCATCACCGGCAGCCTTAGACATCTGCATTGGGCCTCAAACTACCAGGGACCTGGTATTACATGGGCACATATGGATTGGGATGGTGCCCTGGTTGGCATCCCCATCCTTGGAACTATTGGCCCCCTTTATCCGCAGCAGAGTATGAGTTCTATAATTGCCCTCATTTATTCCCTACGTAGAAAGTTGCACTTTGGCTCCACCTCCTGGCTTCCAAGTGCATTTAGAGGAATCAGAGGCTGCAGAGCCTTGCAAACAGATGTACTTCTTCATGTGTGTGAGGTGAGGGGTGGGGAGGGGTCAGGTAACCAGTCTGAGGGAGTTGCAGGAAGACAGGAGCAACATGGTTACATGAAAACCAGAAGACCTGGTGATACCGTCAGAGCTGGACGCCCTCATATGCTATTTAGATTCCCTCAAAACCTCATGCCAGCATTGCTGTTTAATACTCAGCCCCATCTACCCATCCACTTGCATGAAAATCCTTACAGAAAAAGTAATCGGATTTTTTGTTAATCACTACGCTCATGTACTCCGTGGTTCCATTAATTGCCAAGAGAAAGATCTGGCCTTAATCAAAACAAGTGTCATCACAGTAACATACTGTCATTTGGCAAACAGCAATATAATTATTATGTATTTGCCTACCATATGTAAGCTAGAGAAATGAGTCAGCAGAGGAAAGAATGGCTGGAGTCAGCAATGTCTTCTTCCTCAAGGGAAGCACGAAAGCAGAATAAATTAACACAGCCAGAAAGTCAGGCAGGAAAAACTCCCCAGTCTGGAATTGAGCCCTTTCTTCTCAAAGGCTTCCTGTGTCCCAAGCACCAGTGCAAGAGGAAGGAGAAGCCAAGATGGAGTTTTTATCCCTTCTTCACCAGGGTCCAGGTCATGCCTCTGCGACCTGACACAGTAGATATATTTGAAATTAAGATAAAACAAGCTTCTTGGGGCTCCATTCATTTCAATGTGAAAATGCATTGTGTTCACTACAAGTCGCCATATGAGATGAGCTCAGTAGTAGGCCCAGATCTGGCAGTCAGGCGACACCATCTGTCACATGCTTCCCATTTCAAATGAGCTTTTCTATGAGGCTTTGTTGATAGAGGATTGTCACAGAGCACCAAGAGAGCCTGAATGTATGATGTGGCCTCTTCAGGGAAGGTAGGAAGCACATAGGCAGGTCACAGTGGGAAACTTCAGCTGCTGCTGTCTGTGATGTGCCTGTTTTGTGGATAAAGAGGACTTGGGTCTAGGAAACCAAACATGCTACATAAACAGAACTGGGAAAATTATTGATTTTTTGGTTCTCTGGCAGGTCTGAAAAAAATAATTTTGGTTCAGGTCGAACCGAATCAGAATTTTTGGTAAATCAGAAAAGCCCATTTCAGGGCTGGTCCAGAGCAGGGTTTTTGAACCTGGGTGTCCCGCATTTCAAGTGAGTGCCCAAACAACTCAGCTAAAGGTGATAGGGCTGGGGTGCAGGGGGGTTGTGGAGGGGTGGTGCCACCTCCTCCTCGGGCTGTTTTATGAATGGCCAAAACTAGTCATGTAAAATCTGTGATTAGTTTCAGGTCAACTGTGACATTTGCATCAAATAAATTATTCTGCTGAAAAAAACTGCTCAGCTCTATTCATAAACATCATCAGACCCATCCTGCAAATACACATTTAAGAGGAGCTCTATTGACTTCAGTAGGATCACATGGGTCCTTAAGCATTTGTAAGAGCAAGCCTTTAATCACTTCCAATTCACTTTCATTATGATACCTATATAGCCAGGATTACCTAGGACACCTTATTTTTTATGTTGTTGTGTGTTATAGGGGAAGGCAGTGTTTCTTAGAAGACAAACTCTGCCTCACGTCTCAGCGAGAGCCATCCCTCTGTTTGCACCAGTGTGACAAATCAGCTGTCTTTGCAAATGAAAATGGCTTAGACAAGTTTGTACATGGTAGCACTTGCAAAAAGTCACAACAGGAAGATGAATGTCATGGAAGTGATGGGGACTAAGATGAATAGCTCAGAGATACAGACTGCAAGATCCACAGTGCAGAGGCCATATCTTCCTACAGCCCTAGCACTATGTGTCCACCACAGTCCTCACTGGGGACTGTGGAAACTACCCACAATACAGGGAATTCATCATCATAAATGGTTGCCAAATTTTGCACCAGCCAAAATTTGCTTTGTGCAGTGAACATTGTGAAATGTAAAACAATTGGCTGTTCACCAACCATAAACGTCCAAGTAAAACAGATACAGGAGAATTGGGGGTATGTCTACACTGCAATTGGGAGGTCTGGTTGCAGGATTAGTAATGAAAAATAAAGCCTGTAAGCTCTAGATCACTGGTAGAAATCATCCTTGGGTCAGCAGTCACTAGAATCTGCTGATAAAAAATGTTGTTTGCAAAAATTTCATGGGGGGGGGGGTGGAATTTCAATAAAAGATTGCATCAGAATTTTTTTTTACTAGCTCAGACCAGTGACCACAAGGGACTAGCTCAATAGCCTATCTGAAATGATTATGGTGATCTGGCTCAGCTTCTAGCTAGAGAGGTTACATCACAAAAGGACTGATACGTTGGTTGGCCCCAACCTCTCAATTCCTCCAGGTCAGGTGGGGCAGTATAGAGATCCCCACTATGCCTGGCCTGTATTATGCTCTTAGGGAGAGCTTTAGCCTCCAAGGCTGTTGGTCTGGCATTTTTAATAAAAACTAAAATCCCATTAAAAAAAAAAAAACAAAATTAAAAGTATACCTAGAAATGGTGATACATACAGAACTGCTGTGTAACTTCTTCAAAATCACCCTGTGCAGAAGCAATAAACAAACCAATGATTCACTTTCATACAAATTTCCCCCATGAAAAGTAAATATTTTCTCTTTCTGTCTTAACATGCAATTTTAACTGAACTGGTCCATAAGAAACACCTTTGGTAAAAACTTAGAGATGGGCTCAAGTTGCAAATGTTGAATTCTGAACTGGATCCAGGTTTGTTCTTCTCCAAAGCTTGGAGCTGTTTGGAGTCAAGTTTCCCATTCACCTCAGTTACAGAGAAAAATCTAGATCATAAAGTTCAGATCAGGATCCAGATCTCAGTTTCCCCAAATTTCCCCAGGAAAAGGGGCTGGGAAATGGTTGGTTTTCATGTGTTGGTTCAGGCTCATAAATAGGAAAAAAGTACTTCTCTATGTTGTAGTAAACATTATTATGAGTTGCACTAATACAGCATGCCCAGCAGGTGGTAATATTTGTTAAACTTTTAACAGACAGCATCCCTGAACAGTGATAAATTGCACCTGTTACTAAACAATTCTTTTTTTAAAAAAAAAAACCAAGAGTACAGGGAAATATTTGTTCTAGTTTGTTCAAATCTCAGCTCACCCTTTGGAATAATCGATTGCTGGATCGTGCACTGTAACTACTGCACATTGAGGCAAAAGTAGTTTTCTCTAGTGTGTCTTAACAATACAATAAGACCATGAAAGATATTAAAAGGTAATTTCCTCAGTGTAAACTGGGATTTCTGTAGAATGTTTAGAAACTGTGAGAATCCCCGAGACTGCTGTAAAGAGTAGATGAGGGCTCTCTCAGCAAGAAGCTGTTGGCTCCTTTTTTTTCTTTGGGGGGAGGGGAGGTCCTCCATTTGGCTTTAACTTCCTTGACATTTTTCTCTGATTTTCATTAACATTTTGGTATTTATACTTATGCTTGCTTGAAACTGAAGAGTTGTTGCAAAAGCCCCAGTTGCTGGAACAGAGGTTTCCCTCCAAACAGCCACCAAGTTCCATGGAGAGTAAGGTCTGTCTGAACACATGCAACAAGGTTCCATGTACACTTAAGCCATACACAAAGCAAGCTCCTAACTATTCCATGTGTACATTTCTCCTTCCATGCAGAGTGCTATAGTTGTGATTTGGTAGCATTTGGCACTGATGGAAGTGCCCATACAAGGTACAGGGCAACAGTGAATAAGGCTTTATGTGAGTGCTAAGTTCATCAGCACATGCCCCAACCCGCCCCAGCAGCTGAGGCTCCCAGCTTATCTGTGCCCTGCTGAGCTGTAAAAGTAGTATTGGCAAATCATCAGGACCCCAGCACAAATATTTGGCTCTACTTCTCTTGTAGCAAGAGACTAGAGGGAGGATGAGGAAGTAAAAGGACCCAAAGATCCTGCCTCTCCTTTTTACATAACTGGAGTTAAACTGAGGCATGTCTTAAAGAATCATCTCACTAGCTCTTCCCACACTTCTTAGCCCGGTGCACAGTGTATAAACAACTTGGGCTCGGTATTGTTTTTTTAGTGGGGAAGGGCAAAAATTGATTCAGTAAGGCCACACCAAAAATCCTCAGGCTGACTGCTCAGTGTCTCAATATTGAACCTCTCATATCTCAACTATTACATCTGTCTAGCATGTTTTTAAAGGTTCTAATAGCCTAAAATGATTTCCTCCTCTGAGGTTGTTTCCTGGAAGACTGTGAATGCTCACAAGCTAGTCAGTTAAAGGACGGCAAGAAAAGTGTTTGTATAGACTTCCCTTCCACCCATTATCTAGATCATTATCATTTAGTGAGGTAAGCCATTCAAAGAGTGCCCTCTGATAAATATTGTAGAAGTACAAACATCTTTAAAATACAATTGCTATTGATTTGATTCCTATCTTGCAAATACTGTCATTTTCTTCACCTTCTTTCCAACTACATTTGAAATGATAACGACTGAGTTGTGAACAAATATCATCCACTGATTAAGGAACAACTCTGGGAACAGATTTCAAGGCCAGACAGGATTATTATGATCCACTAATCTGACCTCCTGCATAATACAGACCAGGGAACCTCACCCAATAATTTCTTCATCAACTTCAGATGAAGATTTGGTTAGTTGCTTATCGCTGAGGAGAAGCCATGAGAACACTATACTGGCTGTGTGTATGTCTTCTGTTAGTAGATTCCCCACCCACCAAATTACATTTAGAAGTGGGGGATATTCACCATGAGCTCAGGCTACGCTTTTAGCTTAAAGCTACTTGAGAGTGTCTTTTTACAATACTAAAGAAATAGGGCAAATTCCTGGCCCCATTGAAGTAACAGCTTATAGAGTAACTCAGTCTGTCTCTTCTGAAATATAAAATGCTATTCTAATCCTTAACTCAGGGTTTGTGCTAAACCATCAGTAAAAGGCAAGTCAATTAAAAAGAATCCTGAAACAAAATCCATAACACACATGGCTAAATGGTTTTAACCCTAACAATTTTTGCTTTTTTCCTCTAATAAGAGAAACAAATCTCTGTAGCATTTCCCACTCCTTAAGCCCAAACATCACCCACTCTCCCCAAAAGTGGGAAACTAGCTGTGTATATATACAGGACCAAGCTGCTCTTTTCTCCCAGGTGTCTGCATTTTGCTGAGCACCTAAGCTTCCTCCACCAGCTCTGTTTATAATAAGGTTCAGCTGGCCTTCCTTGCAGCCAGCCAGATCAATTAAGCAGAGGCACTCTTCTCCCAGACTTTCCCTCTGATTCTCTAACCCTGTGTATGCCTTAAGACATAACTAAAGGGGGACAGGATACTTATCTATAGGCATATCAACTACACAGGCTCAGGTATTTGTTAACTTTCCCAAAGAACTCAATGACATCACAAGCCACCCTGTATCTCTATAGAAAGCAGTTGATCCACTCAAAATTGTGTGTTTGTAAGAGCTTAGTGCCCATGACTCCAGTCTCCCTGTAGCCTCTAATCCCACTGCAGTGGAGCCTTCTAGTTAATCACATGTGGAGAAGTTACTCCTTTAGTTCAATTGGTGGGGGGGTTGATGTTGAAAGGCCTAAGTTGGTTCTATCCCTTTTGACAATTGTGGTTTCTCTGTGTATTCAGCTGTGGCTCATTGCACAACTGCACCCCAAATGACACATTTGACTCCTATAGGTTTCAGGTGCTTATTTAATAGGGTCACGTGTATTTAATGCATTGGCTTTGTGGACATGACTGTGTCTCCATCTAGGGAGTAGGCCTAATGGACTCTACTACTTACTCCCAGATCAAAGAGTCAGCCAGAGCAAGATTTTCAAAGGTATTTAGGTATCTAAAGATGTCAATGGACACCTGGGGGGATTTTCAAAAGCTCCTAAACATGTTAGACACCAAACTCCTATTGATTCAGTGGGGGTTGAGGTGATTTTCAAAATCCCACTAGGTACCTGTGTGCATCTTTAGGCACCTAAGTACATTTGAAAATCTGACCCTCAATCCTTTAGCTCAAGTGGTGGGGACTCATGCTTTTGGTGCTGAAAATCCCAGGGATGTTGACTGTGGCTTTTTGTGTTGTCCCCAAACTTTATCACTGATGATTTTATATTTTCTTTCAGGTCACTGATAAAAATGTTAAATAGCACAGAGTCAAGAACCAATCTCCTCCTACACCCCCCAGTAGAAACATACCCACTTGATGATGATTCCCCAATCGCAGTGGTATTTTGAGACCTGTCAGTGGAATTATTTTGGGGGAAGTCCTATGACCTGTGTTACATAGGAGGTCAGTCTAAATAACCACAATAGTCATTTCTGGCCTTCCTTGGAACCTATGACTGTCTGTCTGTCTGCAGTCACACTCCATTACATGTGGATACGATATAGCAGTGGTTCTCAAAGCTAGTCTGCCGCTTGTTCGGGGAAAGTCCCTGGCAGGCCGGGCTGGTTTGTTTACCTGCCACGTCTGCAGATTCGGCGGATCGCGGCTCCCACTGGCTGCGGTTCGCCGCTCCAGGCCTATGGGGGCTGCGGAAAGGGCAGCCAGCACATCCCTTGTCCCGCGCTGCTTCCCACAGCCCCCATTGGCCTGGTGCGGCAAACCACGGCCAGTGGGAGCTGCGAGCGGCTGAACCTGTGGATGCGGCAGGTAAACAAACTGGCCTGACCCGCCAGGGGTTTCCCTGAACAAGCGGCGGACCGGCTTTGAGAACCACTGATCTATAGCTTTCTGAACTCGCATGGCGCTCCTTCCTCTTTCACCCTGCTCCTTCCTCCTCCGCCCTTGCTTTTGAAGATTAGTTGCTCCAGTAGCAGGCGGTTTTGGAGGGCTCACCAGCAGATCTTCTCACTGCACTCATACTGATTGTTCACCGAACAGAAGATTGTAAATTGCTAGAGGCAGTTGGGAAAAAAAAAATGATGTTCTCCCTGAGCTTCCTGAAGAACAATCCCTGCCCTCGGATGTGGATCTGACAGGAGGGAATCTTCAACCCCATGAAAAGAGAGGGACCCTCAGCTCTTGGAAGGGGATCTTTTAGGATGGAAGCTGCAGTACTGAGACCCCAGGAGAAGATCCTACAACCCAAGGTGTTATGGGGCAGGGGGAGGAAAGTTGTGGACAAGATGCTCACTTAGTGTTAGAATTTTGAAGAGGAAGGTGCCTAAGGCATTTTTGGGGAATGGGAAGGAAACTCAGGATTGCATCCTTTGCAGGAGCGTCTGCCAGCTGTGTGCAAAGTGGCTCCAGGCAGTGCTATGAGTGGGGAGAGTCTTGGCCAATCAACCATACTGCCCCGCAATGCAGATTTAGAACAACTTCCATCCTTCTGTACGATGTGGTGGGTGGTCATGGGGGAACAAAAGGCAGCCTGTTTCTGAGGGAAGGAGACAAAGGACTGAGGGAGGGAGGGAAAGAGAGGAGAGTGGAGGTAGTCATTGCCCAAACCCTCCTGTGTACACCCATCTGATCCACCCAAAACTGGGCCCTCCCTTCCCCTAGGACAAGTGTCTCATTTCTCCACCTTGAAGATCTGGCCACCCTACAAACAATGTTGCCGCCTGCTGGAATGGAGCCTGAGCTGCTTCAGAAGGCATTGCCACTGTGGAATCTGTGTAAGTATTCAGTATAATATAATGGCCTCCAACCACCAGGTATTCTGTATTCAGTTTGAATATTCATCCCCTGTCCCCACCACTAATTTAGCTGTCCAAATCCTACCCCGCGAGTTTGATGCTGCTTTGCATCTTTCCTCCTAGCTCAGTCATCATTAAAATGATTCTTGTTTAAAAAGTAACAAAATAGGGGGGATACACTCAATGAATCAATTTGTCATTGTTGTTTATTGGGTTTTACCCGTTTGGCAATAAATCAATGCCATGCCTGGCTTTTTAATTCGTCATCTTCCAGTCAGGAAAGTCAGGGCTGCTAAGTGCTGATATGGTGCTAAGTAATTACCTGGAAACAAGTGTTTGTGGTTGGACCAACAGTAGTCTCATCAATATTCAGCAGAACCACTGCTAGAACAAAGCGAGGGGAGGGGGGAAAACAGATAATGAAGAAAGGAGGTGAGTGGGGATAAGTATGAAGAAACAACCATGTCATTCCTTAATTCTGCTGTGAAGGTGTGTTTTAAAAGATTTTTTCCTGTGCCCAGCACTCCTAAAGTAAAGTTATTAGTATAGGGAATTTTCTTCTAGCATTGTCATCCATACAGGAGACTATATCAGGCCCACGGATGGCTGATATTTGTACTGTAAAATAACTTGCAGTAATAATAAAACTTCGCACCATTCATCCAAACCACACAAAACACTTTACAAACAAAAGGAGGTAACTTTTACTGACGACATTTGCCAATGGGGAAACAGAGGCAGTGGGGATGGGATGGGAGTTTAGCCCAGGGAGAATTAGATTGGTTCAAGAGCAAGACAGTAACATCATGACTCCCAGTACCTTGTTTTAAATGCTAGGCTATAAATAATCCCTATCACCTGACTTTTCAACCAAACTCATGTTTTCCCACACGCACGAAGAGCAAAACAGATATTCCTCTGGATTAAGGAAAGCAACAAAGGAAGAACACACACAAATTCTCCTTCAGAGAGGAACTCACCTTAAAATTTTGCATCTAAAAAACAAAATGACAATTGTCTCCCAGCTGGACAAATTCCTCTATGTTTGAAGGTGCAATACACAGAAAGTCTAATGAAAACACCTCCTTTTATTGCCATAGCTGTTACATGACACAAATCAGAAACTGTTTTCATGAAATAGCCAGTTCCTTTTTCAGGGCCAAGAATTTAGAATAATTTAAAAGAGCACAGGAGATTTTGAGTGCTTATTCAAACCAAACCTCCAAATTCTTGAATGTCAACCAAGTAAGATTTTGCCCCCAAATAATTATAATTAATATTTTGCACTTCTGTAATGCTTGTTCTCAATGCACTTTTCAAATTTTAATGCGTTAAATTTCACAGCAGCCTGGTGAGTAGGGACGTAGTGTTTCCATTTTAAAGATGAGGAAACTGAGATACGAACTCTATGCTCTGAGAATCAGACAATGTTCTCTCTCAATTCGTTTTCATGGAATGATGAATTCAAAAGACTTCCTGAATATGCGGACATGATGCACAGCTCTATTATGGACACACACCTGTCATCAAACTGTACATCTCAATCACAGCTGCAAAAGTTCATGTGATCTACATGTGTGTGACTTATTGTCCATTTACTTCACTTCTATTTAGGAGACTTCAATAGCTTACCTTGTATCTTTGTTCAACTAAAACAAATTTAAATTCTAAACTTCTTAATATTTCATGCTAACATTGTTGACATACAACTTAACATTTAGTCGTTGACAGATAATATATTTAGAGACACACAGGACATAGAAAAATCAGCAGAGGCAACCCATTTAACCTGAAAATCAGAGGCGTGGCAATATTTTCAATATGCATTTCAATGCGTGGAGCTTTTCAGGATCTTCTCACTGGCCGTGTTGATGCTCACAATCCAGTGATATTGCTTGATGAGAAATAAATGATGACAAAATCATTTTGTGCTTTGCACTACACACTTCAGCTTATCTTTACTTCCCAATTACCGTATTTTCAGTTATCTGTACTTCTGTACTAAAAAAGACTAACAGAGCCTTCAAAAAAAAAAAAAGGACCAAATTTTAAAAAATGCAAGGGATGTTGAGTTAGCTCCAGCAGAGTCTTGGGATGTCTATGGTCCAGGCAAACCTTAGATTATGCTGTCCAACATTCACAGGGCAGTCATTCCTTCTCCTTTAAGGTTCCATTTATAATTTCACACAAGAGGGTGCTCTCGATTAATATTGCAGTTTCCTTTGTGGTAGGTGAAGACTTCTCCTTTCCTAACTGAGCAGATGATTTGTGACCTTTAATATTTGGTAAATGTAGCCTGCATTAGAGTGCATGTACCAGTATGTAAGAGATGAAAGCCAAGACTGCAAACTGCCATGCATCTTTTTGATATTTGTCCATCACATTCAATAAAAGCTATGTTGTGTGTGTATGTGTGTGTGGGGTGTACACACACACACATACACACACTAAGGATAGTCCTGAACCAAAACTCTCCTCTCTGGTGAAATTTGGAACTGGCTCCGAACAGTACTGCTTGGACCCATCTGTCATCAACACAGGTTTAATCCCAAAGGAAATTATGGAGCCCCATTCACAAGGCAGATACATTAAGGAGCTGAAATTGAAGATGATTGTACTTGGCGACTGGCCATTCTTTCCATATTAACAGGGCTGGCTCCAGACACCAGCCCTCCAAGCATGTGCTTGGGGCGGCACCTGGCGGGGGGTGGCGCTCACCCGGGGAGAGTGGGGCCACGGCGGGCTCGCCGCCCTCCCCCGGCGCTCCGGCCGGCCGGGGAGAGCGGGGCCCCAGCACTCCGGCGGGCCGGGAAGAGCGGGGCCACCCTCCCCCGGCACTCCGGCCGGCCGGGGAGAGCGGGGCTGCGGCCAGGCTCTCCGCCCTCCCCCCCGGCGCTCGGGCCGCCGGGGAGAGCGGCGCCGCGGAGGGCTCGCTGCCCTCCCCCGGCGCTCCAGCCGGCCAGAGAGAGCGGAGCCCCGGCCGGGCTCGCCGCCCTCCCCGTGCTCCCTGCTGGGGGGCGGGAGGGGCGGGGGCGACAGGAGGCTTTTTTGCCTGGGGCGGCAAAAAAGCCAGAGCCGGCCCTGCATATTAAGGCTGATATTCATTAATGAAAATAATGATTATTGTGATCATTGTTTCCAGCTGAGGTCTGCAGACTCAAGGGGTCAGATAAGGTTCACATACACATCAAAACCCTTAGTTGCCTGTCACAAACTTCAGGATCTTGTAAGGTGCCACATCATGAGGTTCACCAGTATTCGTAGGCCACAAGATCTCATTAATTCAGCGCTCATTTGGGATGGCTGTATCTTACAAAGCAGAGGGTTCTATTTCTACAAATAGGGGCATCAGGGAGAAATAATAGCGAAATGTGCCCATTTTTACCAGGGATGTATACTATGTGCCTCACTGCAGTCACATCTCTGTACCTCTCCCACTGGGATCTGGCTGATTTGGCAGTTTAATGTCTCACATTCCTCCAATTCCAGGACTCTGTTGCAGCGCTCACAATATTTCTAAACCATCACTTCTCAAAAACTGCCTTCCTGCATTCATAATCTCTCACTCTCTCTCCTTATGTCTCCTGGCTCTTCAGCTGCTGTATTATGTTCTCTGCCTACAAAACATTGGGAAACATATTTGCACACTTGACATAAAAAGCTGAGTTTGTTTATACAACCAGCTCAGTATGTGAAGATGAGGAATTGAATTATTTACTGGATGACTCAGACCTTGATGATTAAATTGGAATTTTTTTCTGTACCTCCAGGGAGAGGAGGAGAAGAAATCTAATAGAAATAGGGCTGCACTGTGTCTCTACCCCACTATTGGGTGCATTACTGAATGTTATAATTAACTATAGGAGAAAGTGGAAGGTTGACAATATCATGGGAAGCATAATATAATAATAATATATGGAGATATACCTATCTCATAGAGCTGGAAGGGACCCTGAAAGGTCACTGAGTCCAGCCCCCTGCCTTCACTAGCAGGACCAAGTACTGATTTTTGCCCCAGATCCCTAAGTGGCTCCCCTCAAGGATTGAATTCACAACCTGGGTTTAGCAGGCCAATGCTCAAACCACTAGCTATCCCTCCCCCCTATAATTTCATAGAACCCATTATTAAACGGTCATGCATGGCCTGAATTATGTCTCTTGCTGGGATTCTTTCTTTTAACTTTAATTTTTTACTCACAGAATGTGGATATTTACAAGTGTCCATTGCAAAACACAATGATAGGGAGAAACTAAACATAGAGCATCCAAGTTACAAATCCTACCTTCCTCTTAGGCTGTAGCAGCAAAGTGTGTAGGGAAAAAGGGTGATATTAATGACCTACATTTTCAAAGGTGACTAGTGATTTTGGGTGCCTCCGTTTTGGGGTGTCCAAGGTGAGACACTTTAAAGGGGCCTGAGCTGCAGAGAGAAGGTACTCAGCACTTTTTGAAAATCAAACTTCTTCGAGGTGCCTCAAGTTGGGCACCCAAAAATGGAAGCACCCCAAATCACTGGTCAGATTTATCCCAGGTGTAACTACATTGATCATACTGTTAGTGGTCTGAAAGGAAAGAACATTGTTTTTTAATTTGACAGCTTTGTATTTGGTTTATTCCTATAACTCTCTGTTTGAATAGACATGTGTAGACTTCAGTGGAGTTAAATCAGAGGTGAATCCGTCCTGGGATGATGAGAAAGGTAAGACAGGGTAGGAATTGAAGAGACTGTACACATTTGACTTCATTGTCAGCATAAAACAGGGCTCCGTGTAAATGTCAGTTTCACTGTATATAAAGTGAAACATAATAACAGGTCAAATGCTGAAGTCCTTACACTTTCCTAACTTTCAGTAAAGCCAATTGGAGTTTTGTCTCAGTAAGATGTGAATAAAAACTGAGCACAGACTTCAGGATTTGGCATAATAATTCTAATTGTGATGGGTTTTGGAAAATGGACAATGGATATATTAGGAATTCCCACATACTTCATATTTGTCCCCAGGAACTCTGCTATGCATTATAAAACTAGCATGTAGAAAAACCTGTTCCTCCAGAGTTATGTAATGAATTGCCATTTTTTCTCTATCACTAATTCTCCCAACTAAAACCCATTTTCTCTGGCCCCATTCAGTCACTGAAATTCTTTATGTCATGTTGTCATCTCTGTGTAGTCCCGTGAAAAAGCATGTCAAAGGCAATAAATGCTACTTACCTTACAGAGCTGCCAGTGTTAACACAGACATGTTTTCTCTCTGGCTACCCATGATGACTGAAGTGTGAGATTTTGCATGCCATTGTAAAGATAACATTCAAGGAAAATACCTTCTCTGTTACTGATCAGGTCACCGTTCCTAAGCAGAGAAAGCCCCTCTCCCAAGTTGACATAGGAAGCGATGAATAGTGGAATCGGACACCTGAGGATTGTGCAGTTAGTTCTAACTCCCGGGCCAACCCCATCTGCTCCATTCACCAATGGCAGGCCCTCCAAAAGAGAGCGGGGTGGAACTGACTTGCAGCACTGCCTTTATCTGCCAGGTGGATGTTCCAGCCCAGGGTGCCCTATTACACTCTGGAAAAGGGCTAATGTAAGCAAAGGCTGACTCTGGTTTAACCAAGAGTAGAGATGGGCTGGAGGGAGCCTCCTGGAACCCCTTGTTAAAAATGTTAAAACAAAATTGGAGGGAGTTCACCTCATCTCTGGATACTGCTAACTCATTCCTACCTGAGATCGCTCCTCCCTAGCCATTTATAACAATATGTCAGGCGCTTCTGAAGATAAATTTGGTTTGTCTTTAGAATGCACCAGCTAACACCAAACGACTGGTCCTGTCAAAAATACTTTCCAGGGAAAGATACCTCCAGCTGCTTCCTCCCAGAAGCCTGCACGATCACACATTTGCGCGCACATGAGCACCCTTCAAATGGCACAAGTGGAACACTTAATTTTGTTATCAATATTTTCAGTATATTTTCAGAATCAATGCGTAAACACTAGCAACAAAATGCACTATACAGAAGCCAGTTTGCCAAGAGACGTCGCTTCTTGGCAAACAGATGAATAGATTTTTTCATGGCTCCCTCTCCTTCACCCCTTTGCAAAACCCCTGGGTATCTGGGTTTATGGAAGCCTCTTGTTAAAATATTTCCAGCACATCACGGATCAAAACCCTTCAAAAGTGGATAGGATTCATTTGCAATCCCCAAATAATGCTCCAGTGCCTCACTGTGTGTAGTACCTGCCCAGCTCTAATACAGACATTCAGTTATACTATAATTGCCTTAGAAATGAACAGTCCTGCACAATGTAGAATGTCTGTATGATTAATTCCTTTGTGCTGTTCATCCACTTACTCCTCCATCCATCCATCAGCAGTTCACATCATTTTCCTTTCCAGGGGCACTTGGTACTCTCTCATCTCAAACGCTAATGACTTTTTCTATATAACCCATCTCCGGAGTGGAACAGCAGCTAAATACTGGATAAAGTTAGCTCTCCAATAGAATAACCAGCTTGCACAGGGAACATTTTCCACTGCCCAGACTAAGAACGCTGCAAAGGACTTATTTAGCCATCTTGTTGGAAGGAAACATTCAGTGTTGGAAGCCAAATTCTATTTTGTTTGTTTAGACTTGTCACTAGTACTTACTTACAAGCTTTATAAGCTTCTAGCTGTAGCAATGTAATAATTATTTGAATCCCCATGGGAGTGTCAACTGTAATGCTTACAAAAAGGCCAGGTCAGAGTAACTCTATATTTTAGTAACACCAACACAGACTTGAGTTCAAGGAAACATCCTCAGATGCTGAGTGTTTAGTTAGTTCTTGGTTACTTGATTCTGGGAAGTAACTAAGGGAAAAAAGACTTTGCAGTGCATTCCATTCTATATAAGACTAATAACCCTTGCCATTTATAAAGGAATGAAGGAATCACAGTAGAGACCACCAAAAAGTGTAATCAGCCAATGGGAAGTTCACCACAGGACTTGCTTCTAAAGACCTACATTGGTTACCGCACAGTCCCGTGATAAATTTCTTATGGGATGATCATTCTTTCAGGTGGTCCTCTTAATACAAATGTCTTGTCTCGGCTTTAGACGGACTGACAGGTAGGGCTAGTCAGAAATTTTGCATCAAAACTTTTTCAATGGGAAATTGGGTTTTCAAGTAAACAATTTTTTTGTATGAAAAGGATCTGCTTTCCAGGGAAAATGTATAGTTTTAGTCAAAAAACAAAAACATTTTTGTCTGAAGATTTACCGGATTTTTGAGAATAATAAAAAAAAAGTCTAAATATTCTGCAGGGAAAAAATGCCACCAGACACATTTCCTGATATTCTACTGTTATGTGTTTTCCACCAAACTTCACAGACTTGTTTATGAAATTTGGCCAGCCCTTGTATTTGTGACAACAATATGAAAGCAAACTTCACCTCAATTTGGTGCTATGCTCCTTTGGTCTTCTCTGTCCACTCCCAACGTCATGCCTTCTTTCATACCACTCTGTATGCTTAGAACAGCTTCCCAGATGATTGCCTATGTTCTGGGACTGTGCTGTCACAGCAGATGGCAGTTTCTTTTTAATTGAGCTGTTCCTCTCCCAGCAGCAGCTTAATACCTCTCTCCTTTTCTCCTGGTTGCTGCTTCTCTCTGCCTCCACCCCAGCCTCAGGCACTAAGCACCCTTCCCTGACAGCTGTTTCTTTGAAGTTCACTGCAGGGAGCTGGAGCTGGAAAGAGAGATGCAGCCAGGAGGGACCAGGGGAGGGGACTGTATAGGACAGAGAGGTCACTCCATGGAGAACAAGAGAGAATAGGTGGGGGAGAGGCAAAGCAGCCATCTCCAACTTTGAAAAGTAAGATGCATCACTGTGGTAAGCTGTGAATAACAACTTTTAAAGGTGAGGATTCCTTGGTGTGGAATCACAAAGTAACCACTTCAACCCACTTACATCAGGTCTGGACTTGGCCCTATGTTTGTGATATAATAAGTAAGATTGGGCAGTAGATCCAAGCACTATACAGTGTCTATGAGGGGACAGCAGCCCTCTCCCTTGCTTCTCCCTCATCCCACGTCTGTCTGTCTGCTTATGCTCATCCTTAGCTTCAGGAAAAGAAGAGTTACTGGCTCTGAACTGAATGTAGGACACAAAATGAGAGATGTTTCCTGTTCTCCCCAGCTGCTGTGTACTTCAGAGAGATATTTACAGCTGTGAGAGCTATTCTAACATAACAACATATATTATTGTTATTGCTTTGTATTGCAGTAACACCTAGAGGCCCCGTTGTGCTTAGCCACTGTATAAACAAACAGCAAGAGACAGTCGCTGCTCCAAAGAGTCTGCAAGCTAAATAGAAAAGAGAGACAAAGGATGCAAGTAAGGAAGATCCCCATTTTACAGAAAGGAACTGAGGTCACACATGAAGGTGTTGCCCAAGTTCGCACATGACATCTTTGAAAGAATTAGAAACTAAACCCAGATCCAGTCTGGGGCTCTAACCACAAGACCATCCTTCCTCTCTGGACCATCCCTCACCTTACAGACTCAGACTTTAAGGCCAGGAGGGACCATCTTACTCATCCAGTCTGACCTCCTGCACATCACAGGTCACAGAACCTCACCCACCCACTCCTGTAATAAACCTGTAATCTCTGGCCAAGTTACTGAAGGCCTCAAATCATGATTGAAAAATGCCAGGTTACAAAGAATTCATCGTTTACTCTAATTCAAACTAGCATATGACTCATGCTCCATGCTGCAGAGAAAGGTGAAAAATCACCCAGGGTCTCTGCCAATCTGGCCTGGGAGAAAGTTCCTTCCTGACCCCAAACATGGTGATCAGTTAGATCCTGACCATGTGGGAGAGTCCCACTAGCCAGATACCTGGGAAAGAATTCTCTGTAGTAACTCGGAGCCCTCCCCATCCAGTGTCCCATCTCCAGCCACTGAAGATATTTGCTAATAGCATTCGCAGGTGGCCCATATGCCATTGTAGGCAACCTCATCATACCATCCCCTACATAAATGTCAAGGTCAATCTTGAAACAAGTTAGGGTTTTTGCCCTCACTATTCCCTATGGAAAGCTGTTCCAGAATTTCACTCGTCTGATGGTTAGAAACCATCATCTAATTTCAAGATTAAACTTGTTGATGGCCAGTTTATATTCATTTGTTCTTGTGCCAATATTGGCCCTTCACTTAAACAACTCCTCTCCCTCCTTGGTGTGGGAAGTGTGCTCTCTTGAATCCAGTAGCCTTACTACTCCATGCCAGTAACACAGAGTAGCAATTCGGAGTGGCTGTGCTGCAACTGGTGATTAGGGTCAGGATTATATATTTCGCCCACATACAAAGCTCGGGTGACATGAACTTCACTCAACAAATACAAGTGTTTGACTGGCATTCAGTCATTATTACTCCTCTTTTGTAATTCCTCTCCCTCTCTCTCCACCCTCCAGTAAAACAATACCAGTCTTTTAAATCTCTTGAACATCTCTCCAAAGAGCTAGTAGACAGGCTAGTTGGAAGGATAGTCAGAGGTTTGGGCATTGGCCTGAGACTTGGGAAACCTGAGGTTTAACTCCCTTCCCCACCACAAACATTCTGTGTGACCTCAAGTAAGTCACTGAGTGTCCGTGTACCCTAGCTCCCCCTCTGTATACAGGGGATAACAGCACTTCCCTACCTCACAGGAGTGTTGTGAGAATAAATACATTAAAGGTAGTGAGGCACTCAGATGGTATGGTAATGGGGACCTGAGCTAGACAGTAGCCACTTTCCCTCTCCTTGAGCAGGGTAGTTTTTATCACAATACATCTTGACATTTTTACCTTCTCATAAACTACACTGAGTCTCTCTGAAAACAACAAGCACTTGAATTCTTCTGCAGGCAAGGAAGCCAAACAGCTCTTTCATATGCAGGATAAAAGCAAACACACACAAAAGAACTAAAGAGAACTAAAAAACAGGAGGAAGGATCAGTCCTTCTGTTTGCTTTTCTCTCACAGAAGCCGTTGGGAGACTGAGAAGGAGTTCCATTTTTTTTTCTTGGTTTCTGCTCTTATCTTTCTTAAGATTGATCTCAGTACTCAAAAAAGGAAAACAGACACCTCTTGATGCCCGCAACTGATCAGAACCAATAAAAGCTTTCAGCATTCACCTCCCGTCTTCTCTCCCTGCTGTAGTTGTGTCCAGCTCCTCTGTTATTGCTTTGTCATGGCAAATCTAGGTTTGCGGGTGTGTTTGTGTCTGATGATGTTGGGAGCCCAAGCTGGTAGTGATGTGCTGTAATAGCAGCACAGAGCAGGAGAGGAGACAAAATCATCATGCTGATGGGAGACCGCTGCTCTCCAATGGCTATAATGCTTAAGAAAGCCAGAGTCAGTGGAGAAATGAACATTGTGATAGAATCTGTCAGGCATGATGTCACATTTCCAACTCTCCTGTTTCTACAGGAAACCCTGGCTAATTCACTACTGTGATATTTTGTTCATCAGAAAATGTTTTGAAGTCTGTATTGGTTTGGGCAGAGGAAGTGGCATAATCTACTATAAAGTTTAGTGAGAATAATGCACTTACAAACCAACAGTATGCAGGCTGAGCTTCAAGATTGCCTTTAATTATGTCACCTAATTAATGCTCATCTTATTCTAGAACATGTACATATAAAAGAAATATGACTCTTGTCTACATAATCATTGTAAAATGAACAGGGTGGCCACACTGAGTATCCCTTTATAGGCACATAGGGGGAAACAATGTAGAGTTTCCCAACCACAGCACTAAAATGCACGTTGGAAAAGCTCCAGAGTAGCAGCCGTGTTAGTCTGTATCCGCAAAAAGAACAGGAGTACTTGTGGCACCTTAGAGACTAACAAATTTATTAGAGCATAAGCTTTCGTGGGCTACAGCCCACTTCTACACAGCACTCTATATGCATCCGAAGAAGTGGGCTGTAGTCCACGAAAGCTTATGCTCTAATAAATGTGTTAGTCTCTAAGGTGCCACAAGTACTCCTGTTCTTTTTGTTGGAAAAGCTGACACTTGATTTTACAAAGGGCAGTTACTGAGGCAAATGCCAGAATACCAAATATAGAGTCATGGATGGTCACTTTCTGATCTCATTTTAAAGCTGCACTAGCTTGGTTGAAATCAGTGGAGTTACTCTGAATTTATACCAGCGTAACTGAGAGCAGATTCTCTCTCTTTTTATAACCATTTATTGCAGCTTGTAAGTGTAGAACTGGGTGAAATTCCTGAGGTATTTATTCTTAGCTCTGTGTTATTGTGAAAAAAATTCAGTAAATTCTCCATGTGTGAGCTACATTTTAGATTGTAATCTACTCTTCAAGCCCTGTTTTATGGATTGCTGTAGAGGGGAAAAGGGGAGTGGGGGAGGGGAACAGTCTATCAGCAATCCTTAGCAGGTCTAGGGGTTTTGTGCTTTGCAGAGTGAAATGATTTTCCAAGGGGCTGTGCAGCTTCCCACACCATCCCCCACATGTCAGCCAGCCCTCAAGGCAGATCATGACACACGACGCTGGAGCTCATTGCAATCCATCAGGACACAAAATGTCTCATGAGCTTTTACACAGTTCATCAATTTGGTGAGCCGTACTCATGCCTGGCTGCCTACCACACTGAAAACAGAGCTGCCCGAGTGGGCCAAACCTGAAGGGGATGGAAATGCCACAAAAGAAAGGCTATGTGTGTGTGAGGGGAGGGGGTAAATGGCTTTTTAAGGTGCCAACCACTTTACCTTCCCCTGAGAGCAGAGAAAACATCTGAAACTGCTGCACAGCTGGTAATTTTTCAGAGGCGTTTGCAAGTCTTAGCAATTGGATTTGTCTATCAGATGCTCATGTGCTCTCTCCCACTTATTTCCCTATCTGTTTCCTAAAATTCCTCCCCAGTGCAAACACGGTTCTACCTTGTTGTCATTCTTCTTCCTTTTCCTATAAGTCACACCCTCTTAAAACAGGGCTGTGGCATCTGACCCCATCTTCCCGCCCTGTCTGATCCCATTTGATTCAGAGATAGCATCTGCCGGCTTCCCTGGAAGGCCTCCATTGTACCAAGAAGTGTCCCCACTGTAGAACAGGATCTCAGATATCACAGTCTGGTAACTGTTGGCAAATGTTTTTTTTTATACGGCAGCCACTGCAGTGCAGTAGATCAGATCCTTTGACTCTTGGGCCTGACTCGATGTGCTCAGTGTCCTGTCATCACGTAGGGCGCCCCATGGTGCCAGGATCTCAGTAAAATAGGAACTGTTCTTCCTGGAAACATTATATAAACCCATCCCCCAGTGTCTTTGAGCTTTTCCGTTGCCTGTCTGTACTTTTGTCTCTTCCCAAATAGCTTTGTCTTCTCAGGTGGCCTGATGGAGCCTCACAATGAGGAAGTGGAATGCTTCTCTACCAGTATTGCCATACTTACGATACACAGTTTATTTTTACAGTAGATTCAGCTTCTGACTATCCTTAAAAGATGCGTTCAGCTGAACCCTTATCCATAGCACAGCCACCAGTAGCTTGGCCCTGTGCTCTTTTGTCAGATACTTCAGAGTGTGCCTGCAACCCAGGGCTGGCCTTACCATGAGGCGAACTGAGGCGGCCGCCTCAGGTGCTAGACTGGGGGGGGGGGGGGGTGGCACCACTAGGACCCAGCGTGTAGAAAATTGTGTCTGCTGCTGGTGCATATGTATTCTCTCTGCTCTAGATGCACAGAGATGGTGGAGTGCTGTGCTGGAGGAAGGAGGGCACAAGAGACATAACAAGCAGGCAGGAGAAAAGGTGAGAGGGAATAACAGAAAGCTGCAGGAGCTGCAGGGAGAGAGAGGAGGAAAAGCCTCTTATGTACCTCTCTAGCACCCCCAGGAGCCTTGACTGATTAACACCAGCTTCTCAGGGAGCTTCCTGTTTCCTGCTGCTTCCCTGAACCCACTTGAGGAGAACAGGCAGACAACTGAAGGAGCCAGTTAGGCACTTAAGACACTGATATCTTTCCTCACTCAGGCCCTGCTACCAGCCTGCTTATTTGTCCCCTTCCATTGAGTGTTGAGAGCCACTATAGCTGGCACAGAACAGCAGTCATGAGTGAAAGAAGAAAACTCCCCTCTGGGGCAGCATTCAGAAAAAGAAAGAAAGCAAAGGAAGCTTTTCTATCTAAGCTCTCCTGAGATACATGGACACAAATGTTCATGGTGAGCCTCCCAGCCCCAGTGAGGATGTGAGTCGTGAGGAGATGTCTGATCTTCCAGTTAGTCAGAGTGCAGGTGACCTGGCAACTACTTCAGCATCCATATCTCCATCTCAAATGGATGTAACCATGCACATTTTCCTGAAGAAAAGTGTAGATCAGAGAAGGGTGTGGTGGAAGCGCAAGAAACAGCTGCTGCTGAGTTTAGTTCCTTAAGTCTAGATGATCCAGGACTGTGGAGCCACTTGAGCAGTAGCCTGAGGGACTTCCTTGTACTGCATGGGCCACAGCAAGTGAAAAACTTCATGTTCCCCAAAGACAATGAAAATAGAAGTTTCCATCCAACACATTACTGGCATGAAATCCCCAATGGTGACAAAGTGGAGAGGCCATGGCTTATGGCTTATGGTCTCAAAAACCCAGAATGCTGCATACTGTTTTTGTTGCAAATTCTTCCAGTCTAATGTTCCAGCCACATTGGGTTCTACAGGAACAAAGGATTGAAAAAATCTGGCTAGAAATCTGGCATGCCATGAGAAGGCAGCAAATCACTAGAGAGCATTCCATAGGTGGAAAGAGCTTGGTTAAAGGCCACCATAGATTATCAGCATCTAGAGAAGATTGCATCAGAGTCTCTTTACTGGCAAAATGTTCTGAAAAGGCTCATTGCCACTGTGAGAACACTTGCTACCCAAAACCTAGCACTTTGTGGCACTTCAGATCAGCTGTATGTGCCAAACAATGGAAACTTCCTTAAAATTGTGAAGCTGATGGCTGAGTTTGATGCTGTACTCCATGAGCATCTAAGAAGAGTCACCACCCAAGAAATGTACACACACCACTACCTTGGAAAAACAATTCAAAATGAGATCACACAGTTACTGGCAACAAAAGTCAAACAGAAGATTGTGGCAGATCTGAAGTCAGCAAGATATTACTCTGTTATTCTGGACTGCACACCTGACATCAGCCATATGGAACAAATGACTTTAATGGTGCATTTTGTAACAACAACAGAACCTAGTGAAAATGTCCCTGCAATGGTGACTGTCAGAGAGCATTTTCTAGAATTTATTGACATTGATAATACTACATGAGCTGGTATGACAAATGTGCTTCTTAAAAAGCTGGGAGATATGGGAATTTGCAATAGCTGACATGAGAGGTCAGGGCTACGATAAGGGTGCAAACATGAGAGGAAATAACAGAGGAGTGCAGACACGGATCCGAGAGTTAAACCCTCGAGCTTTTCTTGTCCCATGCAGTTCTCATTCATTGAACTTGGCAGTCAGTGATACAGCATCAGCTTCTAGTGAGGCTGCTGAATTTTTTAATGTAATTCAAAGCATCTATGTATTTTTCTCTGCATCAACTCATCGATGGCAAATTTTGAAGCAACATCTGGGAACATCCTCTCTGACACTGAAACCACTTTGTGCCACACAATGGGAAAGTCGAGTGGAGGCGACTATCAAAGCCTATCAAATACCAAATTGGGAAGATAGATGATGCCATAGTTGCCATTATGGAGGATAATGCTATGACAGGAACTGTTCGTGGGAGAACAGTGGCAGAGGGAAATGGAATCACCAGAAACATACATAACTTCAAATTTCTGTGTGGCTTAGTGTTGTGGCATGACATACTGTTTGAAATAAATGCTGTAAGCAAGATACTCAAAGGTGTTGATCTTGATATATCTGGAGCAATGGAACAACTGGACAAAGCAAAGTCATACCTACAGTCTTACTGGTCAGATGAGGGATTTCGAAATGTTCTGAAGAGTGCACAGAAGTTGGCAGAGGAACTTCATACTGAAGCTATTTTCCCACCCATTCAAGAATACAAGAGTCACAGAAGAAGACAACATTTTGATTACGAGGCATGGGATAATCCCATAAGAGACCCCAAACAACAATTCAAAGTTGAATTCTTTAACCAGGTACTAGATTGTGCAATACAGTCAATTGAAGAACATTTCATGCAGCTCAAGGAACACAGCAGTATATTTGGGATGTTGTATGATATTCCAAAACTCCTCACTATACCTGAAGAAGACCTACACTAGCAATGCAGGGCACTAGATACAGTGTTGACACATGATGACATGCACAATATTGATACGAGTGATTTAGGTGATGAACTGAAAGCCCTTTTAAGATACATTTCAGCAGGATCAACTCCAAAGGCTGTTCTGGAATATATGTGCACAAATAAGATGACCGCGTTCTTTCCAAATGCTTTTGTTGCTCTGTGCATACTTCTAACACACCCTGTAATAGTTGCCAGTGGACAATGCAGCTTCTCCAAGCTGAAGTTAATAAAAACGCATCTACACTCCACAATGACACAGGAGAGGCTGGTCGACCTTGCAACCATCTCAATAGAGCATGAGCTGGCCGAGACTGTGGACTTTCAGGAAGCAGTTCAAATCTTTGCAACCAAGAAGGCACAGAAAGCACCAATTTGATTATTCAAACAGATAAAAATGCCAGTGTTTACTATGCAGACAAGAAAAGTTACATTTGCTGTTCAGGCGTTTGAAAGTTAAGGGTTACTTAAAAGGCATTTTAAGTTGTTAGTTCTTCTTTATTGGGGTAGGTAGTAGAGCAGTACTATGAGAGGAGTAGAACAGGAAGAAGGCAGAATTGAGACCTTTCAAAGTTTTGCCTAAGCGAGGCGGCATGGGGGCGTCATTTGAGCTCCCTGCCTCAGGTGCCAAAATGTTGTGGGCAGGCCCTGCTGCAACCACGTCAGTTCTGCACACACTTCATACATGTGGCAGCCCCTGTTTGCTCTTATTCCAGACACACAATTATATATTCCCACAGGTGCTGGAATTAGGGGTGCTGCTGCACCCCCAGGCTTGAAGTGGTTTCCATTATATACAGGGTTTACAGTTTGGTTCAATGGCTCTCAGCAACCCCACTATACAAATTGTTCCAGCTTCTCTGCTCCTCAGTGGTATTGGTCCTTCCACTCTGCTGCAATAACACTGACTGCTTATTGCAGCCCTCCGGCTCACATGGTGGAAGCTGCACTGAGGTATATCGGTGAGCGTTATTTCCCATCAGAGAGGTGAACAGCACTGTTTTCATGAAGTGGTGGCAGTTCTTGTGAACCCAAATCATATCAATTTTGTTTTGTTTTGCCTTTTCTTTCTCTTTATACAGCTTTAAGTCCCCAGTGATTCTGCCATCACTGTCTAACAGGTCAAGCATCCTTGTTATAAGTTTTCTGTTGAACAAAATGTCAGCAAGTTTCTCTGTTTCTCTGGTGCCATTCTGTAATTTCACAGTGCTAAATATGGCTCAGAGTCTGACTCTGCATCCTTTTTCAATAGGTGCTTTATTGTTCTGAGGCAGTTTTCCATGAGCCCACTGCATTGGGGATAATGGGGCTCAGGTGTCTAAACACATGATACTTCACTGCAAACTGTTTAAACTCATGCCCATTAAACTCTGGCCTATTGTGAGATGTTACTATGTCAGGTCTAACAAAAACAGATTTGACATGAACAATCACATGGTTAGCTGGAATATCTTCTAGTAAAGTTATCTTAGGGAAGTGAGAATAAGAGTCTTGGACAAGTACACAGTTTTTTCCAGGCAGCATAAACAAACCTATACCTACTTTGCTCCAGGGTCCAATTTTTCCTGTGTCACCAACATGGGCACTTTTGGTTGACTTGACCTACATTTTTGGCACATGCTTTAACAGCTTTCACAAAATGTTGCTGATGATTTGAGGCCTGTATATAACATCTCTAGCCTGTCTCTTACATTTTTTCAATCCCTAAATGCCCTTCATGTACACTTTTTAACATATTTTTCTGTAACACCTCAGGAATCACCATCCTGATGCATTTATACAAAATCCCATCTAGGACTGAGAAATCCCAATTAAACTGATAATAGGGGTTTGGAATAGACTCTCCCTGCCACACTGTCCTAATAGGTTTAATTACTTTCTGCAGGGTCTTATCTGTGAGCAGTAGCTCTCAGAATCATAGTCCACATTTTGTCTGAGAACAGTCAAGGTTTTTTTTATCTGATAAAAATCTAGCTCTGGACTTTGCACTTGTGTCAAATGCTCTTGAGTGTATCTGCAACCACCAGATCTCTCCTAGAACTATATCCAATTTGCAAACCATATATTTGTAGCTGAAAAAATAATCTCTGTATTCTCTTGGGTGGGAGGGTGTTTGCCAAGGCCCCATTTGGCAATGCCAGTGGCTGGATTATGGTCAGCTTCAGGCCTCCCATAAATAAAGACATGAAACCGTTTACTCCCGTGGACTAAGGCCAAGGCCTCCTTCTCTAGTTGAGCATGACGACACTCATGACATATAAATTACTGGCCTCCAGTTTTGACCAGACTATTGTAAGAGGACTGTGCCAACACCCTCCTTGGACAACTAGTCTTGCTCATACTGTCATCATACCTCAGGACTAAGGCCTCTTTAATTAACTTCTTCAGTTTCTCAAACTTTTTGTTAAGATTAGAATCCCCATGTCCATTGGACATCTTTGAACAGTAGCACTCTCAGGTTTCTGGTCTGGGCAGCTAGATTGGGCACAAATTTCCCTACATAGTTCAACGATCCATGTTATCTTTGTACTCCTCTTCTTTGTCTGTTGAGGCAAACCTTGGTGATAGCCTTGACCTCACTGTATTAACATATCTCCCAGGTATGTTAATTCAGTTACACGGAATTGAAATTTTTGTTTGTTTAGCTTTAGTCCAGCAGCTCTGGCTCTTTCCAACGCTGCCTGGCATAGCCTCTGGTCATGATCCTCTACTGTTTCTCCTCAGATCAAAACATCATCTGTGTAAAACTTAGTCCCCTCTATACCTTCAAAAATCTGGTGAAACACCTCGGGTGCTGAACACAACCCAAACGGCAATCTGTGGAAACTACGTCTCCCAAAGAGGATGTTGAATGTGCACAAGCGTGTGTTTTGTTTTTCTAAGGGCCCCTGCCAGAACCATCAAGGATAAAAAATGTTTGGCATCAGCCATCTTCCCAAAAAAGTCTCCCCTTGGAAGTAGTGGAAAATGTTCCTGATGTACCTATTTATTTAAATCTTTGGGGTCTATATAGAAGCCAAGAGTTAGAGAGTATAAGCCTGTTGGCTCTTCTACTCACTCTGTGATTCCCAGAGCAATGACCCTATGCAGTTTCTCTTTTAACATCTGCTTTTGGGGCAGGGGAACTTTCCTAAGGGTGTGAATTGTGGGGAGGTTGGGCTCTTTCAGCACTACTCTATGCTCTGTTAAGAGCTTCCCTATCCCTGGAAGAAGTCCCCAAACTATTTACCAGTGGGTGTTTGCTTGTGGTTACCTGCTTTTGAATCGTGGCTCTGGTGTTTTCCCAAATTAATGCTCAGTTTCCTTTCCCTTCTTTTGTTATACACAGATTCAATGTTTTCGAGTGGGGGAGTATTGCCTCTTAGAGGTGCCCAAAGTTGGTGTTTGGTTATCCCAGATTACTGGGTGTGGACTCAAACTGGTTCTGTGTTGTATTGTTAAAAAGGAACCGCTAGATATTGAATCCAGCTCTTGTTGCTGCCGACTCCACCTGGCAGAAGGGTTACACTGGTTATATTTTGGATTTAGTATCGCGTCTACAGTGTCAGAGGACTTTCTTTCCTCCATAAGCTTAATTCTGGACTGAATGACATCCTTTGCTTGGCAAATTCTAATTGCTTTGTTAATGGTTAGTTTTGGGTCTCCTTGTAGTCTCTGTGAGTTTTTTCTTCCAGATCCCAACTAGGATCCAGTCTCTTATCTGATAGCACCCTCACCCCCGGCCCCTCAAAATTGCAAGATTCATTCTTCAACCTTATATCTATGGTTTCACCTTCCTTTTTTATCCAGTGATTAAAAGCATATTATTCACATATCAACTTTTTACGTGAAGTGCAGTATTTCTCAAATTTATGTACTACAGTTTCATAGTTGGCTCACTCTGCCTGAGTTAACTGAAAACGGCTAAACACATGAAGTACTTCCAAACCAGCTATTGTAAAAAAATTAGGCTACCTTCTGACCATCTTCCTTTTTGCTGGCAGGCATTGCATGCAGATACAGAATGAGGTGCTGTTTATACTTTCTCTGGTTGTCTTCCACATTTCCAGAGAGTTTAAGCGCTGGTGGGGCTTTTATCTGCTCCATTCTCCAACTCAGGGTATTTCTTAGCTCCATTGTACTCCTGTCACCATGTGGTGTTCAATGATCACTCTGAATTTAAGGTGCTAACAAGAGATTTCCTTTATTCCATATCCAATTCCAACTGGTTATGCATAACAACAGGATCATCACAATGTCCTGCCCTTCCATGTCTGGGAAACTCAGCCCTTCAAGATGTAGTCCCCAACATCACACCCTTTTCCACATTCCCGACCTCTGCTCGGATGTGATTGAGGATCCAGCCAGAAGAATAACATGCAATATCAGTTGTATCATGCCAGGAAATAAACCATGGACATCACACTTGGCAGATTCACAGCTAGGCCTACGTGAAACAAACATACTGCAGTAGTTGGGTTTGAGGTTTGGTCCCTGAATAGCAGAGTATTCAGCTTTGCTTAGCTCAGGCTCGATGTCACACACACTGACTTAAATGCAGGTTATGTTGTCTGTTAGTTTTCTGTTTCATTCACACTTGTTTCCAAGTGTGTGCCTACCCCAATTGCTGATACCATTAAATACAGATCACTGAAACTATAATAGCTCAGGCTATACAAGTGAATTAAGCACTTCAGAGTTTCTACTATTCTGTGTCTTTCAGGGTCTTGGAATTGGCTGGTTTCATTGAAGCTGGCCCAGACAGTTTAATGCTGTGACATGCTCCCTTTATGAGAAAAAAGCAAATTGTCCCTTAATAGTAAGCTCATTTATTGTTTGAGCTGGGGCATGTGACCCCTCTTTCCCAGTTGTGGATGTGAGCAGAGATTTAAATGAAGCATTTAAAAACAAAAAGACCATGGAAAAGTCTGCAATATGCCCAAGGAGGCAGTAGAGCATTGAGATAAATTTACTTGATAGCTTTCTGCAGCAGGGGAGAGATAGCACCTGCTATTTATGTGATCATTAAACTTTCATGGGTAGTGGACCAATGAATCTATACCAGTGTCACAAAGCCATCAACCCCAGACACATCACTGATGTTTATCAAAGTCATAGCCTTTTCCAAACATGGGTAATGGACAGAGCAAAGGAGTTCATACTGAAGTACTCTGGCATAGTTCCTGGTATTTGTTAAACAAATGGAGAGACATATTTATTCCATGACAATGTGCAATAATTTCACCTCTCATCCACAGTTATAACTTTATCCGGGAAAATAAAATGGATTGTTCATGGAGGAGTTATACTACAACTTTCAAAGTAATCAGTCTCTCTCTCTGCTAACTCAGAACCACCCGCACACGAGTAGGGGCAGATAAGGGCAGTAATAAACTGAATTAAAAACTCTAGCTCCAGAGAATATTTATTTTAGAATTATAGGAAGTGGCCACTGTAGTTTCATTGGAGACACTGTTCACAAATAAACCATTATCAAAATCAGAGGCCAAGCGCTCAGATACCAATATTTAGGCCCAAGATAAGGGCTCTCTTTTGTTTTTGTTAATATTGTATCCAAATAATCGGCTACTTCTGTTTCATTTTATCTGACCCACATTAGTGATAAAAGTATCCCAAAACAAAGACTAGATTTAGTGAATTCCTGTCACTTGCATGCGGTTTTGAGTGTGGGTGTAGCCAGAAATACACAAGCCAAAAGGATGTCTTTGGCTTCTTGTAAATGTCCCACCACCATCTTTGGAAGTTGAGAGCCCAGGCCAAAAATCCATTCTGAGGCTTCAGAAGAATTTTGACCCCCACTGTAACCTGGGAAGAGCTGAGAGAAAGAGGACAGAAGGCAACAGCAGTGTGTGTAGGGGCTGAGGAAACCACATGTAGGGCTGCCCGAAGGAGATTTGGAAAGGGGCTGGTAGGGCATATGGGTGGATCCCAGAAGAGGAACTTGGAAGGGTGAAGTAGCCAAAGCTCTGGTCCATATCTGATGTAAGGTCTGTAACACATTCCTACTGTCCTACATGTCTGAGCTATTAAACCGCGAGACTAGTGCCAAAGCCCAGTGGATATTCCAGGCCTGGCAAGAACACAGTTATTTAAGGAGATTTACTTGGCAAGATAAACCTAAGTGTATTTGACATCAGAAAATTGTTTTGTTGGCACAACAGAAAAGGAAATTATTCATGATTTCATCCAGTGCTAACCACTGCAATTGCCGGCATGTCCTAGAATGAGATTGTAAATGTACTGTAACTTGTTCAGGTAGTATTTCCAGTAGATTGTTGGAAAGAATCTACATTCTAAACTGGAGATCTGCATTTATATCTAGTTTGTTTTACACAGACTTGTCACTGGTTGTCTGTCTCACCTAGGGTGATCAGACAGCAAATATGAAAAATCAGGATGGGGGTGGGGGGTAATTAGAGCCTATATAAGAAAAAGACCCCAAAATTGGGACTGTCCCTATAAAATCAGGACATCTGGTCACCCTAGTCTCACCTGATGTTTAATGTGTTATGCTGTCCTTTTATGTCCAGGTTCCCAGAAGAACCTCAGGTTCCCTTTTCGCTGGACCAGTGGAATCTCTTTCTGGAAGCATATAACATTTTAGTCTTTGGGTTGGTATAATAAAGCTCTTACCAGCCTATCTAATCTCTCTAAATTGTTTTTAATTCTATGCCCATCACCATAGTGTCTGAGTTCCTTACAAAGAGATTATCACCACTACACTGGTCCATACCTTCTCATTCAAGAAGACTAAAGAAAGACATTAGGGGTGACATTAGATAAGGCTTTATACTCAACTTCTTAGCCAAAAGGTGTGAGACATGATGGGGTCAGTTAGAGCAGGGTGAATTTTTTCAGCTGAAACTTTTTTCGGTTAAAAATATGGATTTGGTGACACTGAAACATTTAATCAATTCAGATCAGCTTTGCCACACTGTTTGTGAAAATAACAATTCTGAAAAATGTCTAAATGTTTCTTTGAGTCAAAATGACTTCTGATTTTGAAATTTCCTTCCATTTAATTTTTTGTGGGGGGAAAACGTAAAAAAAAATGCTCAGCATTGAAAGGAAACATTTCATTTTGGGTTGAATGAAACATTTCCCTTGATCCAAAATGATTTTTTCTCAACTTTTTGGTTCATTTAAAAATTTCATTTTTTGGGTTGAGCCAGAATCAAGTTTGGTTTTGATCTTTTGGAAATGCCAGTGAACCAAACACTCTGTTATTCACACAACACTAGTTGCAGTAACTCAGAAGGGGATGGTTGAGTCATCAGTACTTTGAAAAATATTAGAGGGTTGATCCTGCCCAGGATTTTAAGGTTAAGGCTCCTCAATCTACGGCAATAAAAACATTGTAGATTAGTTGTATCATATGTTGGTCATAGCTCAATAACTCGCCATAAAGCTGCTGCTGATTTGTTCATTAGATCAGTTTGTTGAGTCTGAACTTTTGATGAGCTTAAACTTAACCCAGACTTGATGTCTTTGTCTGAACTTTTAATCAAAGCTCTGACCTGCGAACTACTCATGACACCCCCCCTCCCCTTAAGTAGCCATCTCCCCTTATCTCTTTTTGAATTTACATTTTAACCTGTTTTATCCTGTAGAATCTTGATTGATTATACATGACCATTATGCTCTGTTAATCACTTTGTTTACTTCTGTGTATAAATATTAATGCTCACCCCTAATAAACTTGCCACACTTACTCTGAAGCTTTTCAAGCTAAGGATAGTGTAAGCCCGTTAATCAACGAATTGGTGTCTGGTCTCTGACAGATTGTGAGCCCCATACCAACTCCGCACGAACTCGGGTGCTGGAGAGGTGAGTGAGGACTTGCTTTTTTACCTAACAATTTGGGGGCTCGTCCGGGATTTCCTTCTGGTGCGGTGCCTCTGTCCAGTGGTCAGACCACTCATATACGAATTGGCAGGCGCCACGGGAGATTTCTCCCAGCCAATTCAATATTGAGGGGTCGTGTACTGGACAGCAGGGTAAACGCCAGTTGGAGGGCTCCTGTCAGACACCATGGGTCAAGGGACTAGCGTGCCTCTTGAGAGTCCGTTGGGGATTGTAAATAAGTTATGGAACGAAGGGAAACTCCCAGTACAGACAGGAATGTCTAGGAGGAAGTTGTACACACTGTGTGTAAGGAATTGGACTGGGTATACCGCGGTATTGGCCAACCCGGAGATGAGGTGGCCTTCGTATGGCTCTTTCGAACAGGCTGCCTTAAGAGGAGTAAGGAGCCAGATTGAAAAAGACCATCCGGGACAGTTATGTTACTGGTTTTGTTGGGACACAGCAGCAGAGCTGTGGAAATCTTTAAAAATTATGGCAGTCAGGTATTCTCCCGAGAGTGAACCCCCTCCATGTTATTTCGATGAAGGGTGTAAACCACGGCGTGTTTTGACTCGTCAGTTGGTCCCCACTGCACCTGCCCCTATTCCTCCGTAGGGGGACTCTCTCCAGGGCGCAGAGGGGAATCTGCAGGACTCCAGATCGGAATCTCTGCAGAGGGATAAGGGGGAAATGGAAGGGCACACCTCGGGAGGAGTAATTACTAGGCAAAAGATCAAGCAGATGCAGCAGGTTGCATACCCCTCCCCTGGGGACGCCCAGAGGGTCCAGTCGCATCCGCAGATACTTACACCAGGGACAAATACACCCCTGCACCACCAGCTCAGCCCGTTCCCCAGGCCTGAATCAACTACGGGCAACAGCAGCAGCTGCAGCAAACTCAGCCTCCTCAATGACGGTACCCCGGGGGCGAAGGCAAACAATGTGATGGTCTTATTTCCTTAATATCTTTAGCCGGCTCCTTCCTCACTTTCTCCCCTCCCAGCAAAGAGCCTCGTCTAACCCTTTCAGTCCAGGGACTGCCTGTCTCCTTCCTCATTGATACTGGAGCTACTTTCTCTCTTTTAAATCATGCCCCCTCTCCCTGGCTATCCTCTGAGGTTAAAACTGCAACTGGGGTGGAGGGCAACCCACAGTCTCTGGGACTCACTTTGCCTCTAAATGTTATTTATGCTGATAAATGTTTTTCTCACCGTTTTCTTTTTTCCCCAGCTTGTCCGATCCCTTTGATGGGCCGGGATTTACTCTGTAAGCTTGAGGCTATTTTAACCTGCACTCCTGAAGGGGTAGGATTATTGATGACAGTGTTAGGAGATTCGGCCCCAACTCAGGGTAATTGGGAAACCCCCCCCCTCTCTCCCCTGACCTCACTGACTTGCCTTTAACCCTCTGGGGAATTTCTGACACTGATATTGGCCTGCTCCTTTCAGCAGAGCCAGTAAGGATTCAAGTGAAGCCCTCCTTAACCCCCCCCATCAGTCCCTCAATGCCCCCTGTCGTTGGAAGCCCGGGAGGGCATCCGCCCCATTATCGAGGGATTCATTGCACAAAAGCTAGTCCGCCCTCAGCGCACTCCTTGTAACACCCCTATACTGCCTGTCAAAAAGCCTCCTAAAAAGGACGGAGACCCTATTCGTTGGCGCTTTGTACAGGATCTACGGGTTGTTAATCAGTATGTGGTCCCTCTTCATGCAGTAGTTCCTGATCCAGCTACTATCATCAGCCAAATCCCCTGGAATGCTAAGTGGTTCACTGTTATTGACTTAAAATCAGCCTTTTTCAGCATTCCTGTGCACCCAGACTCTCAGTATCTCTGGTTTCACCTGGAAGGGACAAAGTTATGTCTGGCAACGACTTCCTCAAGGCTACAGAGACAGCCCCACAATTTTCAGCCAGTGCCTCCGCCACGACTTAAAAGGCTTCACCAGTCCGCAGGGATCCACGTTAGTCCTATACGTAAATGACATCCTATTAGGTAACCGCGAAAAAGCTGCCCTCCGCATCGATGGTAAGGCACTTTTATTATACCTACACACCAAAGGCCACAAGGTAGACCCTAACAAGATTCAGTGGGTCTCACAGAAGGTCCAATATCTGGGCTTCCTGTTAACCCCAGAGGGAAGACAAATGGACCCAGTCCGCATAAAGACTATCCAAAACTGCCCTCTGCCAAACACCAAGAAACAACTTCAAGGTTTCTTAGGATTAATTGGCTTCTGTCGCCCCTGGTTACCGTCCTGCGGGGAGTTAAGCAAACCGCTCCACCGACTCACTGCTAACCTTGCTCCTGACCCTTTGCAGTGGTCCCCGGACACAATCCAAGCCTTTCAGTTACTCAAGGACAGTGTGGCCTCCTCCATGTCTCTCCGCCCCCCCCAATTACAGCAAACCCTTTCACCTTTTTGTCCACGAGAGGGGCGGAATTGCTAGTGGCGTCCTTACCCAGCTAAGCGGGCCCCACCATTTCCCGCTTGCTTTTTACTCTCAGCAAATCGACCCTGTCGCTCAGGGAACCCCATCCTGCACCCGGACTCTGGCAGCAGCTGCCCTGCTGATCACAAAGGCAAAGAGCCTGACCCTGGGTCATTTTACCACGGTTTGGACCTCTCATGCCTTGTCAGCCCTTCTGCGTAGGGGCACAACCCAAGTCTTTGCGGCCCATCGTCAGCAACAGCTAGAGGCCGAACTCTTAAAAGACACTAACCTAATTTTTAAAAGGTGTGGGCCCCTTAATCCAGCTACCTTGCTTCCTGACCTGCCAGTCCTCCAGGATCAGCACAACTGTGTGGAAGTAGTTTATAGCATCTTACAGATAAGGGACAACCTGTTTGACGTGCCACTGGACAACCCTGATTGCATCCTCTTCTCGAACGAAAGCTCCTTCTATGTTGATGGCAAGCGTTTCACCGGTTATGCAGTCACCTCTGAATGGGACATTCAAGAGGCCGCCTCACTGCCAGGCAACTGGGGAGCCCAAGCCGCCAAACTCTATGCCCTAGCCCGAGCTTGCCAGTTGGCCGCTGGTAAGACCGTTACCATTTTTACTGATAGCAAGTATGCTTTTGGAGTTGTGCATTGTCACATCCACCTCTGAAAGTTTCAAGGTTTCCAGACAGCTGCCGGTAAACCCATTCAGCACCTCCCCCTCATCCACAAGCTTTTGGACGCCCTCCAAGAACCCTCGGTCCTGGCTGTAATTCACTGCTGGGCCCATACTAAAGATGATAGCCCCGTCACCCGTGGAAATGCCCTGGCTGACGCCTCCGCCAAAACGGCTGCCGTCTTACCCTTAGCCATGCCCACGTTGGCTATTGCAGCCTCCTCCTTTACTCCACCGCACCCTGTACCAGTACCCGCTGCTGAACTACAGTCGTGGGAAAGCCTCGGAGCCACTCTGGTCAAAGGGACCTGGCTTATGCCGGATGGCCGAGCCTGCCTCCCTCGCTCCACATACCCCGTGGCAGTTCGCTGGCACCATAATAAGGGGGGTCACTACGGCACGCACGCCCTTGTGGACACCATCGCTCGCTTTTGGTATGCTCCAGGCATTCAACCCTACTGCCTGTCAATAGTAAAAGCATGCAGCACATGTCAGTGTAATGGACCTGCTCCGCCTCTTAAAAAAATTAAGGGTGAAAGACCTCCGCCTGCTGCTCCATTTCAACATCTTCAAATTGACTTTGCAAATATGCCAAAGGCTTTTGGAAAAAAGCACCTCCTTGTTTTGGTTTGCCCTCTAACTTCCTGGGTCGTAGCTTTTCCTACTGCTAATTGTACTGCTGCCACAGTGGCAAAGATTCTCCTTAGAGACATTGTACCCCGTTTTGGCATCCCTCTCGTGCTTAACTCAGATCGCGGACCTCACTTTACTGGTCATGTCCTTGGCCGTTTAAAACAAGGACTGGGCATTTCACACTCCTTTCATACCCCCTACCACCCTCAGTCTAGCGGAAAAGTTAAGCGTATAAATAGGGAGCTTAAGTTTACATTGGCTAAATACTGTCAAAAAACAAAATTAAAGTGGCCTCAGGTACTTCCCTTGGTCCTGTTTCACCTTCGTACTCGCCCAACCCGTGTATTAAAATTATCCCCCTTTAAACTGCTCTATGGACACCCCCCTTTCAAAGGCGGGGCGCTACCACGTGCTAATGTTTCACTATTGGGAGGGGATCATATGACCGCGTGCCAGTTTCTCTCCCTACAGGCTCGCCTCCGTACCCTTTGGAAAGCCTCGCAGTTTTCCCAGACCATGCCGCTGGAAGAACAAATCCACCCGTTCCAACCAGGGGACTTCGTCTGGGCCAAAAAGTTCGTTCGTGGCGACACCCTCCAGCCAAGGTTTACTGGACCCCACCAGGTTCTTTTAACAACCCAGACTGCAGTGTTCCTGAAAGAACGCAAATCCTGGATCCACCACTCCCACGTCAAGCCAGCCGTAGTGGACCACAGTGACGGACCAGCAGCTCTTGGCACCACTAAGGACACTGCCTCCGACCAGTGGACCAGCTTACCTCTTTCAAACATCAGACTTAAGTTAACTCGAAAAAAATAAAAGAACCTTTTATTCTAACAACTGTATGTTTTTTATTATGCCTTTTTAGTTTATTTTCTGCTTATAAAAATAATGCTTTTATTAAATATTCCCACGAGGTTAAAACTCGTATTTTAGAAAATAGAAGTAATTGCTGGGTATGTACTCAATTTCCAGTAAATGCAGAACAGGGACTCCCCTTCGCACCCATTCCCCTGACCACTGCTAATATAACTTGAATGCCACCGGCTAGAGTAAAAGATCCAGTCCAACACAATCTTACATGGAACAAAACAGTGCCAATTAACAGATATCTCAGGGTAACCAATCAGACAGGATCACTGTGTTTTGTTAAAAAAAAGGGGTCAACTTTTGTGGAAACAAGTAAATGCAACATGTATTTAATGGCACCGCCTTTAGTAAAAATCTTGGCTTCAAGCCTTGCGCATCCCACTTATCCCATATGTGGATCCCTCACCCCAATCCAACTTTTTCATGGGTGGGCAGGCCTTCAGAGCCAGCTTTTAAGAAGCCCTGCTCAGATCACAAGGGTGTCCAACTAATTGCTAAGGGACATACAATTGCCTTCTACAACTGCTCAAGCAGTACTACACTGCCCTTTAAAAACACCACTACCAAATTGTGCCTCTGCAGTTCACACAACAACCCCTCTGCGTTACCAGGGGAACAGTGGTCCAACGGGTGGTGGGTTACCTCCTACTTTAAGAAATGAAATACCCGAAACTCATTGTATGAAACATACTGGGTGTGCGGGCCCAAAGCTTATTACTTTCTCTCCCCTAATTGGGCAGGGTCATGTTATTTAAAGTGGCTAACACCGCCTTCTCGCATCTCCCTCACTCCCCCTCATTTTCCCCACGTTCGTAACATCCGTAAAACCTTCAGAAATATTAATATCCGTAATGGTTTGTCGTGGCAGCGGTGGGCTGGTCTCATTAGCTTAAGGGGTGGTGTCATCCGTCTACAGGGACTACTAGAATCTTTAACCAATAAAACTGCGACCCTATTTAAGAATCAGGCCGGGAAAATGTCCCAGCTGCGCCAGTTAGCTTTGCAAAACCAAATGGCTTTAAACATAATGTTAGCAGCCCAGAAAAAAACTTGCGCCCTCATAAATAAAAAATGCTGTGTTTTTGTAAATAACACCTACTCTAACACTTTTCAACGTACCAAACATCTAAAAAAAATGGCTAAGAACTACTCCTCTGGCCAGCTACCTTATAATTGGTAAGGAGCCTTATGAAATTGGCTGCCTGAATTTGGGTGGATTAAAAAAAAACTCTTGGTGGGTATTGTTGGGGCCATAGTAATCCTTACAATACTGTGTTGCTGTATTCAGTGTGTCCTCTCCCTCATAGACTCATGTGGGTCAGTTTATTCTTTTCCTACTTCAGCCAAGGGCCTTACTCTCTTCGAGTTGGCCCAGGCTAAAATTGCCAAGCGGCCCTTGGCTCCTTAAAATGGGGTGTAGCTTTTGGTAAATAGTTATCCCAAAGCTACAAATGGAGGAATGTTGAGTCTGAACTTTTGATGAGCTTAAACTTAACCCAGACTTGATGTCTCTGTCTGAACTTTTAATCAAAGCTCTGACCTGCGAACTACTCATGACACCCCCCCTCCCCTTAAGTAGCCATCTCCCCTTATCTCTTTTTGAATTTACATTTTAACCTGTTTTATCCTGTAGAATCTTGATTGATTATACATGACCATTATGATCTGTTAATCACTTTGTTTACTTCTGTGTATAAATATTAATGCTCACCCCTAATAAACTTGCCACACTTACTCTGAAGCTTTTCAAGCTAAGGATAGTGTAAGCCCGTTAATCAACAAATTGGTGTCTGGTCTCTAACAAATTGTGAGCCCCATACCAACTCCGCACGAACTCGGGAGCTGGAAAGGTGAGTAAGAACTTGCTTTTTTACCTAACAAGTTTAACAGCTGTAAGTCTGGAGTATCGGAATTGGATGATGTTAAAAATGGAATTAAATTTGTATATAACCTAATTTGACTGGAAATCAAGCTGTGCAGAAGGGGGTTCCACACAGTGTGGCCAGATACCTTTACAAGTGAATGATCATAAATTCTGCAATATTTCTTCTGTGGGGATATGTAGGCCAGAAAAAGATGGAGAAAGATACTGGTGGCTGGTGGTTACATATCCCCAGACCACTCTGCTGCAGTACATTGATAATGAATGCTGTACATTATAATGCATCTTTGAGCCCTATTCCAAGAAAAGACTAATGCGTGCATCAGTACAAAATGCACATTTCCACCGCCTGGCCAGGAGCCTAGTAAATTTTTTTCCCGATGCACAATGACAACTCAGAGTACAAGTGACCTATTTTCAAGGGTTCTCAGAGGTTTGCTGCCAGCAAGCAGATTCCCCAGGAAAGCTCATATGAGCATGGGGTGACAATATTTTGCCATGCATAATAGAGTAGAAATGAACAATCTGAAACTTGGGTATACATCTGACCATGGAGATGTTGAGCTCCCTATGCTGTCACTTTAAAAAGTAAACATTTACTCCCTATTATCTAGTGGTGTCTGATACTTATTTCCCCATAGACAGAATTTCCTGATGGAGGAGGAAACCATTCCCGGTGGTTGTTCCTCATTGTCGGTGGAAGAGTGGAATTCTGCTTTTAGAAATACAGATTCTAAATTGCAAAGAAATGAACTTTTTTTTTAAATCTTTGCTGCAAATCTTAATTGCTCTTCGTTTACTAAATCAATTGCTTTCACCAGTAGTAGTGAGGGACTTGAATTATCCAGCATCAGGTGACAGCAGCATTGCTGAGTTATACTGCAGTCACCACCACTCCTTGTGGCGTCATCAATGTGGTTAACATATAGTTATCACCAGGGCTGGGAAAACTCAGCTTGCTAACTAGTGTTTTCAGACAAATAGGCTGTTTGACTCATTGTCTATTGTTGAGTAGCAGCAGCAGTCCCTCAGATAAGGGAGCATCAGTGCTGCAATCTGGTCAGGCACTCCTTCTGACCTCATAGAGGGAAAGAGAGACAAGAAGCTCCTGGAAGCCCTCTTTCCTGGACTTGGTGAAGAGAATTCACTGACTGGCATCCCTTTCCTTTGTACTGAGGGAATGCCTGAGCTCCCCCAGGCAGTGCCTCTCCCTCTGGCCTCATTCAGAGAGGGGAGATAAGTACTTCTAGGGGATACTGACATTTTCCAGTTGTACAACACAACATGCCACTTATTACAGCTGTGCAAAATATCTTTATAAAGCCAAAATGATATAGAATTCCTCTGCTTTGGGGATTTCTTACAGACTCTAATCTTGGGTCAGCTTCTTTGAAAGTTTCACATTTCTGAGCAAATTAGGGTCCACTCTCAAACGAAACAGGGGCAAATTATGATTTCACAGCAAAAAATTGAAATGCCCTTGACCGGGGAAGGTCAGATGAAGATCTGAACTTTCCCCAAGTTCAGAAGTATTTGACTTCAAGATACCATCTCTGATCAAAACGATGAACATGTTGTGCTTTTACACTAATGCAAAACCAGGTAAAACACAGAAGTTTCAGTTGTTTTGCATTGAGTTTGGGGTTTAAATAACCCAATACCCACAGATTATGACAACCGGAGAACTGAACCTATTCTATTTCAGAGGGCTCTGGAGAAGCATAACCACCAACTGTGCACCCCTGAATTTTGAAAAAGCTGGATCCAATCTTTGCATTTTGGATCATCTAAAATAATCCTTACCCCAGACAAACAAAAGGGGAGCGATGATTTATTTGCATTGCAATAGCATTCAAAGGTTGCAGGATTAGGACCCAGTTGTGCCAGATGCTGTACAAACCTATAGCAAGAGGTAGTTCCTGTCCCACAGGCTTTGTCTGCACAAGAGAACTGAAGCATTGGTAACTGATGGTTTGTATTGAACCCAGATTAAGTACAATCATTTCAATGCATCCGCGTTAGCCACGCTGAATCTGCTGAAGTTTTGCCCTGTGTCCATATTATTGCTCACCTAAACTTTTTCAGTTGTAATGCTTCCTGATTCAGCTCCCGGAAGCCATGAATTCTGGGATATTGTGGGATAGTAATGCAGGGACTAGCTGAACTGTTTCAGCCTGTCTGTGATCACACTGGTACTACACTATATCAGACTGAGCCAGTTAAGCTTTAACTGGTTATTAAGCCTACTGAAAGGTAGTCTGCTCTAACCAGTCACTAGACTACTTGTAAACCATTTGGGGATCTCTTTACATGGACAAGAAGTGTTCTACAATGATTCTAGGGGCTTTAACTAATGTAATTTCTCTAGTGTAGACCAGACCAAAGGGTTTGCAATCTAAGACAAGATATAATGAGTGTGGAAAACAGTGATAAGTGATATGTAAAATGGTAGTTTAGATTGAATTTGCTTCAGATAAGCACCTACAAATTTGTATTCTTATTGGAAACCTTATATGAGATACCAAAATGTTTTAGATCTACAAAAAAAAACAAAAACAAAAAAAACCGAGCCAGCTATCTCATGTGAACAAGCTTTTTGTTTAGTTTCCAATTTTAAGGGTGGCAAAGGAACAATTTCACCGTTGCCATGAGAAGAATTTTTGGTACGTCTCTTTTTCTGTTCCTATCTGGAACCCAAGAGTGTAGAAAAGCCCACAAATAGACAACTATATATAATAAAAGTTAAATGAACTTTTCTAAGCCTCAGAAAAAGCTGAGTTTGTATCTGGAATGAAGGTTCCATGATGATGAAATGGTCTCTTATTTTAACCAAACCATTTTATCCCTTCCAAGTTGCATGCTCCTCTTTTCTGTCTCTTAGCATCATAGTCTCATGCAACATGATATTGTAGAGGGAAACAATAGCCAAACAATGAGCAAACTGTAAGGGGAAAGCACACATTACCCACCGAAACACCTGCCATTAATTTCAATAACTATCCAATTAGATTCTTAGACAGATGGTTCATGAATCATGATGGGGAATGGATCATTTCAAAATACATGGGAACACTTTGTGAATCTAAATAGTGTAATATTCCAGTACTCTTGTGTCTATTATTAATTTTAATTTACTTTTACTATGGAATATAGGCAATGAAGCTCCTGTATTTTATCTTACAGCTAGTTCCTTCATTTTAAAATGGTTGGAAATACAAAAATGGAATTATTTTAATTAAAATACACAGGTCTGTCTCATCTTATGCGGTGGTTCCATTCCACGGTTAGCACGTAAAGCGAAAACTGCATATAGCCAAAACCCATTGAGTTCAATGGCGGGCGAAATTGCCTGCACTACAGGTATAGTATTAAAACTGTTGTTTTTCTCTTTTTTTTGTTTTGTTTTTTGTTTTTGCTGACCGCGTAAAGTTGAAATCGCGCATGTTAAATGCGCGTAAGATGCGACAGACCTGTAAATGAATTACAGATGTGCTGGCAGTAAAAAAACAGCTATTCTTGAAGCTCTTGATGAAAGTAATTACAATTCATACGTCTATCCATTAAGAGAAAAACCTGCTGTGGCTTCTTTGTATTTAAAAAACCTCTTAACTTTGGGTTAAATTCAGAAATCCTTACTCTGGTAAAACTCCCAGCTGACAGACATTGCAGTGTAAGCAGTGACCCTTTATCCAAAGAATACCCCTCCACTCAAAGACAGCACTAGAGAGAGGAAGAAATGGGCCTGATTCAGATCTCATTTATGTCTGTGTAAATCAGGAGTGGGAGTCAATGTAAATCTGGTATAAGTGAGATCCAAATCAGGCCCTATGTGTTTAAATAAAACAATACCTCGCTCTTACGTAGCAATTCCCATCCATCAGTCCCCAAGTGCTCTATGAAGACCATTATCATTATCCCCATTTTCCAGATGAGGAAACTGAGGCACAGAGCAGTGAAGTGATTTGCCCAGCATCACCCAGCAGGTAGTGGCAGAGCCAGGAATAGAAACCAACTCTTCATCCAGTGCACTATCCACCCAGCTGCACTACCTCTAAAAGAGTCTTATTTGGGTAGCAAAGGATCTGGGAGCAGCCTGTGTCACTTTGGATTTTGGTGCTGACACTGCTACAGTTTATGTCATGAATGCAGCCAGAGAGGGGAATGCCTCCTAACCTAAGCTGTGGTTGCATTCAGGATCTGATCCTGTTGAAGCCCAGATGAAGTTCTAGTTATCCGCAAATCGTTTTCTTTTATTATTTTGTCCATCTGCCACTGTCAAGTTAACCATCAAATTAATGGCCATTGACTCAGAAGAGTAGGAGGAGCACATGAGTGGAAGAACTAGTAAGATCCTTGGATAAGGAAACCTAGTGTAGTGGCTGCCTCCCTTCTTGTCTCATCTTCTTCCTTGACACCCACTCACTTCCTTGACACCCATAGTCAGGGCACCCTCTCTCTGGAGGCTCCTCAACTTTGCAGAAATGTTGAGAGGCATCACAATAGAAGGAGCTCTCTTCCTTGGAAGCCTCGTGGTTTCTCCCCACCCCATTTCCCACCCAGAGGAGACATCTCTGTGGGAGGTAGCAGCACTAGTTAACTTAGTGGCAAGGTCCAGCAACCATGTAGGTTAAATCTCTATAACCTATATCTTCTGGAGCACATAGCTCAGCAGCTGGGAAGTGTGGAGGATTTAAACACGCTGCAGCCGCGTGCCTGTTGGACCCATCATCACCAAGAGCCAAGAAGTGAAAGTGACCGTCTCCAAATAAAGTGTGGATTTAGTTTGGTTTGTGGCACTGGCAAAATTTGGTTTGCTAATCTCGTAAAATTAAACACCTCCAAGTTTATAGATGTATTGAGGGTCCTTGAGACATCGTCAGTAAAAGCAGGCATAAGAAAACAATGAAATATAGGAATAGCTTTATGATTTGGGACTTTCCCCATCAGCTTCAGTGGGAGCAGGATCAGGCCCTTAATTAGAAAATCATACACGGAAAACCACAGTCTTTCTGCCCACTGACAGAATTTCAGTTTATGGAGTAGGCAAACACTAGCTTAAAGATGGATAGCACGGATCTAAAATGGGCCTAAGGGACTTATGTTCTGACATAGTACTAACTTGCTGTATACTAAAGCTGATCAAACAGAGAACCTGATTTATGAATCTAAAACAGAATTTGATTCAATACTCTTCATAGAGCCGTATTATTCATTACATGTCAGTATTCAAACAACCATGAGAATTCATGAAAATGTTCATGAATCTCCAAATCCCTATCAATTTTAGCATGAATAATTATTCAGCCAAAAACTCATGCTGGAAAATTATTATGATCCATTATTTGCTACTTATCGTTCTCCTATTTAAAAAGGATCTGTCACCCAATCAGGAAACAGAAGCAATACCATGTGAGTTAGATGAACAACCATACAATGTGAAAAATGGAGAGTGATTTGTAAGTCATCAGTATGAACCTACCATAGGCTGAAAATTGTTTGCCCAAACTGTTCTGTGAATATTTATGAATAACAAATGCATTTGAACAAATCAAGATCAGGTCACAAATGACTCAAATGGGGGGGGGGGTCTAAATTGACAAGTATTACTCTCAATGGACAAATTGACCAATTCCATTATACACTGCCCCTAGGATCTGACTGCTTGAGAAATTATTCTATAGCATCAAGAGAATTAGCAACATTTGAAAGTAAAGTTCTCTGGAGGAAATTGAAACTCCCTTATTTAGGTATCTGCATTATTTTATTTTACGTGGTTAAAGCTACCAAGAAATCTGCCAACCTAGGCATCTGCCTAGTTTGCCGATAGATAGAGCAGCCTCTGCATAGACTACTGTAACTTCTCCTTTCTGGCCTCCCCGTTGCCACTCTCCCTCCTCTCCAATCTACACAACAGAAAATTGTCTTCTTTGCATGCTGCTATATTGAGGTTACCAGTGCCTACTCACGTTCCCACCCTGGGCTCCTCTCATTCTGCTTCTAGCTGAAACTCTGCATCTTCCCACAGAAGTTTTGCACTGAGCATCTTTGTCCTGGTTTCCCACTCTACCCTATTTGTAGTCTACACTCAGCAAATCTACATACAACCTTAGCTGCGGATCTGCTATGACACCTCTGAAATATCTTCCCCCCCCCACCCTTGCATCACCTCGCTACCTATGTGCTTTGTTTAGGTGAAGATAAGACACCAACATTTTTATTATTTCCCTGACAGGAAAGGAGCATTTTCAAGGAGCCCAAACTAATTTGTTAACATCCAGTTTAAAAACAGCTTGGTGCCTGCCAGACAGACAAAGCAAACTGTGTGACATAACCCAGTGAAACCACAACCAAGTTTCCATGATGCATGGCTGTTAAACAGATTGTCCTAATTGTGTAGATTGGGCCATAGTGTTCTCATGATTTATTTGCAAAAACAGGACACCAACAAGTGAAGGAAAGAGACCGAGAGTCAAATAACCTGATGAGTAGAAAAAGAAACAGACGAAAAGTTTGCTTGGCTAATTTTCTCCCTGGTGGTTACTTGTAATGTTTCTGCTAGACAAGATGGAGGAGTGAGGGTGAATAGATACAAACTGGCTTTGTGGGACACACAGATATGTGTCATGCTTCTTTAGATCTGTAGCAAAAACCAGGCAGGAGATTGGGGCTGTAGAAAATAAGTAGGCAGATTCTCTACAATTAAGCTAAATGAGATGTAGAGTAGCTTTAGGGATAATACCCTAAAGTTTCTTGTTTAGTATTAGAAAAAAGCAACCATTTCTGTCCTTGAGTCAGAGTCTGCCTCTGACGTCAGGGGAACGGAAGCACATACTTAAAATTACGCATATGCGATAGACTTACGTGTGTGCTCAAATGCTTTGCTAAACTGGGGCGGATGTGATTCTTTACCAATGTCACATGACAAGCTGCAGACAAGACCTCATTATGGGATGCCTAGAAAAACATTAAAAGAAGTATGATATTAGCAAGTTCAGTAAATCTCCACAGCACTGCAGCCAAACGTGCTTTATCCTTCCAAGAAGAACTAAAAACATCACAAAGTCAATGAATTGCTCCGGAGCAGTGGAGGACAACATGTCCCTAATGTCCTCTGGGAAGGAGTGTATGCACTGTAAGGCTGTGTGAGGTGACATGTGGTGGGGTCAGCTAGCGTGCATCATCATGCCTATATGAACATTCTGCTTGTGAACATTCTGCTCTGGCAATAGCAAAGAGAGCTCAACAGAAGTGTCACACATGGGTGTCCATGGTTATTGGCTGTGGATAAACAGATTCCTTACAATCCCAACCCCTAATGCCAGTCAGGACAGGAGCTCAGAACTATGGTAATGGGGGCAATAGACAGACAGACAGATAGACAGACATGTCTGCACATGGCCCGTTGTGACTGTGTGCAAGCTGCCAGCAATAAGGGCCCATGGCACGTGTCTGGCTGCATGCTGAAAGGAACATGGGGCCTGACTTTCTTTTCTTGACCCTCTTTTCCCATTCTCTATGAAGATCGCTGCCCTTTGTCCTCTCTGCTGGCTTTGATCATGTGGCTCTGCCACTCACGTCATTCACTGCTTTCCCCCCAGGCCTTTTCCTGCTGTATCCCCTATTGCACTGAGAGTGCGCACAACTTTGTGCATAATTTAAAGACTCCAGAGGCTTTTTTATTTTACACACTGCTTTTTGCAAACATATCAGTGGTTGGGGGCACAATACGCTGGGATTTTTCTATTGGCTATCTTCTAGTTTGCCATGTTACGTGACCACAAAGGTCACGTAAGGAACAGCACCACGCTACACCTTGGAAATCAGTGCAGTCCTACAGCAACACAAAGATTTTTGAGCAGCTTATTATATACATGCAGTCTGTCCCATCTGCCATTCCTTACACACTGCACAAGAGATAGGCTAATGATTAGTCCTTGTATATAATATTTCTGTTACCAGCCATCCTGCTCAGCCAGTTGCCTAAAATATGACTTCTCTTGAGAACCGGTCTCCTTTTATGTAGACCAGAGAGATAGAGAGAACTATGCCTACATCAAATATTTACTCTACTGTTGTTCAGAGAGGGAGAGAGATTTTCACTGTGCAATTATAAAAACCCTGCAATATTTGTGTTGAATGTTTCCAGGTTTTTCTAAGTTCTGATCCCTCCCTCCTGTTTTTCTCCTTACAAAATAGTGAAACATTCGTCTTATTTAGTGTGGCTGCTCAGTTGGCCATATTAATGCATTTCACTCAGAAAAGCACCCGGAGAAGAGTGGTATTTATTTTTATGCCCACTGAATGTCAGACCCTGCATTTCTGCTTTGCAGTGATTAGTGAAGTCTCTTTGAAGATCAGATTTACAAACTATTCTCCTGGTCACGCAAAGAATGCCAAATATTTCTCAGTTGGGGTGTTTCTGTATTTGCAGCTCAAGCTCCAGATGTAAACATCTGCTCAACTCAACCCTTCTAAGGGTAAAATCGGAGCATTTTCTTATATGACCATGTTTGTCTTCCAATTGCATCTGTGCAGAACCATACAATGCTGGGCCCTGAAATATAAAACAACTCTTTTTGATGCATAAGTGAGTTCTGCCATATATAGCCTATATTCTCTGTAAGAGATATGTGCACTGATTGATTTCTGCAACTAGCATAATAATGTCCTTTCCCTCAGGTAACTGTTCCTTTAGTGAGCCAAGCTCTACATCAGCAGGGAGCCACTTTGGTTGAAAGGCTAACAGTGCACTAAAAAAGATACTGTCAAAGATTGCTTCATTTAAATGACCTTCAAACTGGAGCATGGTAGGCGTGCTGGTGCAACATACAGGAATTGTTTCTTCTAGACACTTCGTAAAAGGCCAGTTTCAGTAGTGACGCAAACCGACTGAACTATTTTCAGCAAACAACTTATTCAGATCATGTCCCTCTTTTTTGCAGATTTTGATTTTTATATTAATAATTAAAATAATTCACAATTTATGTTGTGTGATTGGTCATTAATATCACATGGTATCATCTTTGTTTTCACGCTGGATGACTCCTAAATATCAAAGTGCTGTCAAGATGGCTACCAAACCATGTGGTGGGAATACCTGTGTGACAGGTCTGACCGAACTTCACAGAAAGCAAATACATGAGTCATGAATAATACTGAAGTGAACTCAATTATTTGTATTCCATTGTATTTTATTGTTCCTCTCTATTTGCCCGGTTCTAGAAATAATGTAGAAGGTACGTAACATATTAGCCACAAAATGGATGTGCCTATCCGTGCCAAAGTAGGGCAGCTCGCAGTGATCTAGCATTTAACTGGCTACATAAAATCAATATAACTCACACTGACTTGACATCGTGTGTGGCCAAAGTCAACCCTGACATGAGTGAGTGCCACTTCCATTGCAGCTATGTAATGCTGTGGATGAGGGGGAGCATGTCAATGCAAGAGGGTGCCCACTTTATCTTACATCCTCCTGCAAGATGTTTTTCCTGCTGCACCCGTCTCGTTTTCTTGCCATGTTACAGTCATCTGAACATTCGCTGACTCCAATTCAGCAAAAATCATGCTGTTTTGCCACTTACACTCACCTGAATGTGAACTTCTTCCCAATGTGTAATTTACTCCCCGATCTATGTCACTGCTGGATTTGGCTCAGAGGCTTCCATGGAGCATTTCACCAGCTTTCTCCAAGCCAGTTTTGGCTTATACACCGGACATTTCTTATGGCGAAATTGGATATAGTGACCACATTATAGTGAAGTCACTGTGCCATTCTGAACATCTGCTGGCGGGGAAGTTGTTGAGTGAATAAAATGACTTCACTAGAAAATGGATTCCACTGTGCTTGCAAAAGTGTATGAAGAATAAGAAACAACTATTGGGCAAAAGTATAACTACCAACCTAAAAATTCTGCCTTCCAACATTTAACCAGTAGAATATTGAGTAGGGAATATACTTTCAAATGAAATGATTGGCATTTTTTTTTTGAAGGCTCAGGAAAAAAAATTCCTAAATATTTACATGCCTTTGGAGCCTGAATTCCAATTACTTTCAGTGAAATTTAGGGTCCTAAATCACTTAAATGCTTTTGAAAATTTGACCCTAACTCTTTATTGGAAGCAAATTCACAATGCAACATTCAGGTCTTTTTACTTCAAGTGGTCACAAACATGAGGCCAGAGTCTGCCAATCGCAGGTTGAGTAGTCCCTTAATCCCAGAGCAATGCTACTGAAATTGAAGTCAATAGGACTGTTGGAAGAGTAGGGGACTGCCTACTCACTATGAATAAGGTTGGCAGAATCTGTGGATTAGGATGAAGGGGATTGGATGAGGCTAGAGACAACATGGCCTAGGCAGGCTGTTCCATAGGCTTGGATAAACATCCACATTTGGAACCTCTTAATGCTCTCCCATCACTAGATTGCTGAGTAGTTTAGTTGTAGTTAGCCGAGTTTATAATGTGCTGTATAGGTTGGTTGTTGTGAGGCAGGTTAATATTGGGGTTTCATGTCTAGTTTGGCTAGAACGAAGCTGGTTTACAGCATGCTTTGCTTTCACATGTATTTTGGCTACTCTGCGACCAATTTGCTGTAACCGGATTGGCTAGGATAACACTGAGGCTTGCATGCTGTTTATTCTGTTGCTCTTTTAAGTAACATACTGGTTATGAGTGTCAGTAACATTTTGTACGCAGTGTCAGGTCCTGGCAAGAAGCAAGCTGTCCTATCTGCTGCCACACCATGACAAAAACAACCAGCAATAAGGATCATGAGGCTCTCTGCTCAGACTTGCTCCCCTCATTTCAGAGGCCCCAAATTCCTGTTCAAATTCACAAGACTCCTCAGATGAAAAGCGCAGGACCTGATTGCCTTTTCGTATATCTGTAACCCGCTGTTCAGATTCTGCTCTGGGCCTGATCCACAGAAGTGGGGACTCTGTTACAGCTCCCAGAGAGAGGATTTAGACCCTGATGTTCCAAGTTCTTTAGGTGCCTCGCTCCCACTGAAATACCTTGGCGAGTTAGTCCTTCAGCCAAGATAACATCTGTTATACATATATGCCTGATCACTTCCTTCCCACCTGAGCTGATGTATATGTGCTTGCGCTTAAAATATGTGCTTATAAATTTTAATATACATGTGTGCAACATACTATGTTTTGCTCTGTCCCTTTCTGTCTCCCTCCCATCCCCCTAAACTAATCAGGCTAAATATAGTTGCCATAGTGTTTTCACTTGAAATTTCAAATGGGCAAAATTGTTAAATCCCCAATATTTGAGTTAGGCTAAGTCTACATTATGAGCAAGGGTTGGGATTCCCCTGCTTGCACACACGTACTCACACCAGCTGTCTTTGAGCTAGCGTGAGTATCAGGGGAAGCTTCCTAACAGTGAGGGGGGGCCACTGGTGCCCGAAGTGTGGCCCCACCCCCTTACACCGCCCCTTGCCCCCAATCCCCACCCTTCCCCCAAGGCCCTGCCCCTGTGCCACCCCTTCCCCTGAGGCTCCGCCCCCACCCCCATCACTTGCCCTTAGAGCCGGTAAAAAGCTGGAGGGCCATGGCCCCCGATCCCTCCCCCTACCCCGTTTTGGTGCCCCTGGTAAGTATAAATAATAGTGTGGTCATGGTTGCAAGGGTAGTAGTAGCCGGGCCAAGTACAAGTACAAACCTATCTGAAACCAATGGGTGTGTACTTGGCACAGCTCAGCCGTGCCTCAGCTGCCGCTAGCCACGCTACTGCAGCTACCTTGCTTTTATACTTGCGCTAGTTCAACGAGACCTGGGGCAAGTCTGTGTACACGAGCAAGGGAACTACAGTGTAGGCGTAGCCTGAGAACTGAATTTCACAAGTCAATGAAGAGGAAAATTTGAAATATTTGAATCCCCACAATAATCCTGGAAAATCAGCTTTGGACTCGATAAATGGGTTCAAAAAACAGGCATAATTTTTAGTGCAAAATGTAATACTCGTTTTCTCACCAGTTTCAGCCAGCCTTGGTGATTACTTTCCATTGGTATTCTTGTTAGCCTCAGTTCATTAAAGCACTTAAGTGTTTGCTTAACTGTAAGCATGTGTTTAACCGCTTTCCTGAATTGGGGTCATGTTGTTGGTCAGGAGGTAATGATACACATATTTTGGAAGATGTCTACTCATGAGACTTTATGACGCACTAAACTTCTACATCATATTTTTTTTTAATACACTATGGCTTATCTACTGCAGTGGTTACTGTTAAAACTTCCATCTTAGGTTCTCTTCTCAGGTCCCTGAAGTGATCTAAAAATCACACCACATCTTCCTTCACTGGTGTACTTCACTTCCTTGGTTGAAATTCCCCTCCAACACACAGTAAAGGATATATACACATGCCTCTCTCATGTGTAAGCTTTATCAGACTATATTTGTAAGGCAAACACTATCATTTTGATCACATAGGCTCAGCTTGTTGTCTTGCAAATTGCATAATTTTGATTGATGTGGGTCACTGAAGGGGGAACCCAACAGCGAGCTTTCCAAAAAGCAGGGATTAAAAAAATAATGGAAAGTAGACGCAGTATGTTCTTAGGGACTCAGAATCTGCAATTCTTTAGTGGGTGGAACGCGGGTAATTGCCTCCCAGCAGAGATTAGAAGCATGCACATAGTACTGAATCTGATCTATCTGTAGGTCTCTGAGAACCTACCATGATAGCTGCAATATCCAGAGAGCTAAGGTAAGCGAAATGCTGAGGAAGAGTTAAGGGGAGGGAAAATTGACCCCATGCAGTAGGCTTATGTACCACTTATGCCTTATTTTGAGTATAAATTTTCTTCTGGCACTCTGAAGAGGGGTGAATTTCACCTGGAGTGAGTACTAGGATAAGAAGCTTTTCGCCATAGGAGAGAATTCAGACTAAACTGGACGTGGCTGACAGTTGTCATCATCAGATAGCTGTTCAGTGGCATTTGTGAAATGAGTTGGCGGACTGAGTCCAGCTCCTGGCAGACAGGCGATCGCATCGTAGAAAAATACCACAAGGGCTGTGCTAATTAGAACCATTGTTAGCAGTCTCCACAAAAAGGTCCAGGAGACTGGACCTGCCTCTCATCCTTACAGGCGGGTCTTCCAGTTCCAGGTTAATACACTTTGGCAGGGCAGAGTGCAGAGACTTGTACAGCTGCTGCTGCTCATGTTGTAATTATTCCAAGGCAAAACCAGCAGTCCCTACTCAGGCAGAACTCCCATCAAAGTCAATGGGAGTTCTACCAGAATAAAGACTACAAGACAGGAACCCCTGGAAAGACCTATAGCTAGGTCAGATTCAATAGATTATGTGCATTCTTCTAATGACAGCTAGGAAGGAACTACTTGCATCATACCTGCATTCAGCAAAGAACATAAACATGCTTGACTTTAACTTTAACTTAACTTTAAGCATATACGTAAGACCATCCCTCTTCAACAAGTACTTAAGCAAGTGTAGGGTTACCATATTCAAACATTTAAAAAAGAGGACACTCCACGGGGCCCCGGTCCCGCCCCTGGCCCTGCCCCAACTCCGCCCCTTCCCCGCCCCCACCACCGCCCCGCCCCAACCCCACCCCTTCTCTGCCCCCATTCCAACCCCTTCCCCAAAGTCCCTGCCCCAACTCTGCCCCCTCCTCTGAGCATCCCGCATTCCCCCTCCTCCCTCCCGCTCTGATCTTGGTTGGGGGTTGCTAAGTGCTTCCCTGCTCCCCACTCGCCCTGCAGCCCCTGCAGCCTCTATGCCCTTGCCTGCCCTGCTCCTCCTCACCCTGCAGCCTCTGCAGCCCCCCACCCTTGCAGCCTCTGTGCCCCCTGCTCCCCACTCGCCCTGCAGCCTCTGCGCCCCCTGCCTGCCCTGCCCCTGCAGCCTCTGTGCCCCCTGCTCCCCACTCGCCCTGCAGCCTCTGTGCCCACTGCCTGCCCTGCCCCTGCAGCCTCTGTGCCCCCCCCTGCAGCCTCTGTGCCTCCTGCTCCCCACTCGCCCTGCAGCCTCTACACCCCCCCGCCCCTGCAGCCTCTGTGCCCCCTGCTCCCCACTCGCCCTGCATCCTCTACACCCCCCCGCCCCTGCAGCCTCTGTGCCCCCTGCTCCCCACTCGCCCTGCAGCCTCTACACACACACACCCCGCCACCTGCCCTGCTCCCCCCGCTCACCCGGCAGAGGGAGAAATGCAGGCTCCATGTGGACTCAAACACTTCCGTGCTGCTCTGTGGGGGAGGAGGGAGCGGGGGAGGGACTCTGGCTGCTAGAGGCCCTAGTGGTTGCGAGCGGCTTTCAATCAGGCCAGGCATCCAATCAGCCGCGCCACACTCCGCAGGAGGGGAAGGGGGAAATCCCGGACATTTCTACTTCATTAGAAATCCCCCCCCGACAGCCATTTAAGGCTGAAAAAGCCGGACATGTCCGGGGAAACCCGGACGGATGGTAACCCTAAGCAAGTGCGCAATCCAGCACCTTCCCTACAGCAAAAATTGACTATGGTATAAATAAAATTAAAAACAAAAAACAACATTAAAAGAACATTGAGGTCCAACCTCAATTATTGTGACATTAGGGAACAGTAGAATTCAGGGTGCCCATGCAATCTTAATTCAGCTTCTTTGTGCATGTGCATTATGATATAGTTTTTAATTACACAATTGCATGCTATATATTCCACAGAACCCTGCCTTGTTCAGTGCACATGGTGGGTCGTGTTAGGGGTTTATAGTTACTGTGCAGACAGCTGGCTTGAAAAATGTAATCCCAAATTATTAAAGATTGGCAATTTATATGCAACTGAAAACAGGGTCTTATAATGGAAAATGTGGGGCAGGCTTACGTATAGGCATCACAACCTGCTCCACCTATAATAGTGAAATTAGAAAGCACTGCTTGGTTTAAATGCTTTTCACTCCCTTTTAAAAACCCTGTTCTATTGTCATATATATGTACACACTGAGCCACAGTAAGATTCTGAGGGGACTATTGATGCTTAAGAATCTGCAGGAAATGAACAAGACCTTTAAGAAGTCAGCTAACTGGGATGTCAGATAATGGATATGTTTCCTATAAATCCTATGGGGAAAAATATGTTTATGCTGAAGAGATACAAATTCTAAAATGGCAAATCTGCTTCAAATCCCGAAATGGGTCTATTTGATTGCAAATCTCTTCAGCTGGAGAAAAAATACCAGGAAAGGATAAGACTGAAAGTCAATTTGCTTGCAAATCTCTACAAATAAAGATGACAATGGAATGGAACTGAAGAAATAACATGTCATCATTTTCTTCATTTTGTCATTTGCAGCCTATGACATTTTTCCTAGAACATATCAGCAAATTTGGAAGAGTTAAAAAAAAATACAGTTGGGTCTACATTGTGTTTATCTGCACAACATTTAGATAGCAAGTTGTCTACATTTTGGCAAACAGACAGTGCTGTGAACACAAAAATAAACTGTTTAATTTCACTCCCCAAAAAGTGAAAGATAGTAAATTTAAACAAACTAATTAAAGTAAACAAGATTCAACTGTTAGTATCACTTTTGACATGGTAGGTTTTCTTATACAGTTCTTATTTCAACAACCAGGGAGGTAACGATATTAATATTGTGCACTTACATAACTCCTTTCAAACTTCTCACAGTTTTATACATATGTTAGTAATCTCACAACAGAGGTGGAAAAGTATCATTTATCTCAATAAATCACCTTAAAGGTGGAAATAAATTCCTTTGAGGATCCTTTCATTCAGGAGAATGAATATGACTCATCGCCAGACGAGTGACAGTTCACGGTTGATATGATAATGGATGAGAGGTGTGCACTGTTTGATTCCAATCTGACCCATTTTGGGGTGATTGGAAGTATTGTTATACAACAAACCAGATTAACTACATGAATCTAACAAACCAAATGCGCAGCACAGAGCCTGGCTGATTGGGTAAAACACTTAAAAGGGCGATATGGATGCCATCAAGCATAAACAGAAGCAGGCAATTGAAGCCTGGGCATTTATCTTTTCACACGCAGCCCAGGCTATTATAATCCACACTTAGGGAGACCAGTGAGCCGTTTCCATTCAATCACCTAGATAGTACTGTTTACCTGGCAAATCTTCAGTGGCTGAGATGGGAAAGATGTGTGGCAGCCCCAAGAATCAGGTTTGCATCACATGGCCAGGAGCAGCAGAAGGTCCCTAAAAGTGTTGGGGCGAACAGCACCTGAACCATGCCTCCCCCCCCCAGTGCTGCCCCTTCTCCCTGAGGCCTCACCCTCACACCGCCCCTTCTCCCCAAGACCCTGTCCCCTGCTCACTCCTCTCTGCCCCCTACCACCCATCACTCGCCCTTACAGTCATGAAAAAAGGGGGGGCATGGTCCCCTGGGCCCCCCATTCCGGGGCCCCTGCACATGGCTGCACCCAGTCTCAAGGCACTGCATGCAGTCAGTACTCTTGTGGCTCTGTTCGGCTTTTTCATCATTCATGTGAACTTTGTGTTTATTTTTAGTACAGTATGTGGCACCTGTAACAGTTGTGAACCACACTGTGCCCAGCTCCTGTGCAGGTACACAACAGGGTGAGATGGGTATCCTCTTGCGCCCCACTGTGCAGCAACTGAGCACAATTGCAATCTGAGCTCTGCTGAGCACAGAATCTGTTTCCTCTTGCTAGAGAGCTGCTTGGTTGCTAGTCACCCCAAAGGGAACAGGGAAAAATCTGGCCAGAAGAGGTAGCCAATGTGGAGGAGGCGGAACACTGCATGCCCTGACAAGGTGCATTCCACCAGCACACCTGGGAGCTCCTCCTCCTCTATGCATAAGTACATGCATACTCAACTTCATCACAGTCCGTATGCAGGTGAATTGCATATATTTTCCCCATAACCCTCTGTGGCATTACGCCCCATATTCTTCATAGTAATATTGTTATGATATGATAATGGCATAACTATGATGTATTTTATGCAAGATAGGCCATGTGAGATATCATTGAGAAGGTTATGATTCATTGAATATGATTATCCTATTTGTATGCATGTATCATTTTGGTATCTGAAGTTAGGAATATTGTCTATGCATCTATTACAAATGTGTTTACACCTGGGGAACACCCACTAGGCAGAATGCAATCGTCTAGACGGCTGACTGGGAAGGGCCACTAGGGAGAACAATAGGTCTTAGAAGATGCTAATCTCCCACGAGGGAGCCTCCCTGAGGACGCTACAAACAGCTTCCGAGTTATGGCTGCTGTGACCCTACAAGGACATGTGACCAAGTCATCTGGTACTGGACTCCATCTTGGAATACTACTGTTTTTCCACTGACTGGGCATGGGAACCAAGAGGGGAGACAAAAGGTTCCCGCCACATGCAAAAGCTATTTAAGGCAGGGGAGTGACATCATCGAAGTTCTTCACTGAGTCTCCACCCAAAGAGACTCCTGAAAACAATTGAGGAAGAAGGACTGAACTGGGGGGAAGGGCTGAACCCAGGCTAGAGGAATTTCTAGCCTGTGTAAGGAATACCTGGGGTTTTAAGCTGCAAGTAAGTGCAGCTTGCCCTCAAAAATCTCTGCAAACTGCCTAAAACAACAAGGGTGAGAATTTGCTAATCATATCCAATCTCTTTAGTATATTAAGCTTAGATTGCGTTTTTGTTTATTTGCTAGGTAATTTGCTTTGAGCTGTTTGCTCTCCCTTATAATCACTTAAAATCTATCTTTTGTAGTTAAGAAACTTGTTTTTGTTTTGTCTAAAACCAGTATGTGGAAATCATACGTGGGGTGGAAAGCTGTTGCATATCCTCCTCCACACTGAGGGAGAGGGTGAATTTTATGAGCTTACGCTGTGTAGTTCTCTGTGCAGCACAAGACGGTATAATTTTGGGTTTACCCTCCAGAGGGGGATGTGCGCCTGAGAAGCTGGTAAGTGCCCTAGCTGAATAGCCTTCCCATGCAGGGGCTGGTCAGAAAGTCTGTCTGCATGTTACCATAGCTGGGTGTGTCCCTACCTGTGTGCTGGTGAAAGTGTGAGACCGGGAGCATGCCTGCAACTTCACAGCATTACAGGGTGAATGGGAGTCCAGGCTGGTGGGTCGGGGGGCTCAGTGGTACCCCAGTTCCGGGTGGCACCCTGAGAGGAACCAGTCACACATTCCTGTGCAAGGGGCTGGAATTACCACTGTCTGCCGGGCCAAAATCCACCTAGTACAGAATGAGACCATATACCTTCTCCATGGCGCAAGCTGCTGTGAGAGCATGTTAAGTCCATGCTCAAGTCCCTCCACTGGCTGCCAATCAGCTTCAGATACCAGTTTAAGGCCTTGGCTCTAGGTTTCAAAGCAATTCACAGATCAGGCCCCTGCCACATCAACAACTGAAATTACCAAAACAGCTGCCCTCCACTTGGACAATGCAGATCGCAAAGCCTAGAATGTAGCATGTGAGAGTGGGGGACAAAGCATTTTCTGTTTAGGGAATCTGGCTGTGGCAGAATCCTCCAGAGGAGATCAGGCCAATTCAATCTGATCTGCTTTAGGAAACACTGCAAAAGAACCTTCCTCTTCACAAAAGCCTTTCCACCATAAGAATGACCCTCATAACACTGACACACCCCTTCTGACCCTAAACCCATACCAATCCCTTCCTCCCAACAAGAGAACTAAAAATAAAAAAAACATAACCTACCCCAAGCAGAGTTCTGACCCCATAAAGGAAGAAGCACTAGAGACTCCAGGAAGCCCACTGAAGACTTGGCTATTGTTATTGATTTTACATAGAAGGTGCTCAGATATTACAGTGATGATCCCTAAGATAAGATATGTGAGTCCATCCTGCATGGTCAGTTCGTCCTTTAAACTGGAAGCATGCTTTTCCCCAGGCTTTCTGCAGCCCCAAACACAGGACAATGCCTTAATGGCACAATTTGGCCTTAAACGGGGTTGAGACTTGAAACCAGATTTGAACATTCCAGCCCTTTTACTTCATAAATTATTTGTTGCTTTATTTACTGTAAAAGCAGTTATAGCATCTGAAATGACTGCTTCTGATTGGACAAAAGCAAGCATTCTGCTCCCAGTGCCCTCCAGCAAATTGAAAGCATTGACACCATTAGTTCCCAAGAGCATTCACCTTAGTGCTGACTAACCAGCAAGGGGCCCCAGCAGCAAATATAAGCAATGGGAATTAGCATTTAGATCGATAATGATTCTATCAACAATTGTCACTGATTGCTAAACAACTCTGAGCTGAAGGTTAACATTATGGGCTCAGTGTGAAGAATTACTGCAGAATGAGAGTCTGACATGGAAAGGGTTGATTCATTCTTTCTGGATGAATACACACACTTGAATTCCATATTTTAAGAGCATTCTAATTTTCGCAGCTGTGATGCGGGCCAATGTAGTTGAGGGGGGGTTGTTGATTACTTCGTAAGTTTCTGCTTTCCAGCAGTGAACAAATAAAAGGTGATATTTTATTGATGATAAATGTGGTGCATTAGTTGGTTTGCTATTTAAAAACTTCCGAATTTTCTTTTTTGGGGGGGGGGACAGGAGGGGAGCTAGTTGAAAAGACCAATGAGTTCTTTTGTGCCTCCCAACAGTAGTTTTACTGAGATGTGTATGTGTGAGGGAGGCATAATTTTTTCACAGACTGTTCTTAAATGGAATTTGCGTCCATTCATGAGTTTTTCTCAAAGCGATGCAGATTGGACCCAACTTTGCTTTTAGATACTCTCCTCCTTCATTCCATTGGGATGCATGCAGCTCGCTTGTAAGATTTTCTCCCTCTGTCCAGTAGACCCACACTGAAAATTAGCTAAATGCACATTTATGACGGGGAGTTAGCTTCTGTGACCTGTACAAATGGAGTAATTATATTCTGACTAGCTGGGAGAAAGGATGGCCCTGTGGTTTAGGCACTCCACTGTGACTCAGGAGACTTGCATAGAAGAGTTCCTGGTTCTACCACAGACAACACATCTTTCAAAGTCCTACACATGCCTATCACAACATATGGCATGTCTTATCCAGTGCCCCCATAACAGTGTGGGTGAAACTAGACAATCACTACCCTCTTGAATTAATTCACACAGAAAAATGATAAAAGACAATAACACCCCAGCACCTGTGACCAACACGTTTCACAAATCGATCACTCCATACCTGACCCCTCAGTCCTCATTCTCAACGGAAACCTGCACAACGCTTTCAAAAGACGAGCCTGGGAGCTTAAATTCATTACTTTGCTAGACACTAAAAATCATGGACTGAATAGACACACTGGATTTATGACTTATTACAACAATCAATAACCCACTAAGCCCCCCCACCTCCATTTTTTTCTCCTTTCACCCCTATGACTGGAGAGGTGTTAAATGAGCCTTTTCACCTTGAATCATCCCTTGAAATATGTGTTAACTACTTACACTAAACAATCTGTTCCACCTTGTATTTAGCTGTGATGCTTGGAATACCTTTCCCAGACCTGAAAAACAGCTCTACCAAGGCTAGGAGGCTCACTCCCAGCTGCAGTGTAGACCTATCCTCTGTGCCTCAGTTCTCTGTCTGTAAAACTGGGATAGTACTTCCCTGAATCCCTACTGCACAGTGGTGTTGTGAAGGCAAATTCATTGTTTCTGAGGGTCATTAAGTAGATAGAAAGAGTGACCTAAACAACTTCTGTAGTTTCAACTCGATAGGCTATTCACCATTTCATGGCCAACACTGTTATGGATTGTTGTGTGCTGCTAAACAGCTGCTTTATTCACCCTAGAAGTGGTTGCACAGAGGTGATGGAAAAACTGATTTCCACAGATGTATAATTATAAAGTGCTTTGGGGTCTAAGTGTAAGATTCTAAAAAAATTAGAAATACATCGAACTGCAAAATTCTGGATGTGAATACCCCAAAGAGCCAGGAGGTTTACATCCAGGCCTTTGGCCCCATGTCTAGATACCATTATTAATGTGAGATAATACTATTTTCCCACTTATTTATCTGAGATGGAACCTGAATTTTGTTATGTAGTAGAGTAACCACAACATAACCTTCATTGATTTAAACAGAACCAGATGGCAATTTACTGTGGCATCTCCACAACACTAATGTAAGATCAGAACATTTCAGTTTTGAATTCAGTCTTTCAATTTTTTTTTCCTTTTCTTCTTTTTTTTTAAAAAGTTTAAACTAGGGACAGAACAAGTACTAAGCACTAAGCATGCAGAGGAGAAACTGCTGCAAGAAAGCAATGACTTGATTCATTACAATTTGAAATCTCATTTACATAAAATGAGAAATAATTAAATTGGATCTGAACTGTGCACCCTATCAGTTTAATTGAATCTGAGCCACATGTCTATGGCTGTTCTATGAGGGATGGTTTCTAGGGAGCTTTTTTTTACTTTTTTAACTACTTTTTGCTCTGCAATGAATGGCTGACCAGCATGTCATAACTGGAGTACAGAAATGAATTTTGGAATAATTTCCTGGCATGTAGCATAACACAACAGAGAAAATATTGACAAGCCTGTAAGACTGTGGAGAGTTTAATTAAAGTCAATGGGGAATTTAACAGTTGCTTAAAATTAGTGAAAGCTTTTTTGATTGATTCATAGATTTTAAGGCCAGAAGGGACTACTGTGGTCAGCTAGTCTGACCTCCTGCATAACACATGCCATAGAATTTCACTCAGTAACTTCCTTCTCTACTACACCAGTGAGCATTATCAAGTACAACAACTTGTGATGGAACTGGAGCATGCCTTTTAGAAAGACATCTAGTCTTGATTTAAAGACCCCAAATGAAGATGAATTAATCATGTCCCTTGATAAGCTGTTCCAATGTTCTCACTGTTAAAAGTTTAATCTTATTTCCAATTTTACTCTTCTAACCTCAACTTCCAGCCACTGGCTCTTGTTATGTCTTTGCCTGCTAGGTTAAAGAACCCTTGGATATCAGATATATTCTCCCTACATAAGTATGTACTGACAATGATCACATTGCCTCTTACCTAGGGTTATCATACATCTGGGTTTTCCCAGATATGACCTCTTTTTTGATCCTCCAATCTCTGTCTGGGTAGATTTCAAAATATGAACAAATGTCTGTGATTGCCACCCTTACTTCTGTGCTGCTGCTGATGGCTGCGCTGCCTTGAGAGCTGGGCGATCTGAGCAAGAAGTAACTTAGGGAGAAGAAGAGGGGTTCCCTGGGACTGACTACTCATGCAGGGACTGGGGAATTCCTGGGGGTGAGGTGTGCGCGTGAGGCAGAAAAGTGAGAAGAAAGTCAGCAGGCAGAGAGAGCATAGCCATGGGGGAACAGAGACCGAACTCCTGGGAGCACGGAACTGCATGGAGGGGCAGCCCTGGAAATGGCACAGTAGGAAGAAGTGCAGCAGGAAAGGACTGACTGCATGTAAAAAAAAGCACATTTAAATTTGATTTACGTTTACTTTTGAGGGCATTACACTTGTTATTTATAAATGGTAGATAGTCAAAGTAGAAATAAACTGTACAGTAGAAACTGTGCCCCTCTCCCCGTAAGTTCCACCCCTTCCCCCGCACAGGGTCCTCTATTTGAGAACTTGAAATATGGTAACCCTACTCTTACCCTTCCATTAAATAAGCTAAATAGATTGAGTACTAAGATTTTCATTTTCATTTTCCAGACCTTGAATCATTTTTCAGCTGTTCTCTGAAATCTCTCCAATTTTAAAACATCCTTTTTTCGACACCAGAACTGGATTCAAGTTGAGTTGAACAGAACGTGATTTCACGCCTCTCTATCTGTGTATCTCATGGATATTGAGTTTCACTTTAACTATCATATTTGCAATGTGCTCATCACACTAATTTCTAGGTCCTGAAGCTCTGTTTGGAATCCATATGTTCACTGACACTTGTCCCTTACATGTGAACATAAGATTATAAGAATCGCCGTATTGGGTCAGACCAATGGTCCATCTGGCCCAGTATCCTGTCTTGCGACAGTGCCTGGTGCCAAATGCTACAGAAGAAATAAACAGAACAGGGCAACTTATCAAATGATCCATTCCCTGTGTTCCATTCCCACCTTCTGGCAATCAGAGGTTTAGGGACACCCAGAGTATGGGGTTCATCCCTGACTATCTTGGCTAATAGCCATTTATGGACCTATCCTCCCTAAATTTATTTAATTCTTTTTTTAACCCAGTTATATTTTTGGCTTTCACAACATACCCTGGCAACGAGTTCTACAGGTTGACTGTGCATTCTGTGGAGAAGTACTTAAATTTATTTTAAACCTACTGCCTATTCATTTCATTGGGTGATCCCTGATTCTTGTGTGATGTGACAGTAAATAACACTTCCCTCTTTACTTTCTACACACCAGTCATGATTTTATAGACCTTTATCATATCCCCCCTTAGTCGTCCCTTTTCTAAACGGAACAGTCCCAGTCTTTTTTATCTCTCCTCATATGGAAGCTGTTCCATACCCCTAATCATTTTTGTTGCCCTTCTCTGCACTTTTTCCAATTCCAATATATCTTTTTTGGACAGGGAGACCAGAACTGCATGCAGTATTCAAGGCGTGGCTGTACCATGGATTTATATAATGGCCTTATGATGCTTTCTGTGTTATTATCTATCCCTCTCCTAATGGTTCCTAAAATTCTGTTAGTTTTTTGACTGCCACTGCACATTGAACAGATGTTTTCAGAGAATTATCCATGAGGACTCCAAGATCTCTTTCTTGAGTGGTAACAGCTAATTTAGACCACATTATTTTGTATTTATAATTGGGATTATGTTTTCTAATGTGCATTACTTTGCATTTATCAAGACTGAATTTCCTCTATCATTTTGTTGTCTGGTCACACACCTTAGTGGGATCTCTTTTGTAACACTTCACACTTCAGCTCTGGACTTAAATATCTTGAGTAATTTTGTATTGTCTGCAAACTTTGCCACCTCACCATTTACCCCTTTTTACACATAATTTATTAATATGTTAAACAGCACTGGTCCCAGGACAGATTCCTGGGGGACACCACTATTCATCTCCCTCCATTCTGAAAACTGACAATTTATTCTTACTCTTTGTTTCCTATCTTTTAACCAGTTACTGATCCATGACAGGACCTTCCCACTTATCCCATGACCCCTCACTTTGCTTACAAGCCTTTGGTGAAGGATCTTGTCAAAGGTTCTCTGAAAGTCCAAGTACAGTAAATTACCCTTGTGCACAAGTTTGTTGACCCCCTCAAGGAATTCTAATAGATTGGTGAGGCATGATTTCCCTTTACAAAACCCGTGTTGACTCTTCCCCAACAAATTATGTTCATCTATATGTTTTATAAGTCTGTTTACTATAATTTCAACCAATTTACCTGGTACTGAAGTTATAATATAATTGCCAGGATTGCCTCTGTAGCCTTTTAAAAAAAATTAGTGTTATATTATGTATCCACCCATCATCTGATACAGAGACTGATTTAAGTGATGGGTTACATACCACAGTTAGAGTTCTGAAATTTCATATTTTGGGGTAAAATATAAATTTATCTGCTAAGCATGCTCATAGAAATAATAATGGAAGTTATTGAAGCTGTAACTGCAAGTAGGAGAACATAAATAATTGGGTCATTAGACTTTGTTATAGTTACAGGCCTGTTTTATTGGTGTGAGGCCTAGCGTGAGAGGTTTGGTGGTAGTCATTCTAAGGCTGGGGTTGTTTGTTAAAAAGATATAGGCCTGAGGACACAATTTATATCTTCTCATTCTGTGCAAGCAAGCAAGCAACCGCAAGGATATGTGTACACTACCCTGCAAGCTGCACAAGTTAGAGGTGGTTGGGGGGACTTTTGCAATATGGCAACTAAACAGTATCTAGGCAGTTAGACCACAATGATGTATAGGGATTATTAAAAAAATATTGATACATGTTATTAATATTAATGATTAAAAGATTAATTAAAACTTGAATATCACATATGGATAATGGATAAGTACTAATCTTGTTATGGTCATAGAAGATATTTAAATATGGTCGTGTATCCAAATAGTTCCATAAAGAAGGGATATAAAAGATTCAGTCTAGTTCTCTACTTTTAAGTTTCATCAGAACTGAGAACTTAATCCGGACCAACTCTCTGCTGTGCTCCGCTTACTTGTCCTTCCAGCTTTGTTTCTAATGGTCTCCACAATGTAAGATTGTAAGTATGAACAATGCAGGAAACCAATTTACTGTACTTTTCTAACCCTTATGTATGTTGATTTTTCTAATATTTTTGATTATAGAAAATTTTATCTGAATGAATTCTAAGTAACTGCCTGAAAAATAAGTTATCTGTGACAAGTGCATGTTGCACCAATAAATAATTTTATAATTGCAATAATCAACTGAAAGGCTACAACTCCCACAAGATCCATAGGTTTGAAAAGCTTCTTTTCCTGTCTCCATTAGATGTGCTTGAACTATTCATTTGCTACTCATAAGTATTCACCAAACAGTCTTGTTTAACATTCTTCAGCCTCTGAGTTATATGTAAACTGTTTGCAGCAAGATTCACAGTGTGTGATTAGAAAGCATAAATGAATAACAAATGACAAAAGCAATGGTTTGGGACTGAATATTATTTGCCCTAAAAATTCTGAAACATTTGGATCTCATGCATATTTTAAGGAACACATAGTGGTGTGTGAATCCTCACAAGTAAAAAATATGACACTAGTTCAAATGAATCTGCAACGCTATACAATTCAATTTCCTGTCACCTCCTCTGCCTTACTTAGCCCAAGTTTCTATGCCCTGTTAGCTGGGGGCAGGTGTTTTGGTGGGGAGAATAGGAAATGCATCCAGAACTATTATGTGTGTGTTTGGAATGGGTGTTAGGGAAAGAGTGGCTTGGAGTTTCCTGTTTGGCAGTAGGATAGCAGTAACCAGTGATGTGCTCAGCCACCAGAGTGATAGAGAAGGAGGTGTCCGGATTTCCAGGAGGCTCAATTCATCTCTACAAAGCCCTTAATAAGCACAAAACAGTTCTACACCACACCATGCAGCTATAGAGCATGATCCAGTGAGGCAATGTTGACAATTTGCCTTAATCCTCCAAGGAATGTTTAAATGACTCCCCTTACAGTTAGAGAAACGTCATTTAGATTGGTAGAGTTTCTCATTCAAATGCCCTCCAGCAGGTTTATAGTAGCTGGTATGCTACACAAGTTCTATGGTCCCCTGTTAAAAAGCACACATTGCAGCCTTTGCCTCCAGCATTGTTCAGGTGGTGTTGATTGCCTCTATGGTAAAAAAATTGGTGGAAAATCTGAATTTCATGTTTTTTTACCATCCGTCTGTCTAAGTACTTATATGGCCTCTATCACCACAGTATCAAAAACACAAATGAGATCATCCTCAAAACCTCATTGTGAGGTAGGGAAGTGTTGTTATTTCCGTTTTATAATTGGGGATCTTAAGCACAGAATGCAGATCTTCTGTGTCTCCATCCAATAATGCCTTAACCGCAAACCTATCCCTGAAATCCCTAATGACCATGACAATATATTACTTTATTTATATATGATGGAATTTTCCAAAGCACCTAGGGGACTAAAACTCTCAAGTCTCATTGAAAATCAGTGGGTCTTGTGGTTCAAAATCATGTAGGGGGTATCGATACTGGAATGTAAGTCCAGGGTTCGAATGCGGGCTCAAGCCTAATCCCTCTTCCAGCTACACACAAATTGTGCTAACCCAGGGCTTGGAACCAGGGTCTCAGGACCATACAGGGTCCAAGCCCGAGTCAAGCCAGGACTCAGGGTTTATATGGGGATACATATAAAATGATGGGGTCTAAAATAGCTGTTACCACTCAAGAAAGAGATCTTGGAAGCATTGTGGATAGTTCTCTGAAAACATCCACTCAATGTGCAGCAGAAGTCAAAAAAGCAAACAGAATGCTGGGAATAATTAAGAAAGGGATAGATAATAGGACAGAAAATATCATATTGCCTCTACATAAATCCATGGTACACCAACATCTTGAATACTGTGTTGAGATGTGGTCGCCCCATCTCAAAATATATATATATTAGAATTGGAAAAGGTTCAGAAAAGGGCAACAAAAATAATTTGGGGTATGGAATGGCTTCTGTATGAGAAGAGTTTAATAAGACTGGGACTTTTCAGCTTGGAAAAGAGATGGCTAAGGGGAGATATGATTAAGGTCTATAAAATCATGACTGGTGTAGAAAAAGTAGATAAGGAAGTGTTGTTTACTACTTCTCATAACACAAGAACTAGGGGTTACCAAATGAAATTAATAGGTTGCATGTTTAAAGCAAATAAAAGGAAGTATTTCTTCACACAATGCATAGTCAACCTGTGGAACTCCTTGCCAGAGGATGTTGTGAAGGCCAAGACCATAACAGGGTTCAAAAAAGAACTAGATAAATTCATAGAGGATAGGTCCATCAATGGCTATTAGCCAGGATGGGCAGGAATGGTGTCCCTAGTCTTTGTTTGCCAGAAGCTGGGAATGAGCAACGGGGGATGGATCACTTGATGATTACCTGTTTTGTTCATTCCCTCTGGGGCACCTGGCACTGGCCACTGTTGGAGGATGGGATACTGGGCTAGATGGACCTTTGGTCTGACCATATGTTCCTATGTTCTTATTGCTTTGCAGTGTAGATGCAGCCCCCCCCCGTGACTTGAACTCTAAGTCTGCAAAAGGTATTTCACAATTCCATGGGCTGACTTTCTTTGTCTTCTGTACAGTCAAGTTTGGTGGACTATCAAGCTTTCCTACTGCACCATGAACAAATGGCTAGAGAGGCCATATTTAAGGAGAATGCTAGGAACTTTGGGATACGGGTGGCAGGACTCAGGCCCACATAAACACAGTGTAGACGCTGGAGCCCCAGGCTGGGATCCAGGGTTCAACAATTCCTAACCTGGGGTTACAGACAAGTGTAGATGCTTAAGCCCTAGGTTAACAAACCCAGGGTGTGCTAACTTGAGTTCTACTAACCTTGGGCTGACATTGCAGTGTAGACCTACCCATAGTTACTTTTGAAAATCTCACCCATAGTGATTGACATATTCAACCTGCGGAATAAACATTGACAAGCCCTCACAACACTTTCTGACACAGGCAACTGAGTCTGAGTGACTTGCCCAAGACCATGCAGAAACTTACTGTCAGATTGGAACTAGAACTCAAGAGCTCCAGCGTCCTGACCGTGTAATCAAAAGTTTAGAAATTGTCAAAACACCCTACTTCAACATTTTCAAACTAAAAGTTTAAGAGTTTTTTTATTTGAAGCAACTTTTTGTTTAGAAATTCTAGTTGATTTATACTAATGAAGTTAAAAATTGAAAAAGGTCAAAATTGAAACAAAACATTTCAACATGCTGCCAAACCTAGGAGAGGTACAATTGATTATGGGGGTGGGGGATACAAAAAGACATGGAGGACCAGATGGTTCAGGGGATTGGTAATGAACTGGTTCACATATGGTCAAAGGCAATACTAGTGACCAATCCCTATTCCCATCTGACAGCTGTCAGGCGCTTATATGAAATAAGTCGGTGGTTTCAGTCCAGTTCCTAATAGCCAGATGTTCACTTTACAACAGTCACATTCAGAATTGGAGGCACTCTTTTGGCACTCACAGCAGAGAGGTGACGGATTAAAGAGAATGGATATTGAGTTAGCTTCTCATACCATAAAGGCAGTTCCTCCAGAACAGATTTGAGTGTGGGGAAGTAAACCCTGATGCTTTCCATTACATACCCTTTCTGTGAAAAAAAAAAAGTTGGCCTTTAGTCTCCAGGGCTGTGCTACCTTTCACAAGCACTAAATTCACTTTAAAATGTTACAGTTAAAAAAAGAAAACTAATCAAGGGACTTCTTTAAACTGTAATTAATAAATGACAGATTTATACATTATTCAATCTTAAATGTGAACAAATACAGTCCTAATTGACTCTATTACTAATATAGGCCTATAAATTGCTCAAATTGCTGAATGTCTTTATAGAAACCTGACACCTTTAAGTAATTATTGTCCATCATGTATAAAACTATGTAACTTATGATGATTTTTCATTCTGTGCACCCACACCTTTAAATTTCTAAGACAAGGCTTCCCAGTCTGGAGCGTTTGGAGCAGACTTATCCGGAGGGCCATAGGACAGGGAAGAACAACATTGGTAGAGCAGAAAACAGCATGACACTGGAAAGTTGCATTACCCTTCCCTCCTCACCCTATGCAAATCTGTTTCTACAGCAGTTGGTAAAGAAGCAAGTGTCTCTTTGGGGGCCACTAATCTTATTTCCCTTGCTTCCACAACAGTCCTTAGTGGCATCTGGCCACTAGACTAGCTCGTATTTATTTATGGGGTGCAGACTGAGGTAGAAGCCCAGAGGCTGAAGGTTTTCTCCTCAGCTGCCATTTCACTCAGCTAAGCTGAAAGAGCATCTGTTCCTGTTGAGCCACCATGTAGCCTTTTGCTGAGTGGAGAGGAGGTAGGAGAAGACACTCAGAGAAAATAAAACAATAAAAGCTCAGATAAAGAAAAGGACAGAGGGGAGAAAATGGACCCTAAAAGTGCTGCTAACAGTTCTGGAGCATGGCATGAGGGGTGTGCCATTCACCAGTCCATTGAAAGGAGGGCTCCATCCATAAACTGCTAGAAGCCATTGTTCACAGGTGTCAGCCTTCTGCAGAGGCAGCAGCCATTTCAGCAGAGATGATGCAGAATGTAACAGAGGAAACATACACTCTGCTCTCCTATGGGGCTTGATTAAAAGCACAAGGGAGTCGACAAGAGTGGAGATTTCACTTTGGTTCTTTCTTGTTTAGTTGTTCCCCTGCATCTAAAATACAAGTCTATGGAAAAACACAACATGCTCTACATCAGAGTCATCTTCTTTAAACATTTTCTATGGGCTTTGCACTGACGTTGACTTTAATCCTTTTCTCCTATCCATGACCCTCATTACAACAGCATGCAACCTGTTAACATTCACAGGAAGTTGATTTCTTTTGGAGGAGATTAAGGCGGGAGATAAGCAGAAAAGCTACCAGACCTCTGCAGCTGGGATTGCCCATCACAAATCGCACAAAGGTTGCTTCCAAAAGAAACTTTCATTTGGAGAAACACTGGCACAGTCCAAGTCCCAGAATGCGGTTCAACAGACCTTTAAGGGGCTTTGAAAGTTAGGTGTCTCTTTAGCTGTCTTGTTTATAAATCTCTATCTTTAAATACATACCAAAAAGTGTATATGAAAAAACATTACATTTGCCTCTCTTCTTATGCCATCAGTCATGATGGATTTAGCACTGAAAGGAGAGATTTGACAGGCAAAATATTTTGGTCAGTATAATTCTTCATGTGACACGTCCTCGTAACCAAATGCGGTTCCCACACAGTGGCACCTTGCCTCAGAACTTGGACAAACACTGTGTTTGTCTTCATAACTAAACTAGCTCCTGGGGAGGAAAACAAAGAAGGGAACTGGGGGCCTGGTCACAGAACACCACTTTAGATCAGTGCACTTTACACATCTTATGTCAGTTGGCCATAGACCCTGCATTGCTTCTGCCTTAAGTCTCCTAAAATACTGAGTTCTGGCTATGGCATTTTTCATTGCCCACAAAAGTTTTATTATTATCAAGATATTTTATCTTTATAGGCCAGAGGAATATTTTAGACATCTAACAGCAGGGGATGATTGCACAACTATACCGTCAGCCACCTCAGTGAAAAGTCTGGTTCCAGCAGTTGTGAGAACAAACAATATGCCAGTGGGCTTGAAACTGGTAGAAAATGTATACCCTTGGCATGAATCTCTTTCAGTTAGATGATTTCCATGTCATAACAAACCATGTGAAAAGGGTTGTTCAGGGTCACATTCATAAATGGTATAGCAAAGGCAACTATGAAAAATAAAAGGTTTTGTTCTTTGTATTCCAAGCACTGAACACTTTGGGACTGATTCTCAGTTACTGTACGGCTCTGTTACATGCTAAAAAGTCTTCTGCACCACTCATAATTGGAATTATGCACTGGGCACAGTGGTATACCTTCAGTGTATTTTTCAAGTAGAAAATATAAGCAAATCCAGTGAAGTGGCTATTGAAGAGGTCTTATTTGCTCAGTTGTGTTGCCTTATCCTTAGTACTGGTGATGAGAAAATATTTTTCTTTAAATGAGAAGATAGACAAATTGAGAATGGAAATAAGGTGCCAATTTTTAACTGTGAGGTTAATTTAGCATACACCATGTGGCAGAGTCTATCAGGACTTATCTGTCCCCTGCTGGAGGTCCACACGCTCCCCATCCAAGGAATATCCATTCAAACAAGGTAACCAACAAGACAGTCCTCCAGAGGCCTAGAAGGGCCAGGAGGAAATACTGACCAACCAGAAACCAACAGGCCACTTAAGAATGCTTGGATCATTTTGCTCAGGGACAGAGCTGGGTGAGACTGGGACAGAGGAAGAGCTCCTCAGGACAAACCAGAACCCAGGCCAGGACCTTGCCTAAGTGCTGCACCTAAGCGTTTGCATTTTGAAAAGTTTTTTCCCCTTGCAGTTTGTTTAAAGGGGCAGATGGCTGAAGCCTGAGTTGCTAATTTGCTATTTGATTGATTAAAGACTAATGCCACGCTCTCAGCAGCGGCTACTCAGCCCCCAAGTAGGTGGCCAAACTTGGCAGAGAAAAGTGGGGAGTAGCTGCAGTACCATGTGCAAGCATTGCAGAGCAGCCTGGCCCGCTACAGACCATTTACCATCACTGGCAATTTTTAAATCAAGATTACATGTTTTTCTAAAAGACATGCTATAAGTCAACGAAGAATTAATTCAGGGGACTCCTATGGCTTGTGTTATACAGGAGGCCCGACTAGATGATCACACTGGTTCCTTCTGGCCTTATAATGTATGAAAACAACTAAGAGATGTCCCCTGCCCTGCTCACCTTTCCTACTGCACCTCAGTCACAGGTAGAGGGGAATATTTTTGTGAGAGGTGGCGCACCTTTGTTGAAATACTGGTAAACCCATCACAGAAAATTACTTGCAGTATTATCAAGAGCAGTTTTCAAGGGCAGGAAGCAGTTTTCACATTGAGAGAGTTTTTGACTTTCCATCCTGTTTCAAGACTGATTGTTGTCCCCATTGGCAAACATGATGGAAAGTTGCAATCTCAAAAATGTTTGTGAACCAATAACCCCAAAGCCTTTCAGATTGGCTCTATCGAAACATTTTGCTTCGATAATTCTGAAAAGTTTTGCTTTGATTTCAACCTTTTAAAATTATTTTCTAATTGCTAAACTTTCTAAGCAACAAGTCATTTCAAAATACAAAACAAAAACACTCTTTTCATCTAGCAAATGTCAAAATGGGACATTTCTATACATTTTTCCCCCCCCGCAGAAAATTGTTGAATCAGGAGATTCATCAAAACCAACCATTTCACACAAAAAGTTTTGTTTGTGATTTTGACAAACTGACATTTTCTGGTGAAAAAACATTTTTTGGAAAATTCCCTACCATATCTAACCAAGTGTCCGTCCTCTGACTGCTTAGCCCTGGCCAAGACATATAGAGACTCTGGATGAGATCCTGACCCTATGGAGATCAATGGAAATGTTGCCATCAACTTTAGTAGGGCCAGTATTTCATCCCTTGTGTGGCAACATTAGACAGGCCATGCTAAAATACGTCAGTCTGAGAGCTAGAGAGCCAGAAAGAACGACAGGTCCAGTGTGCTTCAGTCTCAATAAAGTATCCCCATTTTATTAATTACAACCAAGGCCAATCTCTTCTCTAGCATGAGGAACACTACCGTGCACCCACTAATTCCTCAGCTGCATAATCTTCTCCTCCAGGCATTTCAGACATTGTGCACAAGACAGGATGACAGTAATTCGATGTCTATTGGTTTGGCAGAGGAGGAGAGCTGTATTGACTCTCACTGCTGGTTTGAAGGGAGGTCAGAGGATGTGAAGTAGGCAAATACCTCTCCTCTAAATACCATTCTATTCCAGTTCACCCAGGTAGTTTGGCCTACCTCAAGCCGAAAAGTGTTATTTTCTTTGCAGAACAGGGAAATGGCTCAAAAAACATGCATCAGATTTTTACAGGTTTTGAAGCTAAGTGAATGGAATGCGTAAACATGATTGTTTAATCACATGAGAACATAAATCTTTCCTTCTGCCACTTGATTAAACAGAGTAAAAACGGTGCCTCTCCTTAATGGAGAGAAAAATATAACCTGCTTTTGAAATGTACACTGCAAAACAAACTGCTGCCAAGCCAACCACATTCCAAATACCCAAGTAACAATGCGGCTGTTGCTTCCTCCTCGTCTTCTTGCTGATACAGCAACCAGCTGGTTCCTAAAGCCTCACTGTCATAGTAGTGGAGCTTTGTTTTTTAATGATCCATCTGGTGGGATGTTTTTTGCACATCTTGTCAGTGGAGGAGTCTGCATATGTCTGCAGATCAAGTTCTCTGCTCCTCGACTCCTAATGTTTCCAGGATGTCTGGAAAGTTTTGGTTGATGAGGAGTACAGATTAGGGTACTTTCTGGGAGCTGACTAACACTGCCTGTGAATTTCCTCAGGTGAATACTTATTTCTATTAGGGACTTCACAGCACTCACAGCCACACTGATCCTCTTCCTCCAACTTGTATAGCTCTATGGTAAGTCTGTGTCAGTCATACTGGTTCCACTCTATTTATGGGCTTAGTAAGTGAGCACTCCCCCACCCCCATTGGTGGAGCTTCATGTTTACTGAATAGTAAATGAGACAGTCCGAGGTCTTAAGCCACCTTCCACAGTACTGGTGTAACTCAAGAGTAACTCTACTGGAGTCAATGAAGTCACGCTAGTGTAATCTACCATAAGTGAAATGAGACTCTAAGAGCTTGACTAGATGAAGTTAGTGTATAGGAGGCTGGGGGATACTTCTATCTCGCAGTCACTATCTGTGTGGGCTCTGCTGCCCTGCACACAGTCTACTCCCGTTTCAGGGATGGGTAGATCAAAGTGCACTAGGGTACACACAGACAGTTAGTGTGCAGCATGCTAGTAACAGGTAGATTCACAGCCTAGCCTGCTGCTCACTAACTGTTTGTCTAGTCAATCCCTCACTCAAGGGCTTTGGATGAAATCGTGGTTCCATTGAATCAATGGGAGATTTGCCATTGCCTTCAGTTGGGTCAGGATTTCACCCTTTGTCTCCAAGAGCACTGGGGGAATAACAGTGTGGCAGCTGATGCGCCTTCTCCTCACTAGCCAGGGCAAAGAAGGGAATAGTGCCATGACCTAGCCATCACTCCTCTCCTTTCAACCCCCTGTGAAGGAGAGTATCACTACTGTTGCCAGTTACCCTGGAGAAGTCCATGCCCTCAGAGAGGGCAAGGACTGGAATTGTAACTAGCACTTAACTTAGGGTTGCAAGGCAGAGGATGCTTCTTGTACCTGTCTCCACCATCCTCTTCCACATTTGTTCAGGGCAAACTACGATCTATCCCTATGTCACACAAAGAATCCATTCAGCCTGTAGCTGAATTAGAGGGCAGTGCCTAGATTCTCTCTTCTTTTCCCCTCATGGCATTGTTTTGAGCATATATGTTTTAATAAAATAAAGGAAAAGGAAAAATGATGTCAAGGATGTAATTAAGTGGAGGCCATATAAACATTTGGTGGTGGTCAAGTCAGGAATCTGACAGCAAGCTTTATTAAAGCTGTCAATTGTTTGCCTCTCTTTTCCCTCTGATGAAGTCCAGGGCCATGCTCTGCTCCTAGAGATATTTTATCACACAAATATGCCATTACATATGGAAACAGAACCTCTTTCTGCCAATTGGAAGTTGTGTATTACATTGTAGATATGCAGGCCTTCATACTTTTAATGCATTAATTTAGGAAAGGCCTTTTGAACCTCAAACAGAGACTGCAAAACAAAACAAGGCGGTGGAGGGGAAGCGATCATACAGCAATCTGTATTCATATTCAAGAGGCATCCAGTGGATGGCTCTTGGGGCCAGGTGCCAGAAACTCCCAATTCTACTTCCAGCTCCACCGATGGCTCTATGTGACCTTGGGCAATGCACAACCTCTCGGTATCTCAACTTCCCCAGCATTAAAAGGGAACTAGTACAACGTCATTTTCATCCTCAAAGGAACATACAAATTTCTGAAATTGATCAGTCCTGTGATTCATCTAGTCCAGAATCTGGCTTCAACAGTGACAGCGTGAGTTGCGACACAAGCGGGGTTTGTGAGAATTAATTAATGTTGGTGCTTTGAATAATGTGAAGCTCTGGGTAAGCGCTAAGTATTATTATTAAATTCCATCATTTTAACACAACCAGAGGCTTCCAATAGCATCTGATGCATGTGTCTAAAGGGAGCAATTGGTTAACAAGTCCAAGGGAGGCTTTCCTTTATTAGCCAGCTTTGATGTAAATGACTGAACCTACCTCAGACCTTTTCCACTGCCTGGGCAGGCACATGTACTTTTGTCCCTCTGTGCCATTGCATCAGCAGTGCAAGTATAATGGGGAGACTCTAGTGCAGTGGTTCTCAAACTGTGGGTCAGGATCCTAAAGTGGGTCGTGACCCCATTTTAATGGGGTTGTCAGGGCCAGTGTTAGACTCACTGGGGCCTACGACTGAAGCCAAAGCCTGAGCCCTGCTGCCCGGGGCTGAAGCCGAAGCCAAAGCCCAAAGGCTTCAGCCCTGGGCAGAGGGGCTCAAGCTCTGGCCCACCGCAGCCTGGGGTCATGTAGTAATTTTGGTTAGCAGAAAGGGGTTGCAGTGCAATGAAGTTTGAGAACCGCTGCTCTAGTGGAGTGAACTCACAATCTTCTCCAAGGTTGGTGTGACTTTAGGGCAGTGAGTTACATGTCCATTCAAGTTTGGGTGGACTGTGTGGGCCAGGCCAGATCCTCCTCTGGTATAACTCAGTTTAGTTGCACTGAAGCTACGCTGATTTACAGCAGTTGAGGATTGAGTACTGAGATTACAGGATGCCTTTTCCGTACAATCTGCTCAGCAGCTCAGTTTGTAGGCTCTCAATAAAGTGAAGGTTTTATGGTATATCACCTCCACTGCTGTTTCCCCCCCCCCTCACCTACAACAAAAAGAATATTTCTCCTTCTCTCCAACCCTCTAAAAAAATGATACAAAAGTCATTATTTTCTACCTTCCCGTTTCACTCCCCTTCTAATCAAATCTTACTAAAGTGTCTCAAATGAGCATAGGAGATTGAGTGTGGGTGGTGGTTTGGGTCATATTTCTGCATTTTTAAGCACAACATCATGTAGAAATTCCTGAACCAGAAGGTCAAATTAAACAACAACTCTAGGAAAATCCCCACTGTCTAGTTTTGTAGGATACATACGAAAAGAACAAGAGAGAAAAAACAGCTACATTTGCTATCCAGCTGAGCATAAATTTCTTATTATTCCATTAGGAGATAAGAAGATGAATATTCACTTTCTGTTTTTAAAGCCATCCCCCAAACTAAAATCATGGATCTGACCATCACATTTCTCTTCATGATTCAGAACTTCAGCTACAATCAACAGACCATTGATGTGTTAAGGGCTTTACTTTTATGGACAAAAGAAGGGTTTCTCCATGATGCGGCCTCCCAATTATTGAATTTCTTTCCATCCAAAGACAGGGTGGTCATGGATCTTATCGCTTTTAGATAGGAATGAAAGATCCACTGGAGTGAGATGGATTTTGCAAAAAATCCTACACACTCACAGAGCCAGTTCAACATGTACATTGACATAGCTCTACTAATGGCATTGGCAACAGCTAAGGATCGGGCCCATAGAGTTATAATGAAATCACTCCTCCTGAGTCTAGTTTATTAGTTAAAATGTGCTTCTAAAATAATACCACATGTAATTCCAGCCTCCCAATCCACCTCAACCCTAGCAGCTCCTATGAGTTAAACCCACCCAGACGATCTGTCCGAAACCAACACTCACTCATCTGCCCAAGAGCTCATCCTACTTCTCTTGTTTGTGAATGAGGTAATGAATCAGCTGCATCAGTGAGTCAGCAAAACCCACTTAACACTTCTCATCAAGATCATTGCTTACTCACAGGGTGAGGGTTTCAGGCAAGAATTGCCAGCCGGTTACACCATTTCTCTGCCACAACTGTCCCAAAATAAAATCCTCCAGGAGTGGCCCACCATTATTTCCCAGATGTACTCCAGTGTGTCACATAATATTTAAAAACATTTTTAAAATGGAAGAAATTAACCCTCCTTTGAAAGCACAGTATTAGACAACAGTGGAGAATACAGGCTTTTGGACAGATCCTAGCTTTATGTCATTCTTTTGATGCCCAAATACCACAGTGTCAGGCTCATCAGAAATATACAGCCATGACCATGCCACTTGGGCTTTAACAGATGGAGAAATGGGTTCTGAACCCAAACCAAGAGCCAGATCCAAATGTTGCACTCTGCAATGGATTGAACTGAACTCCTCCATCTCAGCACCCCCAAAGTTTGTTTTGGGAAAAAGTGGATGGAAAAGGGAGCAAAATCCAGCTCTGAACTGTACACCTTGATCCTGTCTGAGTTTTTTTCTCCCCTCTCAAGAAGATGGTATTAAGATTGGATGGAGGTGGTTGGGATTATTATTGTATCAAAGAGGGAATCTGGTAGGTTCACCACGTTATGTTGCATAAAGAGCTGTTGCAAATACATAGTCTCTAATTTACGTAATTTTATTAAATCTGAATGTCAGAAAGAGGAAAGTTCAACACTGGCAGAGTATTCATACAGTAATGTCTGCACAGCAGAGCAATGAAAAAGCTCCTTGAAACACTGCGAACTAGACTACACAGCATGCTGTACTCTGGTGCTGGGACAAGCTCTGGAAATTATTCCAGCACATATAGTCATACTCTTCTATTATCAGTCAGCAGGCTGGCCACAGGAGAGTCATACAACACGCATTATCATTGCCCATTTAGTTAACTAAACAACAGAGACTGGGGAAGTTCACAGAAGAAACCCAGATAGAGTGCTATAAAAAAAAAAAAAAGAGTCCTTATTTCAAAAGACTGTCTGGTCAGAGGAGTAGAGGAACAGGGTATTAGGCTAGAGTCTTTCACCTTCCCGGTGCTCATTCAAATTTAGCTCCAACTGGTGATGACTAAAAGTTGGTAGCATTGGTCCAGTTACCACTGGTGTCCTTGTCAAAAAATGCATCACAGTAAATATCCTTGTTGTCTTTGTCAACAAATACTCCAAGGACTGAAAGAGTCACTGTCAGACCATCAGGAGTAGGGTAGCTTGAAGGGAAATGTTGCCCATGTTATACCAATGTTATGCGTGGAGGACTTCAGCACCTTTTACATTTTGTTTTCTAGAGACTGACTTCAATTATAATCATGCCAGTGACAGCAAAAATTTAAAAAAATATATTGTTTCAAGGTCTTCTCTAGTTATGTTGCTTTTTGCAAACTGGAAGAAAAAGTTACTATGCTTTTTTTCCCCCTCAGTCGTGTTCTTCATTTGCTTAAACATTGCTTTCTCTAGTTGACTTGATGCCCCAATAGGGTCTTCTCTTTTCCACAGAGACAGATGTACTCAACACGAAAATATTGGAAGGAAATTAATTTTCCAGCAACGCCAACCACACAAAAGCATAATTTATAGTCATTCCTAGCCCTCTTTCCCTTGTGTTTTCCTATATTGCAAACAGGGCCAGCTCCAGGCACCAGCTTAGCAAGCAGGTGCTTGGGGTGGCCACTCCGGAGGTGGGCGGCACGTCCAGCTATTCGGTGGTAATTTGGCGGAGGGTCCCTCACTCCGGCTCAGAGTGAAGGACCTCCTGCCGAATTGCTGCCGAAGTGCCGCAGATCGCGATCGCGGCTTTTTGGGGGGGGAGGGGGGGGGCGCTGCTTGGGGCGGCAAAAATCCCGGACCCGGCCCTGATTGCAAAGGGTCTCTTTACGGGAGAACTGGATACCGCGCAGCTGATCCAAATTGGAAAGCAAATGACACTGTAAAGAAGAGAGGTTATATCTGCTTTTCTGTTCACAGAGCAATAAACAGGCCAACTTTAGTATCATCTGAGCAACTGTAGGACTGTTTGTTACATCTCTGTTTGTCAAAACTATTGCAACTCATGGCTTTGGCTGCACAGTCTCTCCTTTTTAAATTTCTCCAGAAATGTCATAGCAATGGCTCCAAGGCAGCCCCTAGAAAGGAAGGTCATATTTCATATTCATAGTGAGTAAGGTGACCTTTTGACAGTGGTAGTATGTTGCCAATGAGCAATCCAGCAAAGCAATGTCCTGGAATACACTTGCAGGCCCGCAGAGGGCTGCTGAGTGCATTGCAAAGAAGACAATATGTCTTAAGGCTACCCAGATGTTACATATAGAAACATCACCCATCCAGATGGCTAAGCAGTAGCATCAATAGCATTTATGTAGGTAGTCATTCGCCTGTGCTTCCAACCTGAGAAGAAAAGAGTCCTGTGCTGGAAATGTCTGTGACTTAGAAGGTGCCCGGAAACAAATGAACCCCCAATAATGAAAAAAGAATGCAAATGCCTAAATTACATGTTTGTCAGCTTGCTCTTCATTACACACAAGTGACTACTTTTACGATACTGATGGTGCCCCGTAGAAGGACTATTTAAAGACCAGCTGGAATGAACAGGATACTGACCTTGAAAGATGACTCATGTGGATAACAGGCTGGAGATATTTTAAAGTCATACTGTTGAGAAGCCAAGCCTCAGGCCTCCTCGTATTAAATTTGTTTTTGGATGCACTGCGTGGTTGTTTTCTCTGGAGTTGTTTCTAAGCATCAGAGAGAAGCAGAATGATACATTACGAAATGAAAAATTCAAAGTTCATCAACCTCATACATACAAGGTTAAAGGCCTGTGGCTTGGAATCCTCATTATGCTGTCATACAGTGACATAAAAGGCCCCACATGGTTTGGGTCCTGGCTACGTGAGAGACAACCTCTTCCCACATGAGTTGCTATGGCAGGTGAGGTTAGTTGGGACACTCAGACCAACAGTCCCTGGAATGAAACATCTGGAAGCTGGTGCCTGCCTGTGACTGGTAGCCGGTGCCTGCCTGTGACTGGTAGCCATGGCTCTGCAATTCACTTCCCTGATGTTTCTGACAGAGTCTGGAGTCTGTTGCCCTGACAATGTAGTTCTACTCTGAAATATGGTTATTTGAAAGGAAACTTGTCATACCAGACATTTGCTCCCTGTGTTTGTTTATAGTCCTGTCCTCTGACTTTAGTGACAAAAGTAATAATATTCTGATTTTTACTGCTCTGAGCCCTCCAGAGCCAACCTAGCTAAGAAAGAGCGAGCTGGGTTGTACTTCTTGTGCATCATCCAGGGAATTATTCACCAGGTTCCAATCATTTACAGCCATGCAAATCCAGCAGGTATCTAGAGGACCTAATTTATCCAGCAGGATCCTTATTAACAACAGTGATACACGAGAAGGGAAAAACCCAGCTTGACACTCAGAGACCAGATTGAGTTTGCAGGGTTGGCAGATATAAAAGAAAAAGTTCTGTTTATTGCAAACTAATCATATTTGACTTAGAAGTTGTTGAGAGACGGCAAAAAAAGAATCCCACTACACAACATTAATAACATGAGGTAATCACCCAGACACAATGGGTTCCAAATAACCATATTTGCTAACCATATACAAGCATAGGCCTTGTCAACACTGGCCGCAGCATGGAGGGTAGTTACATGTCACAGTGAAAAGCGGGCTCCATCAACACTGCAGCACGTAGCTACGTGAAAGTGAAAGGCTCTGGATGGGGGGTGGGCAGTGGGAAAAGGCGGTGGCAGCAAGAAGCTGCCTCCCCCGCCCCAGAGCCCTCTCTTCTGGCAGTCTTTCACCGTGCAGGGAAAAATAGCAGTGTAGACAGGGGAGGCGAACGGAGAGCTGTGTAGGGTATATACCCTTAGGTTCTGGTGTGTCTGTACTCTACTTGCTCAAACTGTGCCTTACCTTCTATACTGCTATTTATACCTGTGTTAGCAGAGTCTGTACTCTACTTCCCATCACAAGTGTAGACATAGCCATAGAAGGCTCAGCTCCATGTATATGCTATTGCTCTGTTAGGATCTGGTAACTTCTGCAGCAGAAAACAGGGAGGCCCATTAGAGGGCTACCAAACTATTCAAAGGGATACTACCCAATTCCTATGCACTACATACTCCTTTCTCCTCAGTGTAAAAGGACATTTTAAAATTACTCACATATTACTGTCAAAACTGCGATCGCTAAATACACGCCATGCTACAAATTCAGTTTGAGAAGTGGTTTATGGTTTCACTGGATATCATCTTGAAGGTGTCACAACAATATTTAGAAAAGTATCTGCATTTTCTAGTGTAGCTGTATCAACATCTCCCTATTCGGTCATGTTAGTGTCATGTAGTAGATACAGGAATGTGAGACTCACGGGAGCTAGCACGAGTCACTGTGACTGGATTATGGGTTTGGTATATTTGACAAGCATCACTGGTGTAGAATATCACAGATTCCAAGGCCAGAAGGGACCACTGTGATCATCTAGTCTGACCTCCTGTATAACACAGGCCATAATTCCTAGAGAACAACGTTTAGAAAAACATCCAGTCTTGATTAGAAATTGTCAAGGATGGAGACAGCTGTGTACAAAGTGTCATTAAATATACAGAATAAAATGAAACAACAAAAACAAAAGGTCTGGTCTCTTACAGCTGTGGTAATTGTAGGTGCTGTAATTGAAGACTTGTGAGACACTCCAATGCTATGGTAATGATGGGCCATGTAGGTATAATGGAGAGATTGGGAGGCAGCCAGATATAGTCAGGTGTATTTTAAAGTATTTAAGATATACACATTTGTGTGTACAGTACATACAAATGGAGTATGTATTTTAAAGGTATCACTCACCACCACCCTTCTTCTATGATCTGTCTTAAGGCTTAATCAAAAACAACCAACCAATCAAAAAAGCTGGATCTAATCATAGGTGTGTCTAGCACCACTCAGGCCACTTTACTTCCATGTTTTATGCCACTTGCCCTCCTCTATGCTGGGTTTTTGGTTGTTGTTTTGGGGTGAGAAGCATGGTACTCTGAGGGCTGGATCCTGCAAAGATTTAAGTGCATGGGAGAAACTTTACACACTTGAGTCCAAGTTACTTGTGCAAAAGTTTGCAGGATCAGGCCCTTAGCCCCGCAGAAGAGGAATAATCATCACAATCTAGGTCTTGTCAGTTTTACTCATGCTGCGTAGTACCTTACTCTGCCAGTAGTTCCAATGAAATCCACAGGACTACTGAAGGAGCTAAATACTGCTCAGCATTACCAAAGGTGGCAGAATCTGGCTCTGAACATGATGCAGAAATGTTTGAGGCAAAGATACCAACACATTTCTAATCAGCCCTATCACTATGTGACTCACTGTCTCTCTCACACACACACTCAACCACCTTCAACCCCACACCGAAGCCAAGAAAGAGTATTTCATTCACAAATTAAAAATGATTAAAAGGAGTCCAAGGATGAAAAAGAAGTGCTGCTGAAACCTGGGTGAAAACTGTACCTCCCTGATAAGGAATTAAGGCAAAATATATTTCAGACACACCTTCAGGAAATAGATAATGCGAGCATTTTAAAGGTAGCCCTGATTTCACTTTCTGCCCTAAATCATGTTTTTGCAGAAAGACCTAGAATATGTATCTCTAGATGTAGTGCCTCTACATTTCTAATTGATCCCTCGTATAGGGGTTGTCTTGAAATATTGCACTCTCTCAGTGAACGGTGATGATGTTGCTATTTTATTCTATAGGTCATCTGCTATACAAATAGCCTGCACTTCCAGCACCTTCTATGTTTATTCTATTTATAGAGAGCACACTTTATACTTACACTTACATCTGTCATCGGCATATCTATGGCCAATATCTTATTTATGCTACTGTACTTTGACACATGGTCGGGCCTGCTTTTCAGCTGAAGTTTGATGCTACACTGAAGGTCATGTCTTTTGTAACATTTTGACAAGCACCCTCTTGATATAGGCTCTAAACATTGACCCCATGAAACTCCAGAGCTTCATATTCAAATACTAGCATGCTGTCTTATCTTGCCAGCAGTGAATGGGTTTATCAGAATCAGAAAGACAGAACCTGCTCCAGAACTGGTAGTCTCCTTAGGTACAGCAAAGATTGGCAGAAGAGACAGAATAAAACAGTGTCTTAATAGCAAACTTGGAGTGGTCCTGAATAGCCTCTGAATTGGTATTAGTAATGTATGGCTTGGGGAATATTAAGATGGCAAGATGTCCTCAGACTAGATGTTCTGATGTACAGTCATTGCTTTAAAAATAACACAGGGAAGATTATGCAGGATTAGTTAGTTTTAAGTAGTTAGCATCTCTAATTTCTACGTGTGCTTCCACAGAAAATACAGCAATTCCAGAACTATTTACAAAGAGACATAGGGAGCACAGTGATATCCTAACTGCGAGTCTAAGACTATAGGGCCAGATATTTGCTCCCTTTACTCATGAGTAATAAATCAACAAGATTATTTGCAGCCTGAGATAATTACTCCACAAAGTAAGGGGGGGTGGGCACAATCTGGCCCACCATTTTTGGCCTGTATAATTTGGAGAGGATTTGAGTTTTTCTCCTTTTCCCTTTTTGTCTGTGTGTGTCAGATAGATCTGGTCTCAAGCTGACACTTCATACAATTGAACAGGAGACTCCCCCGCACACCTCAATCGGGGAAGTAAATTCCTTCCTGGTTTGAGAAAGACTGGTGCCCCTATTGGTTTTTTTTTCATGCATAAGACAAAAGGTCTGGATCTGGCATCAGACCTTTCTGCCCCCAACCCAGACAATGTCACACAGACACCACAATGATAGGCACCTTTGTAAAAAAAAAAAAAAGTGTTGGGCTAATGCCCAGAGTCCCTTTCATGCTTGGATTTGAATCCCGTTGTGCTGGACCCCCTGCACTGACACACCTTTTCCTTAGTTCCGAGGCCAATAGAACCGAAAGGTAGTGCAATATCTTACCGCTGGGATGCTGATGTTAGTTAAGGTAGATTTTATGCTCTTTGGGGTGAAGAGAAGCTCTGCAAACTTACAAATAAATGAAACAGTTTGTGTCAGTTTGCTGTGAAGAGCTGGCATCTAATAACGCTCTTCATTTTATTCAGATGCCTTCCTTTTACCTTTAGCCTTTAAATGCTTTTCAATTTCTTTTTTAGTTTAGCTCCTCTCAAGAGCTAAATATGTACTCGGGGTGTGATACAACCAGATTTTCCTGGACAAAAGGAGAAAAACAGGACTCCCCCGAATTCAAGTGCTCTTTTACACACTGCCGCCCATGGCCACTTCTTTCACTGCTGCTTCACAAAGGCTATAAAAATGCCTGGGGAAAGAACTATTTCTAAATATTAACAAAAATCAAACAAATAGTTATAGTTAGGTAGGTGGTGAATACCTTCCTTTGAAGAGACCGTTCGAGGAAAAACATCATACCACTTCAAAATCAGTTCCTCTGTTACTAACACCATGTTAGCTTTTTAAAATGTTTGAGGGTTTGATGAACCCCAATTCTGTAATGAGCTCCATGCAGGCACAGGTGTCTACCCATGCAAAGCTCAGTGCAGGACAGGAACTCACTCAGCACAGATGGCGGAGTTCGCGTGATCAGTTTGACTTTAGACATATCATTTGTTTCATGCCTTTGTACCCACACCTTTAAATGCTTCAGGTTGAGCATGTATTTCAGTGCTGTCCTGATGAGGAATGGACTTAAACAGATGCTAAAAGAGCTTTCCTGAATTAGAGGCCTAAGCATGTTCCTGCTCCCTGTTTTGCCATTGACTTCACTGGGGCAGAGTTACAATCTGGCCAATTCTTGTGATTTTATCGCAAATCTCACAGTTTTTGGTGTTTTTCCTAGAGCCCAGGCATGTGATTAGGTGAGAAACTCAGCTTTCATCTTTAAAAGAAAGTTTCTAGCCCTCGTGGTTGCAGAGAAAAGCTTGAAAACATGAACCTGAGTGCACCCTAAAGGCTCAGAACCCAGAAGGCACATAGAAAGAAACCCCAATTAATTATTTGTTTTAAATCTCTTGGTATTTAAGCCAATTTTATGATTTGGGGGCAGGAACTGACTCAAATTTTCACTGCTCGGGATTGTAATACTGAGATTGGGTACTCAGGCTCTGATCCTGCAAACAGTTACCTGATTGAGCCCCATTGACTTCAATTGGGCTACTGACAGGAACAAAGATTTGCAGAATCAGGCCTTTACACTGTGAATTATTTGAGCCAGGGTCCATGTCTTCTATTCATCTGCTAAGAGGCATGAACACACTTCCAGAAAAGTCAGATGAAATTTAAGAGAAGTTGATAACCCTCCTATAGGTTTTTTGATCCATTCTATAGAATTTAGACTCCTACAAACAGACCATCTTATATCTTTGCTATAGAATTTTTAGGTTGGTTTTAAAAAAGATAGAAAGAACATCATTTTCTATTAAAGTCTGTAGGCGTTTTCAGAGTAATTTCCATAAAACCTATTGGTTTAATCTGGATTCATTTCTATAGAACTCTTTAGTAGGGGCATATCTAGTGCAATGGGAATTAAGAGTGCATTGGTGATAGCAATAGAAATAATTCTATTGCATGCACATTTCCGCTGCTTGCTATCCGGGGATCACTGGATCATGCAGAAACTGTGTGAGCCGCCTCTTCCAATTGCCATTGTTTCCTATTGGTGGACTATAGCCCCCAGATGACATGACATGGAAACAATCATGCCTGGGAGCTAGTACGTGTTGCTGCTGTATCCGTCGTGAATTTAACAGCTGCAGGATTACGTGACGTTCATCATGTAAATCATCCTGTGTAAAAATAAGGGTGTTTCCTCTAGTTTTAGGAAACAATGTGGCCAAGTTTATCTGTGACAATTGTTTGGATTGCTGAGGGGTTTTTTTGTGTCAGGTCTGTGGGTGGGAGCGTGGGCCGTGAAGGGGATTATAATATACTGTTTCCTCTATTCCAGACTTCAGTCCAATTTTAGCATGTACATGCCTGTTATGCACATGTAGAAAAACCTAAATACCTTCCCACTTACTATTGAGTAGTATGCATTTTACTTAGCAGCCTCACATCACTGTCTTGGTTCAGCTTCTAAGTAACTCTGATTTAATGAAGTAATTTAATTAGATCGAGTGAGTGACAGGTGTCTGGTGGAAGCATCTAGCATTCTTATAACCGCCCACCCCTACATATTCAAATTCAGCAATATCCACACACACCCAATTAATCACAAACCAAATCCTCCCCTCTCCACACACTCATAGCCCACCCCCACATTCAGATGTTTCAACCCACCCCATCATGGAAAGCCAGGGAGAATGGACACGCCTTTCTGCATTCTCTGAAAGTAAAAATACCCAGTCTCTGACAGACCAGGAAGAAGAGGAAGTTCCAGAGCAGAGGACTCCTTAGTGAAAACTCATGCCACCCCATCCCTCCCATATGAATCAGTGGGCTATTTGCCCAAGTGCCTCAGTGGACTGCAACAGCTACAGTATTAGATAGAGGTGGTTTCTCAGGTAGGCAGGACTCTAACCATGTCAGGCATTTCAGGTGTAAGACCTGGTCTACACTAGAAAATTAGGTCAGTTTAACTAGATCAGTCAGGGGTGTGAAAAATCCACACCCCTGAACAGCATTGTTAAACCGACTTAAGTCCCCACGTAGACAGCCCTAGATCAATGGAAGAATTCTTCTGTCAACCTCGCTACCCCGCCTTTCAGGGAGGTGGATTACTTACACTGATGGAAAAATCCCTCCCAACAGCATAGGTAGTGTCTACACTGAAGTGTTACAGCTGTGCCACTGTAGTATTTTAAGTGTAGGCAAGCCCTAAACTAACACCTCTCCGTCTCTCCCCTCTTCTATGGGAAGCACTGCATCATGCTGATCATGGTGACATGATGGTGACAGGAGATGGTGTACAGCATTAATACTTCAGAGTAACATTTTTAGGCTAAACTGCAAATTTACTTGTCTTACCCTTATTTCATTGTAGATATGGGCAAACTCAGCTTGGCTGATTTAAAGTCAAGGCTTCCCTTTAGGTAGGCAACTTTTTAAAAAATGCAGTCATTCTTGAAAAAAAAATTAGTTTTATATCTCAAGGTTCCTTTCTATGATATATAGAAAAAAACTGAAATGTTTGTAATCTAAATACATTAAATATTCCACTAGGTAAATATGTCCGATATTAGCTTCCTAAATAATCAGCTTTAAAAGTAACCATACTTGACTTGAAGAAGTGGCTGGGAAGTAGATGGACTTTACTGTACAAGTACATACATCAGGTGCTTGGCCAGCTTTGCATCCAAAGGAACAATATGGCACAAAGAAGTTTAGAATTAAAAAGTAGCGTTTCATTTCAGACCTTATAGCAAAGGGTTAATCGAGATCCCACTTTCCTCAGAAGGACTGGTTACATCTTTACCCTTTCAGGGTAATTAGATCTATACAGAGATAGTTAGCAATTTTTCTCCTTTTCTTAGGGTAAGTGCCAAACAAAGTGTCCCATTTGCTCAAGGTAATAGACGATAGGTACACTTGGCAGAATTTGCTCTTTATTTTTATTTTATTGTTTAAAATTTTAATGGATAATACTGAGGTTTATTTTTAAGTATTTTTAAATATTTCTATCATTTAAATTTTCACAGTTGTAGGAAATTGGAGGGGGGTTAGACAATTAGTTAATGATAGTAGACATTGAGATTCAAAAAGTTAAAGCCTTAAAACCATTTATAACACAAAGTGTCTACATCACACATCAAAATATACAAAGTAAATATTCTTAAATCAACAAATCCTACTCTTTTTACTATTCATTTGCTAATCCATTTGTAACAACCCCAATTCAAATGTCTAACTCACTGTTTTCAGACAGCATTTTTCTTACTTTGCTTATCTGTAAGTTTCTATTGTTATTGATGGAAATATTTTTTTGTCGGATTATGTGTGTACGGTGAAATAGACATTTACTAATAAAAATCTAATCCTTCCAAGCTTCAATATAGGGGTCTGTACCTGGAGCGATGGCAGCAAGACCTGAATGAGCAACAGGAAACTCTATTTTAAACATATGGTCCATGATTTCCTTCAAGCCATTTTTTCCTCTGCAGTGAGACCTTAATCAGGTTCACTTGGAAGCTCTGGCTTCCATGTCTGGTAGCTAAGATACTCTCTCTGAGGTGAGGCATCCTCCATTCCCTTACCTCAGAGAAGGAATTTTACCAACTTGCTGCAATCTATGTGCTGGTTACAGATCATACAATCACACTGCATATTCTGGGGTTAACATAAGAGAATGATCGTCATGGATAATATTGAAATAACTCAGATCTATACACTTTACTGGGGGATATTACTGGGGTATAAACAACACTATGTATATGGATATTAATATACTTCCTGTAGGCAATCACATCTGAAACACAGTTAACACAAATTACCACAAAATAGATTGTCCTTTGGGTCTCAGATCATCTGGCACAGCCAATACATATCCAGGAGTAGGGTGCGTTATGCAAAGCAGTTGCAATCTTACCTATATTTTGTTATCAAAATTGTATGCTGACACTGCAGCTGCTGTTGTTTCTAAAAAGTGGTGAAGGAAATCCTATAATATACCCTGCTATTAAATTACAACTCATATGGCAAGTAGCAAAGAGCTGCTTAAAGACCCCAATGACAGATTGCTGAGGTATAAATAGATGCAGGACCCACATAACTGGACAAACTTGTAGCTGCAGAGCAGGCCTCCGAATTAATGAAATTTATGAAGTTCTTATCTGTGATTGAGCAGATAGATACTGAATGTTTGGCATCTATAAGAGGGTGAGCAGAAGCTTGGCTCCGAAGAGTTTATAGGGGAAGCACGCAGGCTAATGGAACAAGCCCAGTGAAGAAATATTTCTAATTAAGCAGCAGGCAAATAGAGCTGAATATATACAGAGAAGAGACAAAATATTGTTTCAATGTCAAACATCTCCAATGAATTTACTGTGCATAGCTCTGCATGGTGCATTGCCATTATTCATCCACACAGGGACCGAGCTGAGGAATGTAGTATTTGTGAGAGCAACATGACCAGAAAATGAAGCGGTTCGATGTTTTCACTGAACTATAGCGTGTGGTAGTGTGTTGTGTGAAGAACTGCTTCCTTTTGTAAGTTCTAAACCAGCTGCCCATTAATGTCATTGGGGTGACCCCTGACTCTTGCGTTATGTGAAGGGGTAAATAACGCTTTCTCCACACCACTCATGACTTTATAGACCTCTAGCATCTCCCCCCCGCCCTTTGCTGAGCTGAACAGTTCCAGTCTTTTTAATCTCTCCTCATATGGAAACTGTTCCATACCCATAATCATTTTGTTGCCCTTCTGTGTACTTTTTCCAAGTCTAGTATATATTTTTTTGAAATGGTGTGACCAGAACTGCATGCAATATTCAAGGTGTGGACATAGCATGGATTTATATACTGGCCTTATGATACTTTCTGTCTTATTATCTATCCCTTTCCTAATGATTGACTAAAATTCTGTTTTGACTGCCACTGCACCTTGAGCAGATGTTTTCAGGGGACTAACCAGGATGATTCCAAGATCTCTTTCTTGAGTAGTAACAGCTAATTTAGACCCCATCATTTTGTATGTATAGTTGGGATTATGTTTTCCAATGTGTATTTACTTTGCATTTATCAACATGGAATTTCATCTGCCATTTTCTTCCCTAGTCACCCAATTTGATAGGATCCCTTTGTAACTCTTCACAGTCTCCTTTGGACTTAACTAACCTCAGCAATTTTGTACACTCTACCTCAATATAACGCTGTCCTTGGGAGCCAAAAAATCTTACCGTGTTATAGGTGAAACCGCATTATATCGAACTTGCTTTGATCCACCGGAGTGCGCAGCCCCGCCCCCCCCAGAGCACTGCTTTACCGCGTTATATCCGAATTCGTGTTATATCGGGTCGCATTATATCGAGGTAGAGGTGTATGTTGTGGAAACATTGCCACCTCAGTTTACCCCCTTTTCCAGGTGATTTAGGAATATGTTGAACCGCACACAGTAGAGATCCCAGTAGAGATCCTCGGAAGGTCTTGCTATTTACCTCTCTCCGTTGTGAAAATAAGCCATTTATTCCTACCTTTTTGCCAGTTACTGATCCATGAGAGGATCTTCCCTCTTATCGCATGACCCTTTACTTTGCTTAACAGCCTTTAGTGTGTGACCTTGTCAAAGCTTTCTGAAGACCAAATGGAGTACCCTCATCCTCATACTTGTTGACCCCTCTCAAAGAATTCTAATAGCTTGGTGATATATAAGAGATGTGTAGACTCTTCCCCAACATATTGTGTTCCTCTAGGAGTCTGATAACTCTGTTCTATGTTGCAGTTTCAGCCAGCCTGAAATTGCTAGGATTGCCTCTGGAGCCTTTTTTTAAAAATCAGTGTTCATTAGCTATCTACCAGTCATCTGGTACAGAGGCTCATTTAAGTGGTAGGTTACAGACCACAGTTAATAGTTCTGAAATTTCATATTTAAGTTCCTTCAGAACTCTTGGGTGAATACCATCTGGTCCTGGTGGCCTATTACTGTTCAACATATCACTTTGTTCCAACACCTCCTCTACTGACACCTCAATCTAGGACAGTTACTCAGATTTGTCACCTAAAAATAATGGCTCAGGTTTGGGAATCTCCCTCAAATCCTCCAAGAGAACTGGAAACAAAATTTTGTTTTTCTTGTACAAAAACTTAGATGCTAAGGCACAAATCTGCAGGTAGGGGTTGATTGTGTAGCAAATTCTGTGCCTACGGAATACACAAGGGCGTGCATATTGTATATCCTTGTATTGAATCATAGACTTTAAGATCAGAAGGGACCATCATCTAGTCTGACCTCCTGCACAAAGCAGGCCACAGAATCTCACCCACCTACTCCTGTATCAAACCTATGTCTGAGCCACTGAAGTCCTCAAATCATGGTTTAAAGACTTCAAGTTGCAGAGAATCTTCCAGCAAGTGACCCGTGCTCCACGCTGCAGAGGAAGGCGAAAAACCCCCCTGGGCCTCTGCCAATCTGCCCTGGAGGAAAATTCCTTCCCACCCCAAATATGGCGATCAGCTAAACCATGAGCATGTGGGCAAGACTCACCAGCCAGACACCCAGGAAAGAATTCTCTGTAGTAACTCAGATCCCACCCCATCTAACATCCCATCACAGGCCATTGGGCATATTTACTGCGAATAGTCAAAGACCAATTAATTGCCAAAATTAGGCTATCCCATCATATCATCCCCTCCATAAACTTATCAAGCTCAGTCTTCAAGCCAGTTAGGTTTTTTGTCCTCACTATTCCCCTTGGAAGGCTGTTCCAGAACTTCACTCCTCTGATGGTTAAAAACCTTCATCTAATTTCAAGTCTAAACTTCCTGATAGCGAGTTTATATCCATTTGTTCTTGTGTCCATATTGGTACTGAACTTGAATAATTCCTCTCCCTCCCTGGTATTTATCCCTCTGATATATTTATAGAGAGCAATCATATCTCCCCTCAGCCTTCTTTTGGTTAGGCTAAACAAGCCAAGCTCTTTGAGTCTCCTTTCATAAGACAGGTTTCAAAGTAGCAGCCATGTTAGTCGGTATCCGCAAAAAGAACAGGAGTCCTTGTGGCACCTTAGAGACTAACACATTTATTTCAGCATAAGCTTTCGTGGGCTACAGCTCTGAAGAAGTGGGCTGTAGCCCACGAAAGCTTATGCTGAAATAAATGTGTTAGTCTCTAAGGTGCCACAAGTACTCCTGTTCTTTTTTCATAAGACAGGTTTTCCATTCCTCAGATCATCCTAGTAGCCCTTCTCTGTACCTGTTCCAGTTTGAATTCATCCTTCTTAAACATGGGAGACCAGAACTGCACACAGTATTCCAGATGATGTCTCACCAGTGTAATTGTACCTGATATACACAGCAGTGACAGGAGCCATATAGGAGACAAAACTAGAAAAGACCCCATACCCAACGTTATGCATGAGAAATGGTCAGGGCTATTTGACACTAGATTTTCACAGCAGATCAGTACCTGGTTGATTAGCACTGGGTGTTTTTAAGCAATTGTGAGATAGGCCCCAATTCAGGAAAGCATCCGTCTTCAGGAAAGAATTTAAGCATGTGCTTCAGTCCCTTTGAAGTCAACCAGATTTAAACATGTGCTTAAAGTTAACCCACATGCTTTCCTGAATCAGAGCCAGAATGAGGAGATGCGCTGACTTCAAACAAACAAACAAAAACTAACAGACAGTGAAATCATGAGCCTGACAAAATCTTTTCGCTACCCCTCAGATATGGGAGCTGACCAGAGCTCATTTGAAAATTTCAAACATTTTGAAGTTTCAGTGGGGGGGAAAAAAAGCCAAGAAAACTTCCATAAAATTTCTTTTCCATTTTTCTAGCACCTTTAGAGTTAAAAAAGTCACCCTGGGCAACATATAGAACATGCAGACCTTGTTGTGGTAACATAGAATGATTGAACTCATCTCTCGCTATTCAAAAAAAAGAGTCATATCTTTAAATGAAGCAAATTGATTTGATTGTAAAAGTATGAAGATGGCAATGTGCCCCCAAAGATGACAGCTAATCACAGCAAAGCAATAAAGATCAAGAAGACTTCAGCAAGATGAGCCACTGAAAGTGAGATTGACGGGCCGTGGCTTTTTGGCCAAGTCACCACAGGAAATTGTTGAAATTTAATGCCGACAGAAGAATTCCACATAGTCAGCTGATTACTGCAGCTAGTTTATTGGAGGTTCTGATCAGCACAATCTCCCTTGCTCCATGAGGCTATTGTGACCATCTGAGCAGAAATAACAGTATGTTTGTTTCATTCTATTTCCATTTCCCTATTTCATTCTCTTTCTCCTTTTATCTCCCACTTCATTCTCTCTTTTTATCTGTAAACATTGTCTTTCTCTGCCCTCCTTACCTTTTATCATTTCCTCGGTCCCTTTTAACTCTTTCTCTATACCTTCCCTTCATCTGTTACTCCATGTCTTTGTCTGTTCCTCTGTTACCCCATTGCTTCCCCTCTGAACCCCTCACTCTTCACCTTACCTGAATATCTGATTTCCCCCCCCCCTCTCTCCATCTGTCTCCCCCCAACCCTTTCCTGAGTCCTTAGGGTCTCCTCTAGGTACCCCCATCCCCCCATATCTCATTAGCTCTTTCCCTCCAACTCTTTCCTCCTAACCCCTTATAGCTCTTTCTAAATAAGGCCACTGCCTATCATCATCCTGCTGCCTCATCATGTTCCTGGGCCTAAGTTCCCAGGAGCACAGGGGAGACTCATTTGCCTGCTCCCACTTTCTCCATTCTCAGAATGGGGTTTCTTTGGGGTGTCTTGCAAGGCCAACCATCTTGGGTGTTCTACACCCCCACCCCTGACTGCAGCCTGTGTTTGGCAGAGGTATAGGTCATCTAGTATAGGCCATGATATTTTTGTTGAGTATTTTGAGTTACGCACCATTTTTGGCTATGGCCAGCAGGTTACATCAAAGTAGAAACAGCAGACCTTGGCATCACAAGCCAGTCAGAACACATGGGAAGAGTCATTCTGCAGACTAATTTGGCAGACTGGCTTGGGAGCTGAATGCATTAATCCAATTACTTTACTCGGTTTCTGAAGCCAACACACAACCAATTTTCACGAGAGCTTAAACACTCGCTGCAGAAATGACAGGCTAAGCTTACAGTGTTAATGGCATGCCTAAAAATACACCAGCAGGAATTTAGAGTGTATGGCATAATCATTAGGCCCTCTTACTTCCCATGATGATACTTCTCTGAAGAACTTTCAGGAGCTTTGATTTTTCAGCTACATACCCAGGCAGTCCTGGCTATTAACAAAATGATGTAAAAAGTGATACCTGAAAAAAGAAAAAAAATCTTACATGTGAAAAATGTGCTTGGCTTAATGAAAAAAATGTCTGCATCCAGCAGTTTAAACTCACAATCTCTTTCCCACTCTGTGACAAAACTGCCAGAGACCTGGAACTGCGAGCCCGTCTAGAATTATAGCATGTAATAACTTTTAGAAACTTTATCATCGATCCGAGGAAGAGGTTCATACTCTGATTTTTCCATTAGCCAGCAGTTTTGTCAGGTGACTGCAGAATAGTTGCTGCAGTTTGCTATCATTTTCCTCCTTCCACCTTGGAGAAGGGCAGCTTTTGGAAGCTCCTTGCAGAATCAGAGGGGAAAGACATTTAATCCTTTGACTGTACATTAAGATTAGATGGATGCCTTTTGGCCTGTGATCTGAATGGGAGGCAGTGTTTTCCAGTGACTAGGCTACTGGACTCAAAGTTAGAAGACATCAATTCTATTTCTATTTAACCTGCTGGGTGACCTTGGGCAAGCCACCTCTCCGTCTGTTCCTCAGTTTCCCCATCTGTCAACTTGGGATAATGATCCTTCCCTTCCTTTGTACAGCACTTCCAGCTCCCCAAAAGAAAACTAGGTCTTACAAAGCATTCAAGTATTAAATGGGAATTAACATGCTGATAACTGGATCTCATTCCAGAAACATGAGCTGTTTGCAAATACTTTTTCATCACTGTTTGTCCAGTTACTTTAGAGACATGTCTTCATGAAGATGCAGGAAGGGGGTTAAACAAAATTATTGTTTTGCAGTTAATAGTTGAAGGGCCAGAATTTCAGTTTTCAGCAGTGGGCTTTATTAACATAGCAGTGAACACTTCACTACATGAACTCTGGTGAGCAGTCCACAGCGGGTTCACGAGTTTGTTGTCATTCAACCCTGAGGCAATGCAGGTTTGAAACTTGGTGCCTTTGTGACAGAAAATGTCAGAGTATGTCCACATATGGAAGCCAACTAAAAATAACAAAATGATGCTGGCGCTGAGGTGACTGTCATGCTCTTGTTCTCTTTGTAACTGATAAAGTTTGCGGATGATACACATATATTGGGGAAGTGATAAACAGTGAAGAGAACAGGTGACAGATATAGAGCGATCTGGATCACTAGGTAAGCTGTGTGCAAGCAAACAATATACGTTTTAATATGGCCGAATGTAATTATACATCTAGGATCAAAGAATGTAGGTCATACAATATGGGAAACTCTATCCTGAATAATTAGCTGAACACAAACTGAACCCAGTGCAACTCAGTGGTCAAAGGGGCTAATGCGATCCTTGGATGCATAAAGAGGGGAAACTCAAGTAAAAGTAGAAATGTTACTTTACCTCTATATTTGGGACTGGTGTAACTGCTGATGTAATAGTGTGTCCAGTTCTGATCCCCACAATTCAAGCAGGATGTTGATAAATTAGAGAAGGTTCAGAGAAAAGCCATGAGAATGATTAGAGAACGATGACATGTGTCATGTGATAGACTCAAGGAGCTCAGTCTGTTAAAGAGAAGGTGAAGGGGAACAGAAATTTGACAATTAAAGGCTCTTCGGTTTAGCAGACAAGATCCCATGGCCGGAAGCTGAAGCTAGATAAATTCAGACAAGAAATAAGGCTTTTTAACAGTGAGGGTACTTAGCCACTGGAACAACTTAGCTAAGGCAGTAATGGATTCTCCATCACTCGAAAATTTTAAATCACGACTGGATGTATTACTAAAAGCTATGCTCGTGATCAATCCCAGCTATTGGAGCTTGTCATGGGTACTCTGCTCACCACGGGGGCACCTCCTGGTGACTGTGTCTGAAAAATAGCTCCACCTCGTCTGACACCCCTTCCCTTCTCTCCTTTGCACTAAAGTCCCTCTCATACTCTAGAAGTTGCAGGGCCTCCTCTCTGAAAATTTTCACTTCCTTATATTGCAATGTTAGGAATCTGGGTGGGAAGCAAGAGGAATTGGAAATGCTCATTGAGGAGAAGAAACTTGATAACTGACATTATTGAAACCTGGTGGAATGATTCACGTGACTGGAATGTTAAAATCACTGGTTATAACTATTTTCAGTTGTCAATGGGGACTCATCATTAATTGCAAATGTTTCTAGTGGGGTTCCTCAGAGATCAGAGCTAAACTCAATGCTATTCAACATTTTTATGATCTAGAAGTAACTATGAAATCACTGCTGATAAAATTTGTGGCTGACACAAAGATTGGCGGAGTGCTATATAATGGCGAGGACAGGGCAGTCATACATAGTGATCTGGATCTTTTGATAACCTGGGCCATTTTAATGCAGCCAAATGCAAAGTTATACATTTAGGAGCAAGGAATACAGGCCATATCTACTGAATGTTGCCCATATTTTCTATACTGGAAAGCAGTGACTCTGAAATGGATTTAGGGGTAGAGATGGTAGAAAATTGGAATTTCCATCCCACTGGAAATTCTGAAATTTAAAAAGAATTGTTCCATTTAGGAAGAAAAAGTATAAATGTAAAGTTTTCCCACAGAAGGCAAATCTGAAAAAAAAAATCATTTTGAAAGAATTTGAAAAGTGTTGTTTAGCAAATTTCACAATGAAATTTTCCCTGGGTAGCCAAATTCTGAGGCTCCCCAAGACTTCCAAGCTGCCCCAGAGTTTCAGCCTCTGGAAACCCTGGGGTCCTTGACTCCGAAGCAGTCCACAACCCTGGAAGCCTGGCTCCCCAGCAGCCCACCAGGCAATCTGTCAGGAAACTGTGTTTGGGCAGAAGGTCCATCAAAGTCAATACATTTCCGTGAAATATTTTTGTTTTGATGAACTGGTATTGTCTGATTAAAACTGATCAGCTGCATTTAGGGGTTGTAGTGGACAAGCAGCTGAACATGAGTTCTCAGCATGATTCCTTGGCAAAAAGGGTTAATGTGATCCTTACAGATATAAACAAGGGAGTAATGGGTAGAAGCCAGAAGGTGATTTTACCTCTGTACACAGTATTGGTAAGACTGTTACTTGAATACTCCATACAGTTCTGGGCTCTACATTTTTAAAAGGATGGTGAAAAATTGGAGAGGCTTCTAAGTAACATAGGCCCAGATTTTTAAAGGTATTTAGGTGTTGCTGTGCTCAGCGTTGCAATGCCTAAGCCCCACTGTGAATCCGGCCCCAAGTCTCTTTTGAAAATGAGACTTAGGACCAGATTTTTAATGGGAAACAGGTGCCCGAATACTCCTATATATCTGGCTTTTGGGCTCCTAAGTCAGTTAGGTGTTAGCGGAGCAATGCCTAAATATCTTTAAAAATCTGGCCCTTAGGCCTTTTTGAAAATGTTACCTTTCCTCAATATGTCCTCCAGTATTTCACTAGCATAGACCAGATGGACAGTCAGAAAAAAATACCCACCCAGATTCCAGACGTTGTTGAAAAGTCAGGATTAACACTGAGAACCTAGAGGAGTAAAGTTCTTTATCCTCTTACCTAGCCATTCCTATATCATCCAGGGCCCCTTTCTATGCTACCTTTTGTCAGTGTGTCAGCTGAAGTTCTGATTAAATGTCATGGCTCAGATACAGACACTGGGCTAAAATGTATACAGAGGTGCCTCTCCAAAATTAACCTTCAGAGTAAAGATGTCCAAAAACTGTGCTATCCAATCACATTATGGTCTATTATATAGCATCATATGATTCATGCTGCAGCTGGCAAAAGCAAATAAAACTGAAAGCCAAACAAGATATCCCCCCTTCTTTGACTGCAAAGTTATTTTGAGAGTAGCCTTTAAAAGACAAGTACTTTTTGGAGACCAGCAACTCCCTGCGAGAATAGAGAGGATATGTTCAGTAAACTGTTTGCTTGAATGCAGGCCTAATCTCAGGAAGTATATTTATCAGGCCCCTGGTGACTCAGATCACCTAGAGAAACTTCTGCTGATCTTAGGCCCCAGACAGAAATGATTATGTTAATCAAATGTTGGCAGCAAAATTTCCTTCCTCCTTGTCTGTAGCCACGTTATGATTTATGCCATCGACAGCTCCTTTGATCCAAAAGAAATCTATTTGCCAGCACCATGACTAGCTCCCCTGCCTGAGCCTGCCAAGCTCAGATATGACATCCTAGGCTATATGCTAAATGTAAAAGAGACTTTTTTAAATTGAGGGAGCCAACCGAAGCTGACACCATATTTACTATCAGTTGTGTCACCAGGAGCTTAAAGTAAGCCTATGATAACCAGAATTGCCCTCTGCCAACTTCTCCAATTTTGACTAGATGAATATTTAACTCACCCACTCAGTTTGGCTCACCCTGCTCCAGAATGCTCAAGCTTTGTATTAAGTTAACAAAGAGGGAATAATTTCTGTCTTTCAGTGGGAATTAGTGCATCTAGTGGTTAGACTAGTGGATTTGAAACAGAACTCCTGAATTCTGTTCCTGCCTCCGTCCCTCTCTTTGAATGTCACAGCATATATTATTTAACCTCTCTTTGTCTCCGTTTGTTTCTCTATCAAATGCTGCTAAAAGTTGTCATAAGGCTCAGTTAATTAGTGTTTAGCAATCTCGTTGAATTCCACACACAAAAGTTGGTTATAATAATAATATATAAAAATTTTGCACTGATTATTAACAAGTGAAGAGATCCCTACTAGAGTCAGGGGGTGAACAAATTCCACAATTCGTTATTGAAGGAGTTCCCTCTCTTTCTGTGCACAGAACGCCCACACACAAATCCCCATATTCTCATATCTTCCTTAGTCAAAATTATTCAACTTCTTATTTTTATTGTTTTACCCTATGGGCCAGATCCTCGCTGGTGTAATATGACTATGCTGATTTATACCAGCTTGCTGTCTGAAATACAAAATTCATACCTACTTGTGGTTGGTGAAATAAATCATGTGGTATTTTTTCTGTTTCCTGGTTGAATGCACATAGTATTTATAATCAAGTTTCTGGTGCTAATGCACATGAAAGAGATTTTTAAAACTACCTTTTCTTATGTTCTCTGGGCAGTGGTCTCTTCAGACACGTCTGTTTACCTGTGGTAAAGATTCCTTGATATTGTCATAGAATTATAAGCGACCCATTTTCATTTCAGACTAAGTAGTTAGGCCCAGATCCTCAAAGGTATTTAGGCACCTAACTCCCATTGATTTCAAAGGGAGTTAGGTGCCTAAATTCCTTTGAGGATTTGGGACTTAGATTATAAATTCCTCTGGACAGACAGGGGATTTGGCCCTGCGAGCTGTGGGTGAGAGGTTTGCGTGCAAGGAGCAACTTGTAGGAAAGGGGCTATAATTCTTTATTCGTTTCTACATGTGTAGTGCCGTATAAAAGAGTCCTTGGGCAGTGCAGATGGAAAGGGACAGAATGCATGTGGTTCAACAGATTGATGATCTCTTTTTACCGTGCATCAGTTCAATATTGTCCATCATGGCTTATTTAGTTTTTATAAAGTTATTGATTGCCTCTATTCTTGGCAGCTGTTTCAATTGCTTGAGTTTCTTCTCTTTCTTCTGAATGTGTTGTATGCTGGACAGGCTGCTGCTCAATATATTTTGAGAGTGATTTGCCATGCAATATCCAAAAGAGGGGGAAATCTTCAGATCCTGAAAGATGTGTGTACCTTTTTTTTAAAATGCCATTGAAGATTTAACTCAAGAAGTCTGGGTGTTGGATGGATAAGTCTCTGACTAACACAGCACGGTGGCCAGAGCCTGACAAACATAAGATAACATGTTGTTCACAGAAGAAATCCCATGACTGGACAGAAAACACTCATCTATACTGACAGTGGCATTTTCTACTTAGAGAAATGGAAAAATGCAGTATCCTCATCTTGAAAAGCCTGAGATTCCATAAGACTCTGACTTTTCACTTCATGTAGGTCACTTTGTTTTTACAATAATGCTATTTTTGTGCTCTTAAAGAGAGATCGGGGGGGGGGGGAATTCATCTCAAATTGACTTCAGTGGAGCTACACTGGATTTACAACTGTGTAACGGGGAGCAGAACTTGGCCCAGAGTTTTCCTGAAACTCCTCTTGACAAAAATTCACAAATTATCTCTGCTAGTAACCAGAATTAAATGGTTGCCTATGTGCCACATACTGACACATTTTACAGTAGCTGATATTTAAAGTCAACCAAACACAATTTCTTACTGAGTAGCCATTGCAGAAAATTTGAATGAAAATAAATTTGTTTTATAAAGATTTTTATGGAAAATTTTGTCTTTACCAAAAAACTTTCTAACTGGAAACTTTCAATCTAAGTGTAATGGTTCAACATTCCCAAATCTAAACATTTCAGTTTGTGGAACCATTTTGAAATATTTTGTTTTAACTCATTTTGACAAAGTGTCAGAGTATTGTAGTTGGGTGCCTCATGACTCCATTTTTCTCTGTGGCCTGGCTACATTTCCCATGAGACACCCTCTTGCTGAGCTGCTATAGTGCATTATGGGAGCCCCATGGCTGCAATGCATAATAGGAGATGTAATTTAAAATCCGGCCCTTCAATCCATCCCCATGCTCCCAATAGAGAAAGCAGATGTGCCTTGAAGGTCAACAAATCAGAGATCTGAATGATCCAGGGATGGGAGTAGGGACAGGTCCACAGTTCGGAGCCCCTGAAGATGCCATGAACCCAGACCCGGCGCAACCCATTAGGCGACCTAGACGGTCACCTAGGGCACTGCGATTTGGGGAGCGGCGACCACAGCGGTATTTCGGAAGCGGGACCTTCCACCGCCTCTGTGGGGGGGCGGCATTTCGGGGTGGGACCTTCTGCCGCCTAGGGCGGTGGAAAAGCTGGCGACACTCCTGCATGAACCCACTCTCTCTCTCATTTTAACCAGAGCCTGTAAGCTTGAGGAACTGTTGGGCATCACGTAAACAGAGAGGCAAGAAAAGATAGCCAGAACCAAAATCATGTAGGGCATTGCACTGGAGGTCAAACTAACACCTTAAACTTCACCCAGAAATTAATCAGAAGTCAGTGCAGATTTCAGATCTGTGTATATCCTTCCCTCTTTACAGATTTCCTCTCTAACTATAAGGAAAACCTGCTTGATATCTGACCCCTTTGGTGACTAGGGATGTTTCTCTGTAGCTGTAAGGACACTCTACTTGATATTCTGCCCTTTCAGCATCTAAGATGTGCCAAGACCAAATAACACTATATGATCCCTCTCACCTTCAGATAAACACGTGTAATTCCCACTGGTATTAATGGGAGTTATGCAAGCATTTGAAGTGGAAAATTGGACTTCAGGGCCCAGAGTCTCTGTTGTGTTAGGGCCAATTTTTGCTGCTCTGCTAATGCAAAACTGCCTCATAGTAAGCGTAGCCAGACATCACTCCACTGCAGAAGGAGTCTCTGGTGGTGTAGAGCTTGTGTATAATGTTCTGGGTATGTGGCATAGGAGGCATGGCTGGAGGAAACAGGGCATAGCCAGAGCTTCTCTGGCTGCTGTAAAGGCCCTCCGAGGCCACTGGCAGTGGTGTGAATTAGAGCATCTTTGGACTGGCCTGACTCACAGCTGGACCAGGATAAGGGAAGCATAAAGGTGACAAGGTTACCTTTGTATTCCCCCACTCCCTGCCTCACCAAGCTGCTGCAGTTAAGGGTCCCATATATGTCCTTTTATGTACTTAAATGAGGGAACCTACCAGTCAAGACAAAACTAAGTGGTGGATTTGTAGTACACTAATGCTGTAAGGTGACAGAACTATTCAAATAATATTCAGTAGAACATTGAATAATCTTACTTGAATAAATATTATAATTGATAAATTTAGTAAAATATTCCAAATAAAGTATTTAATAAATATTTTCCATTATATGCCCAGCACTAGAGACAGGTCAAACTTTCCCCTCTACAGATGGAGAGCTGCTACAATTTCTTGCATCTGATTTTCCTGAGTTCTAATGAAAAGATATTAAAGTGATAGATTGCTTGTCAGTATTATTCATAATAAATGCCAAAAAATCCCTTTTGTTAATAATTAAGAGTGAGAATTTAAGCACAAAAATAAAGAAAAGCATAAATAAAATGCTACTCTTGAAGTATCACTTGCATCTGAAGAAGTGAGGTTCTTACCCACGAAAGCTTATGCTCCCAATACTTCTGTTAGTCTTAAAGGTGCCACAGGACCCTCTGTTGCTTTTTACTCTTGAAGTGACACTGTAAGAAGATGCTATCTTTAAATAACAGATCACCACCCAATGTGTATTAAAATCAGATCTTCTTTAAAAAAAGGTATATGTTTTTACTGCTTTCTACTCCTGTTAGTCCTGCAGAGCAATCACAACTACGAGTGAGTTGGAATTCCTTTCTTCTTGAGCATCAACAAAACTCTTTATACAAACCTCCAAGTACTGCCGTATATGAGAACACACAAGACACAGTTTGTAAATGTAAATGACAGTGGATAGCCAATTGTACAAAACACTGAAGATATATTTCAGCTCAGGTCTTATAGAAATAAAAATGCAGTGCACTAAACTACCTGAACTTTGCATTCAAAAGTGCCTTCAGAAATCAAATCTTGAGCTGCCAGATAAATGTTCTTTCAGGTGTATTCATGTACATTGGTGTGACATCCTGTGGCAGATTAGGTTAATCTCAAGTACTTGCTTTTACCTATAATTATCCCAGGAAATGCTACAATTCACTGTTTTAATTATAGGAAAATTTGTCTCCCCCGAGAATTTGGACTAGGTTTTATATATGTCCACACAGAAAAGCACTATATCTTATAGTACTAATCCACACACCCCATAATTTACACAGAAATGAACAGCACTCTCCCATTTCCCAGTCAGAATTTATACTGAGATTTCCTATTGCTAAAACTTTATTAATTTCACACAATATGTTACAAAACATTATACACCTATACATGTAGGTATTTATTTACTATACTCTATATTGTGATATCTATAGGTGCATGTGTTATAAGTGAGAACAAACATTTATTGATACATTATATTTTAATGTACATTAAATTATTCTGATGCCATCAACCATCTTTTGCTGTGTAGTTTAATTGCAAGATATTCCATTGTGCAGCTGACTGTTTACATCACATTATCTCAGTGGATTTAAAATGTAAATTCTTTTTAACACATCCCTAGAATCTCTTGTGAATCCCACACTCCCTGGGAGAGACACTGACTTGTGTATTTTCCTATCTGTCCCTTCAACTTTCCATCCACAAATGTATTCAGTCTTTAGATTTATCCTAGAATTCATCTAAAAAATTTTCACAGCTGTCTCCAGGTTCACTTAGTCATCATAAAGAGAGGTTTACTTTTAAATTGGGAAGCAGTGACTGAAAAAAATTTGGGGGGTCATGATACATAATCAGCTGAACACGAACTCCCAGTATGATGCCTTGGCCAGAAAGGCTAATGTGCTTCTTGGCAGGAACAGAGAGGTTATTTTACCTCTGTACTTGGCACTGGTATGACTGCAGGTGGAATACTGTGTCCAGTTTTGGCCCTCAAAATTCAAGAAGGATGTTTAAAAATTGGAGAAGGTTCAGAGAAGAGCCAAAGATTAAAGGAATAGAAATCACGCCTTATAGTGATAGATTCAAAGAGTGCTATCTATTTAGTTTAACAAAAAGAAGGTTAAGGGATGATTTGATTACAGTCTGTAAGTACCTAGTCGGAACAAATATTTAATAATGGGCTCTTCAATCTATCAGAAAAAGGTTTAACACTATCCAATGACCGGAAGTTGAAGCTAGACAAGTCAGACTGGAAATAAGGCATACATTTTTAACAGTGACAGTAATTAAATATTGGAACAATTTACCAAGTGTTGTGCTGGATTGTCTATCACTGACAATTTTTAAATCCAGATTGGATGTTTTTTCTAAAAGCTCTGTCTAGGAATTATCTTGGGGAAGTTCTATGCCCTGTGTTATACAGGAGCTCAGGTTAGATGATCACAGGGGTCCCTTGTGGCCTTAGAATCAATGAAATAAGAAAAAAATAATGTTTGGGGAATTGGTGGAGTCTGTCTGAGGCTTGTGATGGCTTAATGGGTGAAAACATACACACTCCAGATCAACAGAGTCATGAAGGGATCTGGTAAGTTTCCATTTCATGAAGCAATAGTTGTGTTTCTAAGTACCCCATTGGCAATATCCCTGAGGCATACCTGCATAAGAAAAGAAAAATCTATTGGTTGTTAAACCTTTCCCCAAGATCACATTAGCCTCAGGAATCTCAGTGATCTCATTTGGTAGTTTCCGACTTTCAGGTTCTCTAACTACTCTTAAGTCTTTTATTCCCCCTTCCCTGGGAATGTTGTTTCTTTCATGGGTTTGTGCATGTGTTGGGAGGGGGGGGGGAAGGAGGGTGTGTGTGTATACACATACACACATATACACATACACACACACACACACCCCAACATATTTTCAGGACCTAATGTTAACTTCAGATAAGTACAAAGTTACTGAGAGTTGGGCATGCACCCCAAAAACACTACCATGTAATGGAATGGTTGTTTCATGCAAGAGTCTGGTATTGTTCCCCTCAAAAAGCCTTTTTAAAATAGCAATTACTATGGCTACCTGTAATTCCAAACCAAGCAGAACATTCAACACGCCACTGAAAAACCAGAAAAGAGAAGTGGTGGAATATTAAAATACACTCAGCATTGGCTTAACTTGAAGTTAATGAGAATTTTATTATTGACTGCAGTTTGGCAGCACAGTTAGGCCCAGACTGAGTGCTTTTGAAAAATACTCACCATACAACTATGGAGATGAATGAAATAGCTAAGGTTAGACTTACAGAGCACAGTCCCAAAGGGAGACAACAGTAGGGCTTGGGAAGAGAGTGGGTAGTAGGAGGACTATAGTGAGAGTAGGTAAGGCTGTGGTTAGGGTAACAATGGCCTTGGGTGAGGTGAGGCACGTTGAGAAGAAAAGTAGTGTGGGATTTCAGTGATGGGGAGGCGAGGCAGCAAGTTGGCAGTAGAATAGAGGGATTTAGGAGGAACTAGTGGTCCACTCGGGTTTAGCGGAAGTAGGGGCTATAGGGGATTTGAGGGCAGCCAAGGGGAGTTGAGCGAAATAGGGACTAAGGGAAGCAAGATATTTGTAGAAGCTAGCAAAGGCAAAGAGCGTATATGGCTCAGGGAGTGAAGTTCCACTTCTCAGCTCCTAAGTGCCTCATGGAGCAGAGCTGTGGAGGAGGCTGGTTGCTTGACCCAGGAACCAGTAAGAGCAGAGCATTGCCTTTTCTAGTGCAGGGCCATTACAAGCTAACTCTTTGCTCGGTCAGGATCCTCATAGAGAATCACAGATAGCTGCTTTTTTGGAGGGCGGGGGGAGGAGAGTGCGGGGGTTAAGTGTCTATTTCAGAATCACTCTGCTAGCCCTGTCCTTGAAAACAGCCTCTTGTAGGAGCCAGCATCCCCGTTCACTTAGGTTTACAGTGGTTTGGTGATAGATAATTTGGCTGCACTGAGAGGAAACATTTCCAGAGCATGTCTAAAAGGGGTGTTTAAGCTTTCAAATCTCAATAGGCATGGATTCCAGTTTCCTATGTTTTTCAGAACACAGGCTAATTGCCAATGAGCCTTAACCCTAAACACCTGAAAGCATGACACAATTTAGTTTTTTGACTAACAAGTGTGGGTCAGAATCCACCTTATAATTACAATCAGGGCCCCATAATGTCTTTGGAAAAGCTATCACCAGTCCATTATTTTTTATATTCAAGGCCTCCTCCATAAGCCTCATCTTGGAAATGAGTGTCTACACTCTGACACCACTCCAGTACCAAGGGCTCGGCTATCACAGCTAACAGCAGTGGGTCACTGAAATGTTGCTATGGTGGCCACCCTCTCAGGGCATGGAACTTGTTCTGGTTGGAACATCTGCCTCAGGTTGTCCACCCTCACTTTAGAGTAGCAATTTCTTATGTTAAGTTTCGTCAGGTCTTGTATAGGCCAGCAATTTCCATTGAATGCTTATTATTTTCCCATACACTATATACATACTTTCACATGCAATATAATTGTGTCACTGAAACAGAGGTTACTACAGCATTTTCTATAAGCCAGCAGTGGCACTAAGTTGCTACCAGAAACAAGTGTCCTGATTGGGAATTGCCCTCTCACAGAATGGAGGTAAAAAGTTAACCAGGATGTTAGCATTACATGGGCTTCTGCCTTATCTCTACTAGAATAAAGAGCATAAACTTACTTTTGCAGGCAGGCAGGCTTGGGAAGGTAATGGTGCCACTTCCAGGATCTTCAGTCTGAAATTCTTAGCTGCTAGGGAGCCATAAAGCATCTGAGAAAGAGAGAATGAGAAAACTAGAATGAGGTCAGTGGGTAAAATTCTTGAAAGAAGGATGTTGGGCCAGAGCCACAAAGGGACTTACTCATGCAAAGTCCAGCTTTAGGAGCCCTGCAATCCACAAAACATCTGCTCAGCTGCTGCCTAAGGCTATAGGCACATATACCCACTCTGTGCCTAAATGGTTGCTGTAAAAGTCCCCTACATGCCCAACTTTCTGCCTCTGGATATATGCACTGCTGCCACAGGCAGGTGTCTGGACGCCTATTTCATGCCTAAGCCCCAGTGAGCTCCTCAAACCATGAGAAGATAGGTGTTCCTCTGCCTAGCTTTCTCACAGAACAGGATCCAGTAGGTGTGCACTAAGCATCTTCACACCTCACAAAATGGGTGTGGGTGTGGGAAAGAATAAGGCCTCTCTTATCATCTTTAGTCCAATTGGTAGAGCAGTCAACTGGGATGTGGGAGACCCAGGTTCAATTCTCCCCTGTGTCTGAGGAGAAGACATTTGAAAAGGGCTCTCTCACCTCCCAGGTACATACCCCAACCCCTGGGCTATAAAATCATTCTTGCTCGGTCTTTGGCTTAATTAATATGTAATTTTTTTAAAATATGTGGAATGGCTCCAATAAGAGATTAAGAGACACCCACATCAGAATAGCCCATCATCTGGTGGTTAGGGTGTGCTCTTGAGAGCTGCACAGCCCTTGTTCATATCCCTTTTCCTTATCAGGCCAAGGGGGAAATTAAAGCAAGATCTCTGACATCCCAGGTGAGTACTCTCCCAGTGGGCTAAAGGTTATGCCACCTCTTTCTTTTGACTCCCTACTATTTTGTATGGTGTTAGACCTAAAATATTCTCACAAGAAGTGGCTAAGGCACCTAAGCTGCCCAACTCCAGAAGTGGGGTTTCTGGGTGTGGAGCACAAGCAGAGATAGGCACCAAACTCCCTGAGAGGGGAGGGACTTAGTGCACCCCCCCCCCCCGCCCCCATCAGTGTCTCCCCTTGGCTAGTTTAGGGCCATTTAGTGTGCTGGCATTCTCAGGTGCCCCTCTCTCTTTCCATTCATTATATAGGAAGCCTAGGCAGCTAACTCAGACTTTGTGGAAGCCAGTAATTTTCAAGGGGTTGCACTGCCTAACTCCCTTTGTGGATCCAGGCTGTTGTGTTTTTGATCCTAGGTTCAGCTTGTTGTTCTTGTGGCCCAATTGGGCCCATTTTCATAGAATCATAGAACTGGAAGGGACCTCGAGAGGTCATCTAGTCCAGTCCCCTGAACTCAAGGCAGGACTAAGTATTATCTAGACCATCCCTGACAGGTATTTGTCCAACCTGCTCTTAAAAATCCTCAGTGATGGAGATTCCACAACCTCCCTAGGCAATTTATTCCAGTGCTTAACCACTCTGACAGTTAGGAAGTTTTTCTTAATGTCCAGCCTAAACTGCCCTTGCTGCAATCTAAGCCCATTGCTTCTTGTCGTATCCTCAGAGGTTAAGAAGAACAATTTTTCTCCCTCCTCCTTGTAACAACCTTTTATATACTTGAAAACTGTTATCATATTCCCTCTCAATCTTCTCTTCTCCAGACTAAACAAACCCACTTTTTTAAATCTTCCCTCACAGGTCATGTTTTCTAGACCTCTAATCATTTTTGTTGCTCTTCTCTTGACTTTCTCAAATTTGTCCACATCTTTCCTGAAATGTGGTGCCCAGAACTGGACACAATACTCCAGCTGAGGCCTAATCAGCTCAGAGTAGAACGGAAGAATTACTTCTCATGTCTTGCTTACAATACTCCTGCTAATACATCCCAGAATGATGTTTGCTTTTTTTGCAACAGTGTTATACTGTTGACTCATATTTAGCTTGTGATCCTCTATGACCCCCAGATCCCTTTCCGCAGTACTCCTTCCTAGGCAGTCACTTCCCGTTTTGTATGTGTGCAATTGATTGTTCCTTCCTAAGTGTAGTACTCTGCATTTGTCCTTATTGAATTTCATCCTATTTACTTCAGACCATTTCTCCAGTTTGTCCAGATCATTTTGAATTTTAATCCTATCCTCCAAAGCACTTGTAACCCCTCCCAGTTTGGTATCATCCACAAACTTTATAAGTGTACTCTCTATGCCATTATCGAAATCATTGATGAAGATATTGAACAGAACTGGACCTAGAACTGATCCCTGCGGGACCCCACTCGTTATGCCCTTCCAGCATGACTGTGAACCACTGATAACTACTCTCTGGGAACGATTTTCCAATCAGTTATGCACCCACCTGATAGTAGCTCCATCGAGGTTGTATTTCCCTAGTTTGTTTATGAGAAGGTCATGCAAGACAGTATCAAAAGCCTTACTAACATCAAGATATACCACATCTACCGCTTCCTCCCTATCCACAAGGCTTGTTACCCTGTCAAAGAAAGCTATCAGGTTGGTTTGACACGATTTGTTCTTGATAAATCCATGCTGACCGTTACTTATCACTTCATTATCTTCTCAGTGTTTTGGATGCAGATGGACATCCCTGGGAAATATAATTCCTCTCAGATATAGGTGCTGCGTTCTAGGGTTGAATGGAGAAAGCCTGGGTTTATGAAGTAACATGGAGTTGTAGTCTGGAAAATTTCTGAGGGGTATGGCTTTGCTGCCTCTTGGGTAAAAGAGCAGGAGCTCTTTACTTCCCTCACAACTGTATGACATAGGGTTCATAGGGGGTCTCCAAAGTGAACATTCTCCGCTGTGTTAGAACAGCGAGTAGGAGCTGCATCTTTGGGACAAAGATTGGTTCCCACCATAAAAAACAATCTGGCTGGGCCACGAAGCAGGACCAGACACAGGCAAGTATCTATTAGATGGGAGAGATTCTATCATGAAGTTGCATCAGGGGCCAAATTGCCTCTTTTTATAGCTTTATAGTGACTTATAGATAGAAGTGCTTACAGAAACATAATCAGCTCTCACAGCTTGGTCTGCTTCAAGCCAATAGATAAGGTTTTTCGAAGTCGACTAGTGATTTTGAAAGCCCCATTTGAGGCACCTTCAGAGGGTGGATGCTTAGCACTTTCTGAAATTGAGCTCCTTTAAGGGATGTAAGATAGCGATACCCAAATCACTAGTCACTGTTGTACATCTTGGGCAATGCGCTTATGTGAAATATCTGTAAGATAGCCAAAGTACTAGCCATGGAGAACAGTGCTAATTCTAACAGTTGCTGCCAGGTTTGATTAATTCTAGCTGTACTATAAATCACACTCCATTTTTATAAGCTTTATTTGCGATATTTTAATCTTATTACAACTAATTCAATAAAACTTGATTTGATGGGGACATGTGGTAGTTTATGACAAAACATCAGTCACTGGGAACTTAGTTTTATTTGACATCTGGTATTTTATTAAGATTAGTCCAGGTTTAATTTTAGTTTTATTCCAAGTTCATGTCATGATTGAATGTTTATCGTGAACGGATGGATGTCAATACATGCACAATAGTGCTAGGCACTACCAGCTTGTAATGCTGACAGGCTGACAAACATGGAGAAGGCAGGAATTGCAGCTCCATATAAATAACCCAATCCCTCCTTGTCATATAGCTAGTGCTGTATATGGGTAGATGAACATAAACCCCACCGTCCCAAATTTTTATCTATTGAAATTAGTCCTGGAAGTGGGCATGGCAGAACAGGGCCGACGAGGGGGCAGGGAGAAAGCCAGTACAAATTACCAGGGCCCGGTGGTCCGGAACGGGGCCCGGCTTCCCCCACCCCTCGTTGGCCGTTTAGCCAGTCCGCCCTTGCTGGGGGGCCCAAACACTTTTTTTCACCGGGGCCCGAATCAGCTCTTGGCGGCCCTGTGGTAGAAATGGAAAGAAGAGATGTCCCTGCTGAGCTCAATTCCACTTTAGCATTGGGAAGAGTCTTGAGAAGTACAATAAAGACTAAGGGAGCAAATGCTGGTAAGATACTACTACTATTATTATTTTATCAGTAACATTTTTCCTCCAAGTAGGCTTGATTAGAAGAGTCAAACTAAGAGGTGCTCACCTCTGTTGCAAAGTGTCTTTGGATGCTGGACATAACTAGAAGAATTGAGCTATAACACAGGTGTCCTAAGATAAACTCAAGGAACAAAGAACCCTCAGTGTGAATACAGATCAGGAACCAGATCAGGGCCTCCCAATTCTTTGGACTATTTGGGTTTTAAATAAGGGTTGTCTAAAAAGTTCCTGTGGGGATATCAGATTACAATGATCAAGCATCCATGGTGACAGTGGGCTTTTGTTACCGTCAGTGTTGGCTCTTCCTATTATTGTGAAACAAGATTTCACCAAGCTGGGGCTTCTTTTTCTCCCCACTTCCTTCACTATAAGTAACAATGGTGTTAGCACATTGTTTTATGCAGTAGGACTTATTAGAGGTTTTAGGGACAAAAAACACCTCAGCCTATGCTCCAAGTTTCAATGACTAAGAAGCTTGATTTACTGATATGGAGCCAGGTATGGCATGATATTGCCTAGAGACCCACTGCTTGTGACACTTGTTCCACCCAAAGTATCTTTCCTCACAGCCCTTTCCTCACAGATTTTAAACTATTGTAAAACACTATCCAACTCTGAACAGAACAGGAATTTCTATTATATAAGGCAGTGCCAATGCCCATTGAAGTCAATGGAAAGGCTTCCATAGAATTTGATTGCCATTCGATCAAAGTTGTTTGTTTCTTTAACACTATTAAATAAATTTATACAATAAATGGCCACAGAGAGACGGTAACTGAGCTGGTAAAGCGTTTTCTCCAGTTTCACAGTGGCACTAAATTACTATTAAAAGACAAAATGATAGCTCAGTCTCCATCCCCATTCAATTCTGCTCCCTGATAGACTAGCAACAACTGAGTCATTGAATTAGAACTATGAAGCTCGATCCTTCACACCTTAACTTCCATTGACTTCGTTGAAGGTAGTTTTTCCTTAAGTAGAGATTGTAGGATCAAGTCTATGGCAGTGTTTTATTGATATTGAAATCTAACCCCAAAGAACTAAGACACAAACTCATTTCACACAGGCCACTGAACAACTGTCAGATGTCAACAACATTTAGACACTGCTTATCTGGACTTGATTTGAACCAGTGACCTACGCGTGTGAGCTAGATTTATCATATTACCTTTCCACAAAGCCATCTAGTTACCAGAAGCCTCAGCATTAATTTGCAATCCTCATAACCATATTAGAGCTTAAAAAGAAACAACTAAAAGATTGTGTTGCCCATTAAAAAGAAGAGTTCACAGGAACATCTTGCTTCAGGAATTAACTTAAGGTCAAAGTGGCTTGGAGGCAAGGAACTAGATTTACTTTTTTCTGCCAGAGAAGTTAATGGGAATTTTCAATGAATAACTTCAGATACCCGTGTTGGTACCAGGATTTTTATGTAGTAAATATATGAAATCTGGGCACCATTTATTAAGTGTATCAGTAAAATAATTATATGGTCCCTCACCTGGAATCAAGAACATTCACTTTAAAGGATTATTGAATGAGCTTGAAATAAAATTGGTCAACCAGTAAACTGGATAGTTAATGTCCTATTTAACAATAAAAGTTATGAGCCACATTATTCAAAAATGGCCACAAATTTTGGGTGCCTCTGTTTTGGGGGTTTGTATAGAGACAAACTCATTTTGAACCTACTCATCCATTGTGGGTTTGAGAGCCAGACTGGAATTTGAACATCCTTGGATTCACAGTCCACAAAGGCTAGCCTCCTGGAGGAAAGTTAGACTTGTGGTTAAAGAACCAGCCTAGGACTCAACATCTACCTCTACCAACAACTTTATTTGTTATCTGGAGCAACAACTTTATTTGTGATCTGGAGCAAGTCACATAGGCTGTACTCACCTATGCACATGCCTAACTTTACAATGCATCTTCTAACTTTCATCATTACGTGAGAACTACAAACTTATTTGACAGATCTAGTCAGGTTTTTGGGTTGACTGGCTGGTATTCCCCCAGGCACTCAGTGGTTCTGGACCCACATTGCTTATGGAAGGAAATGTGATTTGTTGCCTGTTTCTATGTTATACATTTTAATAAGACTCCTTAACTAAAATAAAATGAAGAAAACATATCACCAGAGTTAAGCTATTGTTAATAATATTAAACTAATCTAATGATGAGTCTGACAAAAATCAAATCAACAAATCAACTCTCAAATTAGTCTCAATCTTGGTTTAGAGTTAATTTATCAAATTAATATAAATGTAATTAATCCTGATATAAATTCTAAGAAGGTGGTTCTCCATTTCACTATAAATCCTTACTAAAATCAATCACATTTATAATTTGAATTTGGTTAAGTCACTTAATACTGAAACCAAAATTACCTAATGTCTGAACCACAATTTTATAAATCGCACTTTAGATTTTAATTCTTACCCAGTGGCTAACCCATTTTCCCCCTACAACAGAGCTATTATAATACAAACGTTAACAGAACTCTCTTAATAAGCAGAAGTTTAGTAACTTTTGTTCACCAGAAATTTCTCAAGTGTCTCAATCATTTTAAAGACTTTGAGTGTTGTTAGGAGACACTCCTAAAACCCCTTGTTCAAACCTCAAGAATTTTTCCTTTCTGGTGATTTCCCCATGTGGAGTTTATGGATGCTCTCCAACAGGTGCACACCATAGGTGGTGGGTGGCTTGAGCTAGATGTGACTCAACCTCTCCCTCCTGCCCCCCCCCATCTATTTGCATTTTCTGAGGTTTTCTGCAGGCCACAACCATGCCCTCAGCAGATGAAGTTTGGTAACCAGTGGCACCAAGGAAGGGGCTGGGGTGTTACTGGGGGAGGGTTGTGCCTGCACGCAGATGCACATATCATGTAATGCTGTTGTGGGCTTCTCTGAATTCATGAGTGGCAAGAGCCAGGTCCACTCCCATGTGATAGGAACTGTGTCTGCAGGGTGAGATGGGGGCAGGCTTACTCTCCAGCCACTGCTCCCACCCCAGGACCTCCTCTCCACACTGAGCCAGGATAACCACAGTCAACACAAGACAGGAACTGCAACCATTGGGTGAGTGCAGGGTGGGCTCGTCCTCTAGCCTCAATCAGTTATCCTTTAAAGTGAGTAGTGACTGTGCTCGAGTCCATGGCCCAGCCCAGCCTTTAGAATTATTTAGCATAATTATTTTATTGGTACACTTACATCAGTTGTTACCTTCGTTGTGTCCAGTTTTCATATTTTTACTACATTTTAATCCTGGTGACAGAGGGACTGGGAATTTCAATAAGAGTTCCTGTGGTAGTAAAATTAAGCATGCGTGCAAGTGTTCACAGAACTGGTGCCTTCCAGCTCGCCTTCTGTAAAGCAGGGCTAATCCTTTCTTTTTTTCTACCCGTTGTCTGCCATGTGTATTTAGATTAATAACTCTTGAGGCCGGGAATCTTCTCTTACGGTGTGTTTGTACAGTTCCTAGCACAACAGCACCCCATCTCAGTGGAGTCTCCATGTACTAGTCATCAAATAAGTAGTAATAATTTAGGAATAAAAGAGAAGAGAGAACAATCCAGTTCAAAAATATGGTGAAAAATGGAGCAGAGAGCCAGGCAGGATGGAAATACAATACAGATGGGAGGAGAGAGAGAAAAATCTTGGGAATATCAGGTATTGTGCAGTCTACTCCCACTACTTTGCCTTCCCAGTAACTCTCTCCTCAGTCCCCTGCAGTCTGCCTTCTGCCACAATCCATGACCACACTTCTACTGAACAGGATTATACAGCCTCCTTTGTTGTGTTTTCTGTCAAGAATTGAGGGTTGTAAGTATTCTAAAACCAGGTCTAGTGTCCCATTTTACACTAAGCACTGTACAAACAAAGTTCTTTCCCCGAGACAGGTAGCTCCTCACATTCCTGTGACCTAGCTTCATTCAGCTGTCCTTTCGCCAATACAATCTTAAAGCCAATTTGAATATATTCTAGTGTAGAATTGATCCAGGAATGATGAGTTTTTGTTATAAGTTATCACAAACACACATACAAGCCCATTACATTTTGATCAGCTTCATTTTAAATGTTCCCTTTAAAAAGGAAGGATTAGACGGTAGGTTGTTTTTAAAATCAAATTTAGCCAGGTGGCAGTGCTATATGAATGCTACTGGCTTTCCAATGAGATAGATGAATGAAAGTTCAATGACTGCTGTTTATTTGAAAGAAATAATTCATTAATGTGTGTTTCTCATACATATATGAATGACTTCTTTCAAATGAACAATAGTCACTGAACCTTTGTTCATTCATCTCATATATACCATAAATATTTAAATGCATGGAGACCAGTGCACAGAGTCAAATTCAGCCTTTGCATATAGGACATCACTTCCACTGACTGCCAGGGAAATTGCATCAGTTTATGCCAAGGCTAAATTAGTTCCAGAAAAGAAGAAAGACACGTACCTAACCATCAAAGACTGAGTAGTGTAATCAGTAATTCATTCCCTGATTGCTCCTTCCAGACCAGGACATAAGGAGATCCTGTTTGGTGGCGCTACGTATTATAGGCTGTTTTAGTTAGCTTCAGAACAAGAAAGCCATTTAAAAAAAATACAGGGTCTGTCTGTCAACAAGGCCCATACTAGATCCTGGATACTATTCTTGATTCCCTGACTGCCCAGGGTAGCACATAAAATGTTAATAATCTCTTCCAAAGCTTTATTGAAGAGGCATGAACAGTCTTTCTCCCCTTGAGGTGGAGTAGAATATCAGAGGTAGAAAAATGGTGAATTATCAAATAAAGAATGCGTGTCTGAGTTATAAGGATACTAAAAATCTCTTATGGCAGACTTTGCTTGCTCCTTGGTCAGCTATCCACATATGGCAAGCTTCTCTAGGCTCGGTTCCATCACACCTATGGAGCAGTTTTCTGTTTGTAATACAACTCCAGCTAATTTTCAGAACCGATATTGCAGATCTGCACCAGCACCTATAGTTTGTGCCCTTTCACCACACACATTCCAACCTTCACTCACCTCCTCCTTTTCATAATATTCTTGACTATACTTTCCTTTTACGCATCAGGCTTCCTCTCGTTAAGTCACTCATCACCATCTCTGGCAAATGCCTTGACCATCTCTCTGCTGTGCTTTGATATCCAGCTTACCCCAAATAAATCCAGTAATGTATATGCAACAAAGGCATCGGGGTCACAGAGTCCTATTCTTGTGAAGTTAAAAGGAAACTAACTTACCCTGAAAAAGATGCGCTTTCTAAGTGTTGTAAACTATAAAAGGCATGGAGGTACTCTGGGCTTCGGACAAGTGTTTGTTAGCAGCACAAATAGTCTCTCTTAGCAAGTTCCGGAACAACGGTTCATTTCTAGAATGTTGTTCTTAGTACAGTTATGGATTAATTGCTCAGTTAAAAGATGAGCCAACCCAAACTTAATAAAATAATAATGGGCCAGATCAGGGCATCAATTTTGGAGCCAACAACCCCATTCCTCTAGCCCAGTTATAACACTCAACTATTAATGCACTTTGACATTGCATTGTGATGTATGCAAACATTCATTTGTTCGCAGATATATATTATTTGTGTATTCTGCTAGCACCCTCAGCGTTAGGTGCTGTTCACACCCATTGCAGTAAGATGCAATCCCTGTCCCAAAAAGAGTTGACAGTATAAGAAGTACAATAAGAGCATTTTCTCCTTATATTGCGTCTCCCATGTGAGGAGCCCAGCACACTTTACCAGCGTTAATACATTCAGCACACTGAGCCCTTGGGCAGTAGATAGCTTCCTACCCTGGTTTTACAGATGGGGAACTTGAGGCAAAGAGGTTAAGGCCTCAGTTGTGAGCCTGGCTGCATACCTATGAAGGGAAGCCTAGAGACACAAGGAGCTCCCCCACAGGCTATCTTCAGTGCCAGGCCTCAGCAGCCACTGCAGGACTGCTACTCTTCCTCCTGTGTAGCTAGGCAGAGCTTTGGGTCTGCTCCCAGAGTACACTGGCCAGCAAAACTGAACTGGCACAAAGGGGGAACTAGCCTGCACCAGGAAAAGGGCTAGAGCAGTTTACTTCCCCGGCGGGGGGGGGGGGTATGTACCTGTGCTGCCACAGAGTAGAGCTCTGAGGATCAGTTTTGTCCCAACCCTGCTCCTGGGACCACGCAGCTATGCACTGTTTACCTGGGCTGGATTGCAAAGTTTCAATCCAACACTAAATGACTTGCCCAAAGACACAGTAGGATTCACTCGTAAAGGCGGGATTAGGATTTAGAAATCTTCTCTCTCAGACCTGCCATTAATCCATTAGACTGCATCGCCTGTCAAGCCTTCTCTCAGGTCTAGAAGAGAATCTCAACTGAATGTTTGTGATGTTTGGAAATGTTTCTATTATTCTTTCAGTTTGGATGCCTCTGCAGGCCATGGTCCCAGCAGGGATCAGAAAAGTAAATGCTGATATGAGTACAATCTCTTGCGCTCTATAGGATAGAGCATTTTGTTAGAATCATCTTTCTAGGGAGAACTTCTATCTAGACTTCCATCCCAGCTCTGCAGACTCAAGAGAGTCAGTGAGTACTTTGGATAAGCTTCAGGGTGCTTATCTAAGTCAATCCTTTGGAAGGCCCTTCATCCAAAAAATAAATCTGAGTATTGTCAATAAACAGAACCTAATCTAGTGTTATAATCTTAGGGTCTGATTTTGAGAACATCTCAACCTAGATTCCCTTTTTGCTCCCACAATTTTAATGGCACAAATATACATGGCCACAAGGGATATTTATTAGACATGTAACAGTCAGAGTTTCAGGTGGAATGAGGTCTCTAGACATCTGCATTTATCACTTGTACCCACACAATTAAAGACTACTTCTAAAATTAGACCCTTAAAAAAAAAAATCAAATCTATCTTCTCTGCACTTCCACACAGTGGTGTTGGTATGAGACCACCTTGGGCTGGAGCCTGTTTTCCTATATAATTTCTGAAGGGAATGAATTTACCGATTCACTTGGAGGAGCATCAGCCACCCTCCAGTTCACAGGGGCTCTGTTTTATTTATTAGTGACAATGAATTCCTTTCATAAGTCTCAGCACTACATTAAATTATTCATGTATCCCCCAAATACAAAAGGCTCCTGCTCTTGAATATTTGATGTGGCTGATAGTCGTACCTCTAACATGTTTAATGTATGACTTCTCATTCCTTGGGAATCCCAGCAGGGACACTTTTTATTCCTCCATTACTTGCCAGTACCAAAAGGTGTTCCCACATGCCTTCCCTGTACCATCAATAGATTAAACAGGGATGCCAGATACACTCCAGCTCTGTGCTTGTCACATGATGGTGGGCAGGGTGTCACACAGCCCTTCTAAATTCCACACACAGAGAGATGGGCAAACTACTCATTTTTCAGTTCGCTGGCAGTTCAGGGGGTGAGGAGTGGGGGAACAGTTCAACTTGACAAACCGCGTCTTTTACAGCAAAATTGAAAGTCAACAAAAAATTCATTTTGATTGACCCAAGATGAAATATTTTATTTCCAGACATTTTAACCCTTTTTAAAATAAAGAGTAAAAGGAAACGAAGAGCTAGATACACAAAACTGAAGGAGGTGCTAGGCGTCATCATCATGTTTCTATTACGCCTCTGGCGTTTAGGGCAGTTATGAAGCTCCCCGAATCCTGTCCATTCCCCAGCTGTACCCCAGGTTTTTCAACTCAGCTTCCACAGCTCTTCACTGCGTTGTTTTCGTGCGGCTTCATTTTTGCTTGCCTTCAGGTGTCCATCTTATTGTTACTCTGGTGATGGAATCAGTTTCCATCCGAAGCACATGACCGATCCATCTCCAATGCCTCCTGGCAATGATGGTGCTCAGATCCTCTTGGCTGCACTGTGTCAATAGATCTTGGCTTGAGATTGTTCTGGACCAAAAGATAGAGGATTTTTCTGAGGTAGGTTGTATGGAAAGAAGACAGTTTGGACATATCATACTTTCTCATTCCTAAAGTACGCAGCACTGATAAATCTTGAGTTTGGTTTTGGCGTTGTATTTTGATGATTTCCAGACTGTATTTAAGTTCCTGAAGGTGTTCCTGGCTTTACAGATTTTGTTCTGGATGTCCTGGCTTGTTCCACCGTCCTGGCTGATGGTGCTGCCCAAGTATGTGAATGTTTCTCCATTGGTGAGAACAATCCTCTATCCATACTGGTGATGGTGAGGCAATATTAAAGGTCACAATATCTGTCTTATTGCAGTTCATTTTCAGTCTAATTTGTTGGCTAAATGCATTGAGTCCAGTTGTTTTTTCTTGGGTTGTTGGGTATGTGATGGGAGAGTGACATCTGTGAAGTTCAGGTCTTCAAGGGATGAGAAGAATGTCCATTTAATGCCTCTTGGCAGGTCTTCTGTTATACGGCGCATTTTCCAGCCAATGGCAATGTTGAAGAGGATTGCAGACATGACACGCCCCTGATGTACTCCTCTTTTGACTACAAAACTGAGCTCACTGTGATCAACACTGCATGTAGAGTTCAAATAGAAGCTTTTGATGATGTTGATTATACGGAAAGGATTTCCATATGCCCGCAGAGTACGCTGTAGGCTGATCTCGTGAATGTTATCAAAAGCCTTCTCAAAGTCTATGAGATTTATGTAGAGTTGCCGTTGCCATTCTAAGCACTGTTCTATAACGTTTTGTAGAGTGAAGAGTTGATCTGTGCATCCACACCCTTTCTGAAAACCAACTTGCTCTTTTCTAAGAACGCTATCAACTGCCTTTGATATATGCTGGACTATGATCTTACACAATACTTTGCTTGGCACAGATAAAAGTGTGATACCATGCCAATTATTACAATCACGGAGAGTTCCTTTCTTTGGAATCTATAACCCCATTGGTCCACTCATCTGGCACTTTTTCCCCTTTCCCAGACTGATGTAAAAAGAGGGGCCAGGATAGATGAATGCAGAATTGTTCAGCACATATGGCCCAGCCACGTACCAGCTCTTGAGGGCCTGGCGTGTGTCACCCAGGTATGCCAGTCAAGTTCTTCATCCAGAACCCACAGGCTGTCTCTCTTGTTCAAGCACAGGTTTGCAGGCAGTCTCAGTTGCAGTTTGTATTGCTTTCCCTGGGCAGGGCTGGCTTTAGGAAGAGCGGGGCCCGATTCGAATACCCGGCGGCAGTCCGGGTCTTCAGCGGCACTTCGGCGGCAGATCCTTCACTCGCTCTGGGTCTTCCGCGGCACTGAAGGACCTGCTGCCGAAATGCCACTGATGGGGGAGTAAAAAAATTAAAAGGCACCTAAGTTAGGCGCTCTTCTTTAGGGCATGGGGCCCCCTTAGGGGCGGGGCCTGATTCGGGGGAATTGGCCTAAAGCCGGCCCTGTCCATGGGAGCAGCTTCTTTGAAGCCCACAAACTGGCAAGACAGCTACACTACTATAATTTTTCAGTAAGATGGCCACTTCTGGCACTAGGCTCAGAAATGCCAATGGCCATTAAACACTAGTTGCACAAGGCCTTTATAGTATCTTACCTTTATATAGCACCTTTCTTGCCAAAGTACTTCATGAAAAGTATATATATAAAATAGGGCTGTTGATTAATTGCAGTTTACTCATGTGATTAACTCACTTTCAGGTGATATTGTAAACAAGATACGGGCAGCATTATCTCCTGCAAATGTAAAACAAAAAACTTATTTGAGTAATTGGCTGAACAACAAGTAGGACTGAGTGGACTTGTAAGCTCTAAAAAAATTCAGATTGTTTTATTTTTGAATGCAGTATTTTTGTACATAATTCTATATTTGTAAGTTCAACTTTCATGATAAAGAGATTGTATTATGAGACTTGTATTAGGTGAATTTAAAAATACTATTTCTTTTGTCTTTTTACAGTGAAAACACAATCAAAATCAATATAAAGTGAACACTGTACACTTTGTATTTGTGTTGTAACGGAAATCAATATATTTGAAAATGTAGAAAACATCCAAAAATATTTAAATAAAAGGTATTCTATTATTGTTTAACAGTGCAATTAATTGCAATTCATTTTTTTTTAATCACTTGACAGCCCCAATATATAGGAAGCAATTCAACCACCTCTGGAGTAGAACATAGCAGCTGTTTAACAACGCATACCAACACGATCACTGTGTAAGATAGGACGTGAAGGAGAATACCATATCCAATTGAAATAGCAAGAGGAATTTTAAGTAGGTAGAATGCAATCTGTGTGCTGTATGCACAGAGTTCTGCTGAAAATGTTCAGTAGCCTTGAAGTGGCATACGAGTGGCTAAGAAGAGGAAAACGCTTACAAATATTCACTTCTCGATTTGATGAGGTTCCAGAGGTCCCTTAACCTGATTTTCCCCTACTAGACCTTTTCAGTGCTATATTGCAGTAATGATTCCTGGATTTCCTTGTATAACATTTGTGATTTTCATCTTAGTAACATTAAGACAAAAGTGGTAAGAAAAGGAAGCTGATATTTTATTCCAATTATTTATGTGAATGAGGATCTGGGCTAGATATTGTAGCCATAGCCAGCCCCGTGAAAGGGCATTCAGCTCAGGATGGGGTACTGCTGTATGTTTGCAGGGGCAGAGAGTTCAATCTTTTTGTGTTAAACAAAGTGGCTCTTTTCAAATGGGGGTGGGGGTAAGCCAGGAAGGGGAAGAACCCTAACAGGGGCAAAGGACTGTGATAAATTGGGCCCAGAGCACACAAAACTGCTGGGGCTGGCTGAGGGTGCACAGCTGTTTAGCCATGCTATGGCTTTTGCTGTCTGACCCTTCTGTATTCGAGGTGAACAGGAGCAGTGTACATAATATGAAGAAAATAGATAAGGAAAAAATATTCTAAGTCCTCAGGAAGAATTAACCCACTCCAGGCCGGTGTCAATGGATGTTACTTGTATCCAAACTCTTATTTAGTCATTCAGAAGCCAGGATAATGATATCTATCATTTATCTGTTCTTTTCTTTCCAGAGTTATCCTTATATTTATAATAGCACTATATGGACTTGGGCGCATCATTTGTGCTCTGTGCCTCAGTTTCCCCCATCTTTACTAGAGGGGGAATATCTCCTACTTTTAATTGCTTCAAGACCTTTGTGCAAAAAGCCCTAAGCACTAAAGGATTCTTAAAATATTGGGTAATATTTCAAAAAGGGCCTGACTTAGGCAATGAAGTCCTATTGATTAAGGTTAGGTGGTGTGATGCTGAGCATCGCAAGGCCTAACGTTTAGGTGCCTAGAAAAAAATTACTGATTCACAAAGCCCAAGTTAGGAGACTGAGCCCTTATACAATGAATGGGGAGAAGAGCCTTAGAGTGATTCACAAAAAACAGCATGCTAGACAGAAAGCTGCCTAGGCTAGCCAATGGGAGTTACTTGTGCCTGGTGAACCCTGCCCCTGTCTCAGACACAGGGGCCTAAATCAGGAATTCAAGGAAAGGTCTTGGGATTATCAGCTGCAAACCTTCTTTTGGCATTAGGCTCCTGCACCGTTCTAACAAAAGCCCAGGAGGAGGGTTGCCACTAGTGGCGGCAGACTTCTCTCATAACTTTTCTCCCTGTGATTAGGGCACTCACCTAGGATGTGGGAGACCCCTAATTTGAGTCCCCCATCTTCCTGAGAGGGAAAAGGGATTTGAACAGGTATCTACCATCTCTCAGGTGAGTGCCCTACCCATGCTTGTGCGCATGGGCTTGCTCTCTCTCACCCAGTCCTCCTGTGTCAATGACTAATTATTTATCCAGAGTACAACAGGAGAGATTAAGGAGTAGTCTCAGGCAGCGCTCTCTCACTCCAATGGTTAGAGTAGTCACCTAAAAGGTGGCAGATCCCTGTTCAAATCCCTCCTTCCCCTCAAGTATATGGGGGGAGGGGGGGTTCCTCTCAGGTAAATTCCTAACCTTGGGGCTAAAAGTTATGAGGGGATCCTGCCCCCGCTGGTCTGTGTGAACTTGCATGAGGATCCTGATGTGGTAGGTGCCCTCTGAGCATGCCTACCAGATCAGGTCCCACACATGACTTAGGCAACCCAACACTTATCTTCCTCTGGTTCATGAATCACGCTCCTTAGGCAGGAGACAGGTGTCCAGGGGCCTAGAGGGAGGATGCAGTGCACGTACTTAGAAGCAGGAACTTGGGCACATAAAGAACTTTTATTGCAAAAGAAAACCTTAAGTGCCGAGTGAGTTTAGGTGCCCACAGGGTTCAGCAGGAGTTTTGTGGATCACAGTGGTCCCCAAACAGGGACTTAGGTACCTCATCCCTTTTGTGCATCCAGGCCTTAATCTCTTTGATAAATAGGACTTAGGTTCCTAAATCACTGTGGGGGGGAGGGGAGGAAGGGTTGAGACTTTCACCCGTTAACTGTACTAATTATTCCCTTCATAGAAGCTGTTACTTCACAAAAGTATTGTACAGCGTCCCCCTTCCCCACCCCCACCCCAGGGGCATCTCAAGCCAAACAAAATAATTTCCCAGAATTTGCCCCCTCTAGCGTTTTGCATAGTTTCACAAAACAGCACTGAGGGACTCCGTCAGGTGTCCACATCGTCTCAACCTGACTGGCCAAAGACTGAATGATTAGAGAGATTGAACTACTCACTCACCCCTAGAGATGAGGCAGCGTGACAGCCAGCTAGCCTTCCTGCAGCCACTACTATGCCCATTCCGTGACACTGTGCCAAAGAGCACAGTGCTGTTGCTCGCTAATGCTGTGTAAAGTTCACCAGAATTATGCGCTCTGCTGCACTGATGTATTTTTTATGAAGGGACACAAACTTTCCTGGGTTCTGTGTTGGCTCAGCCATATAAAGCCAGCTCAGTGGAGCGGAAATCCCTTTGGGCCCGCTATAGGAGCTTGCCTTTTCCAAATACGTCGAAAACACAACCCCAAGGCTGAATGCAGGATTGCTGAGATCAGGGCTATTCTGGTGCAGACAAGTTATGTACTGCTGATAGGGAGGATTAATGAGCCAGGCTGCTCATCCATTGCAATTAGAAACAACACAAACTATTTTGGTGCTATTTCTATGCAGAGAACTTGAACTGCTTATCAGACCCTACCCACTTGTAGATCTCTGTGTAATCAAAGCTATGCTAAATATAGGATGACAAACCAGTGGCAACATCATATATGCTGCGCCTGTTTTAGGGCTAAAGATGCGAAGGACTACTTGGTAACATTCGTACAGCAGTAAAAGAGGGATTAGTGAGAGGTACTAACAGGATTTTGTTGTCACTTAATTGAAGCTAAAATTGCTCTGGCATTTTAGTTGCCTAGAGGGCAGCAGAATGCAATTCAGGTCTTAATTCACCATGGCCGTCAAGCTGAAGGGCCTCACTTTATGGGTCTTTATTAGACCATCAATATATTAGTCAGTAACCAGCTGCAGGAAAAAGCTGGTGGTCTAATGTAATGATTAAAGAACTGGGAGTGAGGACTGCTGGGTTCTTTTCCTTGCTCTGCCACTGATTTAGGGTGCAACGGTGGTTAAGTCACTCGGTTTACTGCTCTGTAAAATGGGGAGAATACAACTTACATACCTCATGTCCTCTTGGTAAGGTTTTATTTATAAAGTACTTAAAGATACTCAGATGAAAGTTGGCATATAATTGCAAAGTATTATTACTCTTAAAGAAACCTAGCTCTATCTTAAAGCAAATCTAGTGGGTTTTATAAAGGTGCCTACATAAGACAGCATGGTCTATTAAGTACTACTTAGTCTGGATTCCTGGGCTTGTATATTCATCACATGAAACCTAAGTTAACCCGCAACATGCAACTAAAGCAGAAACAAACTACAGGGCCCTGCCATTTCAATCTTTCAGATGAGGTGTTGTGTTTGGTATTCCACTTGAGTCTTTGACCCTAATTGACTGCTGTAGGATACCTAGTGTGTGTAATTTCCCATGTCAAACAATGTCAAGTGGTGGGGGGAAAAAGAAAAAGACTAAATCACAAAAAAAGTGAAGCCCAAAGGGGTTATGGGTCTCACTCTCAAAGACTTATCCATTAAACAGAGCAGCACGATTCCATGGCCTGCTCTGGCCATCGTCACTGGAGCTCCAGGTAGCAAAAGAATTCTACTGCTTAAAAGACAGAAGAGCTTGGATGACTGGGAGCAAAAACTGGGAAATCCAGTCATACTATTCAACCCTACCTCATCATCCAACACCAGAAATTAAAGGCTAGAAAAATAAGAGGGTGAACGATTTGATCTCCAAGAGTGGGAGATTTCCCAATTGGGAGGGAAATGAGTTGGGACAGACACAGGATACGATAACCTATTCTAATTCTTGAACAGTGATATTAGATGACTAAGTGCAACTTCAAGCTTTCAGAGCTACCTTGGAGAACACCAAACAAACAGCTGTCTGGTTGAGAACTTAGCACAATCTCTTTTCATTCAAGCATTTTTTCCAACTACTGTACACTTACTGTATTTTAAACTTCTCCCCAAATACATTTGAAACCCGAAAAGATCCCTATTCAAGGGTTCCTGTATTTTAAGGAAACCACTGCCTGTCCTAGAAACAGTTGTTACTGTAAACCTCTACAAAGGGATGTTGTTTATTTAAATTCACTACTTATGTTTTGCATTAGTTTAACTCCACATTGAATTCCTGAGTGGCAGATACTCCTAGCTAAAAAGACTATTTCATTAATTGCAAATAGGACTTAAATTCATGATCTCAATCTCTTCCCCACATCAGTATCTTACAATATTATATAGAGAGATATAGATATATAGAAACTTTTGTCCCTAAACATGAAACATATTTAAACAGGATTAATTTCTCCCAGCAATGAAATGCATCCAATGCTGGGGCATAATAAATCAACTATTTAATCATACATGCATCATACAAACACTAAATTTAGGACAATAGAAAATATCACCTAAAGTTAAGTCTGCTAGGGGGAGGAGTTAGCAGAGCAGAATGCAATTAACCAAATTAGAATTTAGCCATGACTTGGAGAGAACACTCCAGCTCTTGCTGAAAAATTCATGGCATCTTCAAAGACCAAAAGTAGTCAGAAGACCAGTTTATTACTCATGCAAACTACTGTATCTCAAGCAGCTCAATGCAATCTAACAGGCAGGGGAATTGGTTCCACAAAGACCGAGAGAACAACGTCAACTGTTGAGTCACCAATGTGACTTCTGACAGCACCCTGCTTTTTCCTTGGAGGTCTCTCATTCAAGCCCTGACTCTACTTTTCTGACATCTCAAGCATCCCCACCCTAGATAGCAGGATAATGGAAAGACATTTGAGTTAGCCCATCCATTGCTTTGAATACACTGGAAGGGTAAGACTAATGTTCCCTGCTTCTGTTATAACTAAAAGACAGCACCAAGCCGGGCAGTCAGTGAGTCTGCCGTCTCTGGACATTCGCCAATGACAGTGCTTCCAATGCTGAACAATGCTCTCCTACCTATACTTGAATAATGTGCATGACTTGCTAAGAATTTCCCTGCAGAACACAAAGGGGAAAAAAAAAATTAAAAATCAAATTCAATACATTTGGTTTCTTCCAGTTTAGGGAGGGATGGGACAAGACAGGGAGAGAAAAAAAAAAAAGGTGGCTGATCTAGCCGGAAAAAAAAAAAATTGCACCCAGTGGGGACAAACATTATGCGTCAACATGAGCATCAGACCACCATTAGAGGCAGCCCACGCAGCTCAGTTAAAAACCATTTCCCATCAGTGCCAGCACTGTACTGCCAAGTGTGTTCAGCAGTAAAGGGAAAGGGCTCTGATTATTACCTACTGGTATCATGCTGTGCACACATCACTTGAAACTTGTTTATTAGTGACTCCCCCCTGGATGCCTAAAGTAGTGGAAACCACACCATCAGCAGCAACTCCACCACAGACAGACATATCACAGGAAGGAAGCTACCTGTTAAACAGCTAATGGCTACCTCATGCTCTCTTTCTTGAATTCCTTCCTTAGCACAATAATCAAGAAAAAGGATGTTTTTACTTCTCATGACTCTGGAGTCCTTTTCTTGTATTACCAGGAATATTTCCTTATATTTGTAGCAGATCATACAAAAAGGTGATAAGACTTACTCCAAAGCATTTACAGGGTGTTTCTTTGATACCCACCCTCCCTCTCCCCACAAATGTGTTAGCTTAACCTGATTACCCAAGAGTATTTTTGACAGTGCCTACAACCAGACAGACATAGGAGGGTACAACAACCTTTGAGTGATGCACTACGGTCTTCTCCATCACAATTCCTGCAGTTGTTTCATGCTAAAATATTTCTAGTCCATATCGGTCACATTAATATAAAGGAAACCTTTAACCATAATTTCTCCTCTTTTTTTACAAGTCATGTCAGCACTCACTGCCATGTCAGAGACCAACTGAAAACCATTTACTGTATTTATGGAAGATTCAGCTCTATTTCTGGTGTGACCAAAAAGGGTGACGTGTGGGCTAATTAGTGCTATAGGATAACACATCTGTCTTTCACCTTGGAAAGTCCAAGTTCAAATATGGGATAGATTACTACTGAAATGAGTTAAATCCTCTCAACATGAGTAGATATTTATGTCTAGTTCTTTAAATTACATTACTCTACAGTTACTCAATTATTCTACAGTTCTACTAATTAAAACGAATAGTCTGCATTTAAATAGATCTCATGGGACTTCATATTTTAAAAGAAAAGGTTCACAATTTGAAATGGTGTTTAGTGCTAAACTTGATATGTCAAAAGAAGAGAAAGTTTGAAGGTCCCATTTCCAATATACAGGTCTTGAGATGAGTGTTCTCAGGAACACGAAACACTAAAGGTCTAACTAATGCCTCAAGCGAAAAGAGAAAATAGAAACAAGTTAGACATTTGCTTAGGAGTTCAAGTAATAGAGCGGATGACAACCATTTTGCCAGCTGCTAATTAGTTTAGCACACCTTGGATACAAATATGAAACTAAAAATAGGACGGGGAGGAGATTTTTTGGTTCCACTTGAGTCATTCAAAACACACAAAATGCCAACTAAATGGCTTTTACACAGCTGAAGAGTAAGTTTTCTGGGGATTTGCACCATAAACTATTACATGTGCGGCTTTCTTTTAAATACAGATAGGAGAAGGACAGAAGGATGGTCAGTCTTATGGTTCAGACATTGGACTAGAACTCAGGAGATCAGCATTTAATTCCCAGCTCTGTCATGATCTTCCTGTATGACCTCAAACAAATCCCTTAAGGCCAGATTTTCACAGGTATTTAGACACCTAAAATTCAGATGGGTGCACAGTGGGATTTTCAGAAGTATGCTGAAGTAGCTTTGAAAATCTGGGCCCTAGTCTCCCCTGATCTCACTTCCTTCTTCCCAATTAAGATTGCAAACTCATCAGGTCATGAACTCTTACTAGATGTAGGTACAGCACCTAGGACAGTGGCATGTAGTAAACGTGTTGGGGGGGGGAGGGGAGGCTAGCTGGGGACCCCAGACACTACAGCAATTCAAATAGATAAGGAATCCAAGACCGACCTTCTTGTTCTCCCATCCAGACAGTTGCACGGGGATGCTCTCTAGTGTCAAAAGATTCCAACCAAGTGAACCAGTGTTGGTCCTTCAAGATTCCACCCACTGCAGAGCTTGAGTTGTCATTTCCCCACTGTATTTACTCCTAATACCCTCCTCTCCCAGTTTCCCCCGCTCCAAGCCTCATCTGGGCATGTAGTAACACATGGTAGTCACTGTAGACAAGCTGCTACACAGAGAAAGAACATACTGGGAAAGAGAATAGTTTGACTTGGACGACATCACCTACCCAGGACCAAGCAGAGACCACCAAACTCAGTTCACTTGTGACCAAGTGCAGTTCCTATCTTATGTCTCCAAGTGGAGAGGTTAGTGAAAGCCAGGCAAGTTTTAACCTCCTAATCATTACTGGGCATTCTACCACCATAACTGCAGTGCTGAAAGCATTTAAAGTTCCTTTCTTCAACAGTCACTACGAGCATACAGAGAAACAAGCCAGTCCCAAACTAAACATCTCTGGGTGCAACAATGGTAGGGGAAATCAAAGAGCTATCCCCAGAAAAATATGAAATATACATTGTAAAAGAATGCATTTACTCTATCAACAACATTCTGGACTAAAGAGGGAATTTTTTTTTTTAAATTGGCTTTTTGAAAAGCACAAAGAGACATGATATAAACTTGAATCTTGTCTAAAAGAGCAGAGATTGGTTAGCATGAAACTTGATAGAAGGTTGGGAAAGGTTATACCAAACTAGCAGACCCTTGTCTTACTTGTAGAGATTTGAATTAAGTTATTCAGAATTCAGAGCCAGAAATCTACAGTGGCAGTAAATAGCAATTTTGAATCTTACCCATATAAGTAGGGAAGGATGAGTAACTATAATAGCCATAACACATACAGGCCACCATGTACGGTATGTTCACATGCTGGATGTGTTAATCTATTTGGGTTTTCACTCACCTGTTACATGGGCTGATTTGGAGCTGGCTTTCAACTCTGCTGTTATTTTGCAAGATGTCTCAAATTTTCTGGCTTGTGGTGAACTGCAGGCACAAGCAGATTTTTTCAACAACTGATTTGTGCCTGCAAATATGTAGCGTGACAGCAGCTGTTTGCACCCAAGATTCACTGTGGGCTCAAAAATGCATCCATTAAAAAAAATAAAATTAAATTAAAAACAAAAACAAAAACCACACACCACACCAACATTGAAAGTCAGGCCCAAGTACAATAAACCTGTGCAAGAGATCTTCCTTAAGGAATCTCCTTTCCTCAATAGCATCCAAATGCAAATACATTGTTTCACTTTCAGTAGAGTGCTCTTTGTTAAACAACTACATTTTGTTGGTCCCAAGAGTGGTCTCTGCTGACGAGTTTCACTGCACATGCAACATTCATTAAGGATGAAGTGGAAAGAAGACTAACCATGTTTATCGAAAGGAAAAAAAATCAGTTCTAGTAGAAAAATAATTTAATAAAGGGATAAGTTTCAAGAAAATATTTGTATAGTAACAACATTTTTTTTAAGCAAAAAGTCCACAAAAATATACATGTGTAATGTGTTTATACATAAGTTTTGCTGACATGCCCTGTTTTAATTTAGTTCAGTCCATGTAGATTTTGATATGTGAGGCACCATCACTGCTATCAGACTTCCAGGGACATTTCAATTTTCACCCCCCCCCCCCCCCAAAAGAGGACAGTTTTTCTAATCATTTCAGGTTAATACAAATACACTTTGGGTTGGCAACAGTCCACAAGGAGACCAGGTTACACTGGAAAAAAAAAAAAAAAAAAAAACAACAACAACCCCCCGACTTTTTAAAAAGGGGTAACCATCTAATGAAAGAAATCAGTGCTAAACACTGAACCTGCAATACACGCCACACTTTTACACTGTGCTGTCGCCAGGAAATGAGAGGGTCAGTGTGGGTGGGAGGGGGAATAAATGCAGCAAAGTGGGAAGTAAACCCAATATGGATTTTAAAATTGTGAAATTAGATCCCATTCCCTCTTAACAGAGGACAGTACATTGTACAGAAGGGCGTAACATAGAAGATAATAAAGCTAAGCAAGGGAGTGGGGAGGGAAGAAATTAGTGGGAAGAGTTGATCCTGCAGTTTCCCAAATGAGTGCTTTGCTACCAAACTGCAGAGACAACAGCTCCTCCACAAAAAGCCCTCACTGATTGTTTTAGTTCATCTAGCCCACCCAGCAATTTGATGAATTCTGGAAAGGGGGGGGGGGGGAAGAAGGGAAATAAAAAGGGGAAGGCTAGGGATACCTGTTTCATCAAATGCAGTTCTATACTTAAAAAAAACTCCAGCCCATATAAAGCAAATGAAAAACGTAATTACTAAAGAAATAAGACACACTTTCCAAAAGAATTTCTCATTTTTATAATCAAATTTTTTTTTACATAGACAGAAACACACCAATATTTTGTGCGAAAAATATCTTAAATAAACTTTGCTTGTTCTTGATTTTTTACATTCTGATATACATATGTAACAAGGTTTATGGCACTGTAACCAGAATCAAAGGAAACGAATAAAAAGGAAAATATAATTGCTTTTGTTTATTCCTTCTAAACCAAGCCGGCTGCTGTCACACTTTAAATTTTTTATTATTATTATTGGGCAGTCAGCTGTAATCAGTTTACACACTCAAAATAACCCCCAAATTATTATTATTGCACAAGAAGCCAGTGAAGGCATATGGCATAGAATGGTCAAAGTCCCTTGCTGTTAAAACCTCTTTACACCCAAAAATAGAAAAATAGAACCAGAACATGAAACACACCAAATAAATGTTTTTTTCTTTAGTTTCTATCAGGAGTGTGAAAAGTGCCTTGCAGACGTTCTAAGCTGCTCTGATTTCCTTTGCACCGGTGAGCATTTTGCTTTATCTTTAGCAAAAGCCTTTGCAGAATCAAGGCCCATATGCTTCAGAAACAGTCTTTTCTGCCTTGTTTTGGCTGTTTGCGTGTTGTTTTAAACATAGTTTTCTTCGGTCTATGAACCTGCACAGACTACTTAGCCATAAACTCTACAAGTGGCTAAAAAAAATAATAATAAAATAAACAAAGAAGCACAGGATTTTTCCCCCCTGTTGTGTTGCTTTTAAAAATTACTCATTTTGTTTGGAAGCCTCCCTGCTTTGTCAGTTTCTAGGAAGGGAATCTCAGTGGCATTCCATCAAATGTAGTGAAGTTCTTGGATTTGTTTTAAAAACATTTCCTTACTAAAAAAAATAAAAAAATAAAATAAAAGCACAACCCTTTCCCTCCCCCCTATATCAAGTGAAGAATATGATAATATGATAAACCCTTCGTTATATATCACCTCTTAGCTTCACCATCACACTACAGTCTCCACCCCAATCAGCTTTGGTGTGAGAATTCGTGGTGTAACGCCATTATTTAGATCTTCTTCAAACTCCAGTAACTGCCCCATAAAGTTAAGATTAGGAGAAATGATTGGTCGTTTGCCTTTGACAAATTTATAGGCATCCGTCATGGTCATCCGGGTGTGCTTCATTAAGTAAGCGATGACAATGGTGGCAGAGCGCGACACACCGGCCTGGCAGTGAATAAGGAGGCCTTTTCCACACTGGTGAGCTTCCTCTGGAAACAAACAAAAAAGATAGAGGTAACACTTGTTGCTGGAAAGAAGGGCGGGGGTGGATTGTTTTTAAAATTAAAATCAGATAATCTCAATGCAATTTACAATTAATTGGAAGGAAAATGTCAGTGAAACCCCCCACTTAGGTTACACAGAGCAAGATAATTAAAAAAAAATTAAAGTGAAAAATCAATTGGACTGTAAAAAAAAAAAAAAAAATTTTTTTTACCTGAGCCAAAATGCAGCAGAAAGTAGAGTTTCAGATTTAGTTAAGTCAATTTCTTATCTCAATTGCTCTTACATGGGCACAATATTGCAATGGTTGTGTTGCAGGCACTGCAGGGGAATACTTATTTAGGAAGTAGCATGATCTTTAGTCAAGGCACAGGATTAGGAAGCAGGAGAGTTGAGTTCTACTCCCTTTCAAGCATAAATGTTCTATAATAACTTTGGACATGTGACTTATCCCCATTTAAATGAGGAGGAAATGCAGCCCAGAGGTTAATACCGCCTCCCATAAGGGTGTTATAAAGCTCACAGTCACTACTCATTGTAAGATACTTGGAAACATTCTATTCTTGGAAAGATTTCTACTGATCCGTACTTTGGATGAACTTTAGCCTGATATTCTTTCACAATGTCTTTGCAAAAGCAGCAAGTATAATGCCCATATTGCAAAAGAGTAAGCTGTAAAGAAGTTAAATAATTTGCCCAGGGCACTCAGCAAGTCTGGCAGAGTTGGGAAAAGAACCCAGAAATTCTGACTCCCAGTTCTTTCCTGTATATGAAAAGAGGAAAGAGTGGTATGCTCCAACTTCCCCTCTGTTCCCAGCCCAGTTTTAATCACCTTTAGCGGTGTGAAGAAAGGTGGTTATGACAAATCCTATGCCCAATCTGAGCACGACTAACCATTAACTTGTGTCCTTTGATGTAAGCACAGCAACAGTGTGGGCAGGGTTGTGGGGAAAATCTCCAGGAATTGTACCTCAGCAGTATTTGGGGGGAAAAAAATTATAATACCAATTTCCCCGCCCCCGAACATTTTTGGAATGACAAATCCCTAAAGCAAAAGCAAGGGAACCTTAAAGGATGCTCCTAACTCTAGGCAAGTTGTATTCACAAACCACGTTCCACGCTCTTCACATGAGTTAGAGCAAAAGGAAACAACAGCTAACAAGTGTGGATAAAGGAACACATTAGATCAAAAACAGGAGTATTCTGACAGTATAAATTAGGCTAAATTCCCCAGGATATTTTTGCCAGTTAGCATTTGGAGAAGAAAAAAATGGAGTTTTGTAACTGCATGAACTTTTGGTGCCTCTTTCCAGCAAGATTCTGCCTTCAGTCTTTAAAACCCCAGATTGCATTTGAAAAGCTCTGGAAACATCTTAAACTGTGTGTTTTAAAATAAATAAATCAATTTAAATTTCCTCCAGGGCTAGGAGGGGGAAAAAAAAACCAGCTTGGACTAGTTACTGAACAGCAAATGTAGCCAACTGATAAGATATAGTTGTTTATTAAACACACAGGCAGGCCCTCAAGCTGCAGTTATTAAAAAGGAAAGTAAAATGGATTTAGGAAACACGCTTTCTAGCATGGTGACAGGTTTCAGAGTGGTAGCCATGTTAGTCTGTATCAGCAAAAAGAAGGAGGAGTCCTTGGGGCACCTTAGAGACCAACAAATTTCTTTGGGCATAAGCTTTCATGGGCTAAAACCCACTTCATCAGATGCATGAGTGGAAAATACAGTAGGAAGATTTTTATATATGTAACACACACCATGAAAAGATGGGGGTTGCCATACCGACTCTAATGAGACTAATTGCCACTTTTAGGGCTGTAATTGAATGACCAGGGAGGTTGAAGTGTTCTCCCACTGGTTTTTGAATGTTATAATTCTTGAAGTCTGATTTGTATCCATTTATTCTTTTCCGTAGAGACTGTTTGGTTTGGCCAAAGTATATGGCAGAGGGGCATTGCTGGCACATGATGGCATATATCACATTGGCAGATATGCAGGTGAACGAGCCCCTGATGGGGTGGCTGATGTGATTAGGTCCTATGATGGTGTCCCTTGAATAGATATGTGGACAGATTTGGCAACAGGGTTTGTTGCAGGGTTTGGTTCCTGGGTTAGTGTTTTTGTTGTGTGGTGTGTAGTTGCTGGTGAGTATTTGCTTCAGGTTGGGGGGCTGTCTGTAAGCGACACTTCAACCTCCCTGGACACTCAACAGACCTAAAAGTGGTAATTCTTCAACAAAAAAACTTCAAAACCAGACTCCAATGAGAAACTGCAGAACTGCAATTAATTTGCAAACTGGACATCATCAAATTAGGCCTTAATAAAGACTGGGAGTGGATGGGTTATTACACAAACTAAAATATATTTCCCCATGCTAATTTTCCCCCTACTGTTACTCACACCTTCTTGTCAATGGTTTGAAATGGGCCATCCTGATTACCACTACAAAAGTTCCCCTGCCCCCCCCCCCCCCGCTGATAATAGCCCACTTTAATTGATTTGTCTCAGAGTTGGTATGGCAACCCCCCTCTTTTCATGTTCTCTGTAATATATATCTTCCTACTGTATTTTCCACTTCATGCATCTGATGAAGTGGGTTTTAGCCCACAAAAGCTTATGCCCAAATAAATGTGTTAGTCTCTGAGGTGCCACAAGTACTCCTCGTTCTTTTTACACTTTCTAGCCTGGCCTATGAGAGGCCTTCTTGTAGTTTTCTCTGCACTTGGATCAGGTAATAGACCAGGGGTAGGCAACCTATGGCACGTGTGTGAAAGCGGCACACGAACTGATTTTCAGTGGCACTCACACTGCCCGGGTCCTCGCCACCGGTTCGGGGGGCTCTGCATTTTAAATGAAGCTTCTTAAACATTTTAAAATCTTATTTACTTTACATACAACAATAGTTTAGTTATATATTATAGACTTATAGAAAGAGACCGTCTAAAAATGTTACAATGTATTACTGGCACGCGAAACCTTAAATCAGAGTAAATAAATGAAGACTCGGTACACCACTTCTGGAAGGTTGCCGACCCCTGTAATAGACCATGCATTGTTTATGAATGGTTTCAATGGGATCTAATCCTGCAGTTGTTATGAATACTGAATATACAACCTTTTCTTCACAAGAATGATTGTGAAATTTAGTAATGTCTTAACATAAGCCAGGCCTGACTGCATCTTCCTGTTCCCATGAATTAGAAGGGTTTGCCTGATTTCATGACCCAGCTTCTCTTTTTTACTCAACAATATCAAACAAGACTTCCTCCCTTCCTTGTGTTCACCTCCTCACCTTCTCCAGAGAGGCCATTTTAGCTTTTCCACTCCTGCTGTAATCCAGATTTAGTGACGCTAATTTAGTACAAACTAGAGCATATAGGAGTGCAATTACAGATTATTGCTGTGCAGGCAAGTACACAAGGAGACAGCTACACGTCACTATCCTCAATCACTACACTACTGCTACCCCTGGTGGAGCTGAGTGTGAGACAGCAACTGTAGGAAGCATTTGGCAAATAAACCAGTGAAATGTGGTAGAACCACATCCTGAGCACTTATAGTGAGAGATCTCATGAAACTTTTAATAAGAGCCAAGATGTTAACCTTAGCGTCTCCCAGCTGAATTCCAGCACAGTTATAATTACCTTCTGTGTACTTATTTATATTAGCAGTCACAATGATGTAACCATTACTTTAAGCTCTGAGGATAGGACAAGAAGCAACGGGCTTAAATTGCAGCAAGGGTGGTTTAGGTTGGATATTATGGAAAAACTTCCTAACTGTCAGGGTGGTTACTCACTGGAATAAATTGCCTAGGGAGATTGTGGAATCTCCCTCATTGGAGATTAAGGGCAGGTTAGACAAACACCTGTCCGGGATGGTCTAGAGAATACTTAGTCCTGCCTTGAGTGCAGGTGACTGGACTAGATGACCTTTCGAGGTCCCTTCCAGTTCTATGAGACTGTGGTGCATTGACACAATCAATTAAAAAAAATACAGCTGGACTGGGCAGAGTCTAAGACATTCTCCACGCTGAGAGTGCCCTTAGCACTGCCATGAAGGAAAGCAATATTAGGTAGTTTCAGTAGAATGTGCTATTCGAAGGGCTTTTCTACATGGCCCCACAGTAGACACTACAGAGTACAAGTTGCAGCGTGCACTACAGTGTTGCGTTATGGTCCCGTGTAGACCCTGCTCGTGAGAACTAAAAGGTACCTAGTTTGTGTTAGCATAGTCCTGTTTCAAACAGGACTCTACAATACATAACTCAAACTAGGTATCTTTTAGTTTGCACAAGCAGGGTCTACACGGGCCGTTACAACGCAACATACATGCCCATAGTCCACACTGCAGGACCGTGCAGACAAGCCCTTCGTTTCCTGCATTAGACCCCAAGCCTGCAATTGGATCCAATAGTTCCAAGCCTGGCACAGTCCTAATGGAGCCAACAGGGACCTGAATGTCAGAGGTGCTGAGCACCCAACTACAATTCAAGTCAATTGAAGCTATGGATATTCAGCCCTTCTGAAACTCACAAGCACAGGGGGGTGAGCTAGCAGATCCAACTGTGGGACTGGGGGAACATCAACTAGAACACAATGCTGCTGCATGCTCCTAAAGGATAGGTCTTCATTCACTGCATATTGAGCCCAGGTAACGGACACGTGGATTAGCCTAGCCCGGGTGCAAGCATTCACACTGAAAAGCCCTACTGCAGTCACTGTATGCTCACTGGTGCTACACTCCCTCCTGTGTCACCCTGAGCTTCCGGAGGCATATCCCATGGTTCTTTGTGCTGCAGTAAGTGGACTCATTCTAGGATTCTTTACTAGTGAATTGCAGGTGAACATATCTGTCCTGGGCGCATGTGAAGGAATTGTGAGAAGGGACTGGAAGATTATCAGCCTTGAAGGGATTGAGCCTGTATCCTGACTGCAAAATGGGTGGGCCTTTGGGTACATTCACTAGCCTTCAATACATTGCAGCTGGGAGCATGCTTCTCAGCTCCATTAGATGGACATGACCTAGCTCTACTCGAGCCAGCACAGTATAAATAGTAGTGTAGCCCAAGGTAACCTGGGCTATCTGCCGGGAGTAAAAACCTGCCCAGACATACTCAGGCAGATAGCTACACTGTTATTTTTAGCATGCTAACTCAAGCAGAGGAAGCAAGTCTCTGTCTGCCCGAGCTAAGCAGCACGTGCAGACATACCCTTTCTGAAAGCAGCACCTGGGCTCTAACCCCTACCCACAGCCTACAAGAATGCTGTGAAGCTGAATGAGCATTGGTAAAGCACTTTGAGCAAGTCTACCAAGATATGAAGGTTGACGACAGTGACTTTTTTAAAGGGAAAAAGGGAAAGGAAAAGGACATCTTTTATTACTGAGACGCAACAGACCACGAGCAAGATTTTTAAAGGGACAGACCAGAGAAGTGGTAAATATTTGCCTTTAAAACAAAAAATATGGGCTGTTAATCCTAAATGAGTGCACCTAGCAAGCATGCTTTGAATGAAGACTATATAAGAGTATTAATTTTTCAAGGTTTAGGCAGCAATAAAAATAATAGAAGAAAACCTTAGTGAATTACTTTGAACAGATGACTTCAAGATTGTACATATGGTTAGGTTAAAGTAATTAACTGGTACCAAATACCATTCATTCTTACCACGTATGAGCTTCAAACTAACAAACTTACCATGGTAGGGCTCCAAAACACTACTGCAAAGTGTAGTATTTTCAATCATTAAGTGGAGGGGGCAGGGCACTAAGAGAGAAAATGGAGCTGCTCTGTCTACCCTCCAGGTCAGCACTGAGTCAGGTTGGCATGACAGTGTATTTGGAAAGCTTACACCAGCACTGCAATGTTGCCACCTCTTAAGACTGTATCATCACAAGTCTTGATATGTTTAATGTCTCTGCTCCTGGAGTTACACGATTAGGAAAGTCTCTCAGATTTTTAAAAGGGGGTAAGTTTTTAGCCCTCTTGGTTATTGAGAAAAGCTGGCAAACGTGACCACGCTAAAGACCCAGAAACCAGAAGGCAAATACTTTTTAAATAAAAAGTCTCATGATTTTTGGAGGCATGGCTCATTAATTTTGAACACTTGGGGTTTGGCAGTATTGCCACGGTGTATGGATAAAAAGGACTTGAAGTCTGACTTTAATAAGGGGTGCTACAATTCTGAAGTCAATGGGTTCTGCATTTCTCACAACAAATCAGGACTTAAAAAGCTTTCTGAGCTGTCAGCGTAGCACTAAGTTCATTCAAGGTTTTCAAACAGGTATCAAGGGTTATAACAAGAGTAATTGCCAGGCAAGGATAGTTACCAATGAATTCAAAAGCCTCTTCGAAGTACTGCCTGAGATTCTGCTTGTTGCTGTCAGTGGCAGGGAGCCGCTTGTAGTTGAACAAGCCTTTCTCGTAATGGTAGAGGGGGAGGTGGGTGGTCACGTTGATTACGTATCCTATGTTCATCCTCTGCATCTTCTCCAAGTCCTGAGCATCGTGCTCATTTCCAAGGAAGAGGAACGGCAAGATGGGGGTCAGCTCGGCATTCTCTATGTCTGGAGTGGTAGGGATGGACTGAGGTAGCGTGGTTGGCACAGCAGATGCACCTCCTCCGCCTTCTGGGCACTCCTGAAGTTGGAGGGAATTATCACAGAGGTTTTCATGGTTCTGTTTAAAACTGCTGAGTCCACCTGAGAGAGAGCAAAAGAGAGAGTGTGAGGGCAGAGATTTCTGAGGAATATACTGCTCACATGAAGAAATGTATGTATGTGAGTAGTTCTCTCAACTCTGCACTATGCTTGAGTGTTTGCCTCCTCAGACCAGATTTTCAGAACAGTGGTAAAAAGTGCCTGATCCCCCCACAACCCCCATCAATGCCAGTGCTTACGTTTTTGCTACCACGAGGGCAGCTGTAGTGTTGGTAACAGCTGCTGCAATACATCCCAAATGTGATTTTTTTTTAATTATAGGCAAGATATACCAGGGAATAAATTAATAGTCAAACATGTATCCATGCAACACATCAGTACACAGTTGCACCCCATATGGCTGGAACTTCTAATTTTGTGGGGTGAGAGAAAGTAGTTATCTGAACAAAGCTGTACAACATTTTTAATCACTTTGCTTTAAATTGCAGGGTGGGAGGGTTAAACATTTGAACTGTAATATACAAAAAAAAAGTCTTAACTTCATCTGTTCAAGGCCTTCACTATCTGTTCAGAGATAGCACAGCACCGCATTCATTTTCAAAATGCCAACAAATGGAGGGGGACAAAATCCATTAAAATGTTTATACCGGGCAATAGAGTAGTGACATTTTATTTTTTAAGAGTGTATTCCTTATAAAAACTATCACAGTCAAGGAGCTCACTTAACATGTGGCAAACAGCAGCCCCACTTTTTCTGCCCAGACTAGCTGCAAATTTGCAACAATATCTATTATTTTTAGGACATTAATAAGGGTGAGGAAGTGGATCGGGGGAAATCCAGTTTAAGTTGCACTTTCCCTGTGTATCCTATTATAATGTGGGATTTTAAAGCACCGTTTTGTTTTCAAGTGGGTGGCACCACAAAACATTAGACGAAAAGCAGAATAGTTTTAAAATTCTTTCTTCACCTCATTCCACGATGACATCAGCTCCAGGCTCCCCACCTGCCTGGTTTCCATAGCAATTACACAAAGGCATACAATGACATCAGTTGGCATGACATCAGCTCTTTGAGTGCAAATAATACTAGAAGAACTACTTTGTTTAAGACCTTTGTTACAACTGTGTTCTTGGGAATCAATGATGTAATAGTAACAGGTGGCTTGGGACCGCCTTTGCCTAACTGGAAGTGGGGGGTGGGGGAAAGAGGAGAGACAAAGAAAAGATATGTATACAGAAGGGATATCTTTGTAAGAGGATGTATTTAATGGTTTACTGAGGCCATATGGAGTACCATGCAGCCAATATTTTGAAACGATCAAAATGTTTGGATTCAAATGCACTTAATTAAATCTAAGCAAAATTTTTTTTTGAAAGAAAGATATAAAAAGGTTACCAGAAAGAGCTGCACTGACCAAAAGAAATGCTTAAGTCATCATATTGCTAATTTTATTAAGCGTAGAAATAAGAAAGTATTTGTCTGCTTAATACACATAAAATAACTTTGGTAATTCACTGCTAGGGGAAGATTTTAAAATATGGAAACCTAAACATTGACAGGCTTTGTTCATTTGCTGATAAGTTACTTACTTATTTTGTCTAGGACCCCCAACAGTGCTAGCAAACTGTAAGACACCTCTCCTACCCTTAAACCCCTGCCCCAAATCACACATTATCTTCAGGGGTATTAAACACTTCTAACAGTTCCAGGACAAAAATATGTGCAAAGCAAACCTCATCTATAAGATCTCTGTTCAGGAGATTGAGAGGGGAAGTGGATGAAGGAAAGGGGGGGGGAGAAGAGAAGAGAGAAGAGGAGAGATACAAACCTGGTTTAAATTGTCCAGGGGAGAAAAAAAAAAAAAAAAAAAAAAAAAAAAAAAAAGAGAGAGAGAGCGCGAGCGAGAGAGCGTGCACGTGCGCGCTTTAAGGAGTTGTGGCTCAAACACATTTTTTACTGTTCTCATAAAGGAACATGGATTTTTAAAAGTAAAAGGTAAAGATGGACCAGATATCAGAAACATTCTCTAAATGATGTTTAATTTCAGAAGAGATTGGGAGTGAGGGTTAAGCGTTTGAATCCAAATACCTGGAGCTCTTTTTGGCTCAAGATGGTAAAGCCTCATGAGTAGGACCCTACCAAATTCATTCCATTTTGGTCAATTTCAGCCATAGGATTTTTAAAATAGTCAATTTCATGTTTTCTGATGTTTACATCTGAAATTTCACAACATTGTAACTGTGGGGGTCATGACCCACAGAGAGGGTTGTGGGGGCGTCACAGGATTGCCACCCTCACTTCTGCGCTGCAGAGCTTCCTGCAGCCAGGGGAGGTTCCCAGAGATGGGTCTGAGCTCCCCCCACAAGAGCAGCTGTGCAGGGGAAGAGGAAGTCCCATCCCTCCCCCACCCGGCTGGGACTAGCAACTTGAGCCCAGTGCATGGTAGGAGCCCCCGACTGGGGCACCCTCAGCCCTGCCCCTTCCCCGCCACTTCCCTGTAAAATCTAGCTTACTTGTAAGGGAAGGGAGATCCAATTTCACAGTCCATGATGTGTTTTTCATGGCCATGAATTTGGTAGGGTCCCACTCCTGTGATAGCTCTCAAGATGTCACCTCCATCAAACTGTAACCCTGCCCTGACGCAGTCTTGAACGTAGCCTAAAACCAAATGTGAATTCTGGTCTTCTCAGGTCCTCTGCACAGTACGGACAAGTGAGTGATTAGATTCTAAATATTGTTTTACATTGCAGTAGCAACCAAAATGCGCTAGGCACTCTCCAAACACGGCCCCAGCCCCAAAGAACATGCATTCTCAACAATGCTGCCAGATGCTCCACACCTTTGCATGTGACATTCCCTATCCCCAACCCCCACTTAATTGCAACGGAAGTAGGCTGAGCCTAGACTCTTCATCTCTTAGAAGCAGGGGTGTTTGTGGGGGTGGAGGAGGTTAGGGTAATGGCAGAGCAGGCAGGTGAGACCTGGGTGAGGGCGGAGAAAAGAGGACTGGAGAGTCCAGAGCAGCCTCCCCCACTCTGCCTATTTTCCCCCCTGCCACCCCACCCATCCTGCCGCCCAGTCTCTGTTCCCTCCTTCTTGGCTCCTTGCCTCCCTCGGTGGAGGGAGACACCAGGCCACCCAACTGCAGCAGCCACCCCCTCCTCCTCAGCACTTCTTGCCAGTTTGAAACTAGCAGGTGGAAGCAGAGAGTGGAGAGTGTGAGACAATCTGAGTGTCTGAAATCCCTCTGCAACAGCAGCACCTGATGGCTAGGAGCAGAAACTGCAGGGCAACCCCCAAACAAACATTCCAACAAGGCTGCCAGGCAGTGGGATAGGGCTGCTGGATAGACCAATGGCATCCAAGAAGCCTGAAGCTTATTATCTCTTCCAGCGGGGGAAAAAGAGAAACATAACAAAAACAAAATGACAGTAGCCACCCCACTGATTAGGTGCACGTTTCCTTCTTGCCTGGCTTGTTTTCTGGTGGCATATAAAAAAAAAAAAAAAAGTTATCCAAGCACAATAGCTATCCAAAGCAATTTTCAGAGTACATGTTCCCCAAGCATACGCAGCACTGAATGCAGTGTGCACATTAATAGACATTTTTAAAATATGCACACTTGGAGACAGGAACAAGGGGGCGGGGAGGGCAGGGATCGCTCAGTGGTTTGAGCATTGGCCTGCTAAACCCAGGGTTGTGAGTTCAATCATTGAAGGGGCCATTTGGGGCAAAAATCTGTCTGGGGATTGGTCCTGCTTTAAGCAGGGGGTTGGACTAGATGACCTCCTGAGGTCCCTTCCAATCCTGATATTCTATGATAATGCAAATACTTATGAACCATGCAGTGAGGTGAGGTGAGGGGGAGAGGGAGAAAAGAGGAGGAGGAAATTTTATAAGTTATGAGGTTAGTTACGCTCTCTTTACTAGAGACATTAGCTTTGCAGTCCCCCATCAGACAAGACAAAGCACCCTAACAAGCATTTCAGGGAGAAGCCATTAAAGAGAAGGCTCCCCTTCATAAAAGTAAAGGTAACTCAATAGATTTTTTCTATAAAATGAATTTACAATCTCTTACTAGGTTTTTTTTTTTTTTTTTACAGCACTTAACACAATGGGGGCTTGATCCCAGTGGGTTGTTTGGCACTACATGTAATTTAAAACATGTACTTTGAGAATACATCTGAGTGCAATTTATTCCACTCGCTTGGTGGAATAAAATATATATAATCACAAATGAATTTCCTGATGTCCAAAGTCAAGATGGGGTCCCCATCTGTAGGTGTGTGTAAGTATAACCACAAGAGCTTTCTGTGGATTTGTATTCCTTCAGAGGATGGCTGTTATCCCAGAATTTAAAGTCTATGCTCTATGTAAAAAAAAGGAAACAAACATCACAACACCAAGAAAAGAAAAGGTCAATACTGACCTACAGCAGGTCTGTCTAGAGTGGATGTTCCAAACTTAGTGGTGACAAGGACTTCACCATGTCACTCCTATCAGGGAAAGAACCTCAGGAAAACTGGATGGTGGGAGGGAGGGACATTCCAAAGGCTCAGTTTTTTTAGCTGGAGGAGGATCTATGAGTGACACTAATGTGTTCTCTTACACTGTACTTCCAAAGCTTCCCAGGTCATAGCGCAAGAATGAGAAGTGCCCTGAAGAGGGAGGTGAAGGTTGAGAAGAATCACAAAAAGAAACGCATCATTATACAAAAAGTAAGCAGGACATTAAAAAGAAGTTAAAACAGCCAATAGCAGCATTATACAACATACACAAGTCCAGATGAGCAATCCTCAAATCTAAGAGAAAAAGAAGAAAAGAAAAGAAAAAAAGGTTTGTTGGCATGGGAGTCCATTTCTGAGGCATCGCTGAAGAGATAGCTATGAAAATCTAGAGATGGTAGCCTTACTCACATCGAGTAGTACCTTGTTCCATGAGACGTCCAATTGAAGTCAGTGAAATATTCTGGTAGGAAACACATACAGCTATATGTATATATAAGCCCGTTTTGATAAGAATATAGATCTCCTAGGCTGAGTATTATGTAGCTGCAAACACTATGCTGCAGATTGTATCCACTTACCTGCCTGTGATGAAAAGTATAATCTCACCCTGTTACAATCAGATGCAGCTGCTTCATCACAAGCATTTATGCAGAGATTGTACAAGCAGTTCCTACACTTTTCACCCGAAAGTGGCCGATGAGCAGATTTTTCAAGGGTCTGAGCACACCCAAATCTAACTAAAGTCAACAGGTTCTGTGGGTGCGCAGGACATCTGGAAAACCCAGGTATTTCTTTCATGAAGACTGGAATCAAGAAAGCAATACTCTTAATGACAGGCAAGCTGGGCTGTCATCTATAAAGCAAGTTAATTCAGAAGCCAGAGTATTCTTGTAGTCACTGATGCAAGCAGCCAGAGATTTGTGCCATTATGACTACATCTGAAATACTCCCCCTCCTCCCCCACTGTATGACAAGTTCCACTGTCCCGCTCTGCCAGACCTGCTAGTAAATAGTGACAGACCTCAAACCGTGTCCTGAGAGGTCAAAACTTCTGGTATGACTTGCGCTGTTCAGCTTCATAAGTCAGCACCAGACCCTCCAGCTACCAATGACAATTTGTTCCGTGCTGAATATGGAAGATCTGTTCATCAGTGTCTAGCTTACTTTATTGTTATCGTAACAAAGCTCGCATTGCTACATTGTAGTCTCTGGACTCTGCATACCAGTTTCAGCTTATTGAAACCATTGAGGATCACCTGGTTGGCAGAAAAAACAGGTACAGATAGATCAGTGGAGACTTGAGCCACAGCAGTTTTAAACAAGAAAAAGTAGACTAACTTGAGTTGTAACAATGTTACAGACATTCATTGGGTCTATTCTGTAATCACCCTTGGGGTGATTATTATATTGTATGCAGCAGACGCACAAAATGGTCTCATAGCAGAGATATGCTAATCAGCTTTTAGCAGGAACTATGAAAACTTCATTGGCAGAATCATCTGCAAGATCAAGAATTAAGAGTAACTTAATTCTATGAAAAATCACTAAACAGTCTATCTTAAAGAGCAAGGATATGCAGCTACCACCATGCAGCACCTGTACTCTCTACAGAAAAACTAAAGCATATTTGTTGCTGACCTACTGTTGATGCATATCTTTAAGTTCTAATTTTAACAGGCACTGTATGTTCCTGTTGTGTCAAAAATATGTTCCTGTTTTGCAATGCATCACACAGACCGTAGATGTGATGTCCATATTTAGACAGAACATGTGACCCTGTAGTGACAAACAGACCTTTTACATCTCTTTCAAAGCTATCCTAGATTATAACAAGACAACAAAACTTTATTAGATAAAAGCGAAGACTACAAGAAAATATTGGCTAAAACCATATTCTCTCTGTCTATCTTCTTTTCAGATTTTCTCCAGCTTAAGTATTCCACTCTAAATAAAAGATTAGAGCAGAGCAGAATAAAGTAGTACCAAGTAATTCACTAAAGACTTTAATGGTTTAAAAAAAAAAAAAAAAAACCACCAGGCAGCCCACTTAAGCACACACACCAAATCTGGGCTATAACCCCAAATTCTGTAATATCTAAAATTAAATAAGAGTGTTCAGCTGGTAACGTTTTGGGCATACCAGGAGCAATAATATGGCTGTATTGCAACATGCACAAAGTGTTAAGAGGACACTTTGGATTTGTGCAAGTACAGCCTGCTCCTTTAAACCTGTGACCTCATTTATTTGCATTACTGCAGAAAAGCCAGAAGCAACAGCTGATGACAGTCTCATGTATTTTTCCACTAAGACGACCATTAAACTGCTTCTGTGTTATTATTAATGAACAGATGATTTTATGTCAAGTTGATTCAAAGTGCAGGATGATTCAAGGGAAAGTCAATCTGACCACACACACACACACAGCAGTTTAATTTTAGTCTGTGCACACTATAACTAAAACTACATGAGCATCAACAACATCCCAGACCTACTGGAAAAGTCTTTACCTTCTTCCAGCCCAAGAACTACACTAGCAAAATCATGCTTAAGGCTGGCTCCCAGGTCATCTCCAACAGTTCTAGGACTGTTTTCATAATTATCTGTATGCCTGGGGAATCGAAGTCATTCTGTGGGGAAGGCTGAATTCTGGTTTTAATTATGGTCTGTGGTCTGGGGCACAAGTTTAGGGCTGAACTTCACAAAGGATTGGCTGTAGTGCCACTGAGATTTGCATATCAAAGATGCAATGTCTCTATGTAATAAATAATAAATAGGGAATTAAAGTTAGACAAGTGCCCTGTTGTGTCACACTCAATGGAAAAAAACATGCTCATTTTATGACCACTGCTATCCCTGACCTTTGTTCCTCTTCCTTCCCATCTTGATGGCATAGTCCACATGCAGGAAGTGCTTTGATTTAAGTAAATTGGCTCATCTCCTTTGTGTGGGCATCCTTAACATTGGTTTAAGAACAGCTAAAATTGATTCAGCTTAATTGGGTAAGAAACCAAAATAAGTTTAATTGATTTTTAGCCACTTAAAACCAATTTAAGGATATCTACTCAAGGGAGTAGAACCAATTTCTTCCTGCATGTAGACCAGTCATTTCTCTCTCATCCATTCATCTTTCTGCATTTTCCCCTCCCCTGTAACAATTCGGTTCTTCCCCACCTCCCAGCCCCCCGTCTAGACCTTCCCTCACAATCCCTTCGGCAATGAAGTACTTAATATTGACATTTAAAGAACTGACACCTCCAGTAAGATGAATGGAGGCTGGGGGAGTTTAGGCCTCTCCAAGCCTTTTTTCCAGACTGTTTGCAGATAGACAAAAACATTGTTGCAGATAACCTTCCACACATGAATCAAGTGTATTCTTCACAGGCCCAGGGGCAGAAATTGGAAGGGAATTTTTTTTAAATGAAACCTTAGATTCTACAGAATCTGATGTGTCCATATCTTGCATGATAGAGTCAGACTGGCCAGATCCATCCCACAAGGCTAGAGTTTAACACCACTGCCAGGGAAGTGGTTACAAACATGCTAGCAACACCTGAGCTGCAATGCAGCCCCTTTCCACTGGGCTGCTGGTACAAAAGCAGACCCAACACCAGCATCAGCAGCCACTAGACAATTATCCCAGCCTAGGGGATTCTACAGTGGCATACAGCTAGACAGCAGTCCTTATCCTTGTTGCTAGCAGAGGGGGATGGGGTGAGGGTTTATTTACACCCCAGTGATCCTTAAGTCCTCATGCTTCTGGCAGTGGCATTATTTACTCCCCCCCACCCCCCACCCCCCAGCTGCACTTGGCAATCCTTGATCTCAGTTGAGGATCTCGCCACTATGTTAAATATGGTTTATCACAGTTTCAGCCATAGTGGGAACACAGCTCTATTGTCATGGACACCCACCCTTTTCAGTCAGAGGATCAAATACTTCACAGTGGGGCCACAATCAATACTTTGGGACTTATTCTCTGTCCTGTTCCACTCCCTTCACAGCCCTGCGGGTGGTGTAAAGAGAGTGGAAACTGCCCTCACTTCCTCCATCAGGCACATAGCTAGCATTCAGCCTCCCCGCCTTGCTCCCCCACCACAGCCCCTTGTGCAAGGAGTATGTTGAGAACAGGGAAGGAGAGCCACCGGGGCAGAGAATCAGGGACATGTAACTGGTTGTTCTCAGGTTCTCCTCCTGTCTCCCCTCCTGGGCTGTCCTAGGGAGTGATGCTGGGAAGGCAGCCATCCTTTGTTAGTTGCTCCACTAGGTTCCAGCAAAGCCAAGCAAACACCTATCCTGCTCTGTCTGAGGCTCTTGAAGCCATGCAAGTAAACAGGTGATGGACCAGGCAGAGCTACTCTCTCCACCCTCCCGGGTAATACAGCAGGCAGCCACCCTGGGGAGGTGCTGAGCAGCTGTAGCAAGGATGGGACAGCAGCTCCTGAGAGTGCTTCTGGCTTACATCAAAGCTGTTCCTAAGGCTTCAGGGGAAGCAGTAGGTAGCTCTGCCTCCTAGTTATCCCATACTGACAAGGCTGATTCAAAACACTTCAGATTATGCCATCAATACAAGTTTTTTGTTTTACCACAACTTCCTTGAGGGTCACAGTTTAGGTCATGGCTTGGACACCACTGGCCCAGGAAGTCAGTCTCCAAAAGCGGTACTGCTATTAATAGAACTATCTGGTGCTGTGGGGAGCAAGCGATAAGAGAAGAAAAAGGAGCAGTTCTCCTCAGATAAAGAAAGAGGGACCAGTTCTGATCTCACTTACACTGGTCGCTCATTTACTTTCCATGGAGTTACACCAGATTTTGCCCAAGAAAAATAAATTGGGCCCAACTGACAGTGTGTACAGGTAGGGAGAACCCACCATGTTGCACATTGAGGGGAACACAGATACAACAAGACTTCTGCTAATTTTAAGCATTACTGTTTACCCTGTTAAAGAAGGGGGAAGAAAATCCATTGCCATAGCAAGTGCTCTTAAAGAGTGAAACTGAGGTAAGCCATTTCATAATACAAGTAGACTTTGCTGCATCACATTTTCCTCTGAAATCTATCCAATCTTTGAAGCAGAATTAAAAAAAAAAAAAATAGTGACTTAGACCTTTCTATTTATGTTGGTTACTAACAGATTAGATGAGTCTTGCTCTCTAGTGCTGCAAGCACTTTTCTCACCTGCCAGGGTCTGCCTGCAGCACCTTTCAACAGTTCACAGCAGGTTTTTTGCCCCCTCCACACACACACACACACACACACACACACACACACACACACAGAACTAAGTGTCAGCCTTGCCATAAGAGATTAAGCTTAAAAAAATAAATGTAAAACTAAACAGACTACAAAAACTTCCACCTTGATACACTCAATCTAATAGAGTCTCTCCCTCTCATCAATCTACCAAGATGAAAGCTTCACAACACTAAAAAAAAGAAATACTAAATCAAAAAACAAACAAAAGTCTTACAAAACCAAAAAGCTCTGCACATTCCAGAAAACCTGTAAAGTGAGGTTTTTCCCCATATGTGAACTACCTAGAGAGGATGGTTTATAAACAAACCCTGGCCCTAAAGGAGGTTAAAGATTTGCAAGCATATCTTTGACAAGGTTGCTTTGAGGTCCTTTTCGGTTTCTAAAGAGGGACCGAGGGTAAAATCTCACACCTGTATTAACATGCAGCTTAGATTATTTCTAACACTTCTAACTCCTGCCAACTACTCACTGCCAGACCTCCAGTTCACAGGACATTCTCTCTCTGACCTACTATAATCTCCTCTCCAGTCTCTTTGATGCTGTCTACACTTAGGATGACCAGATAACAAGTGTGAAAAATCGGGACAGTGGGTGGTAATAGGAGCCCATATTTGGGGCTTTTTTTTATATCAGGACTGTCCCTATAAAAATCAGGACATCTGGTCATCTTATCTCCACTAGATAGATTTTGTACTATTTTGCCAGCAATGGTGCAGATAGTAGACAAAGCCCCATAGCCTTCCTTCAACCACCCAACATTCAGCTGCTAAAACAAGTTTCACTTCCCATTTCTCGTCATGACATCACTCATGTCTCAAGTCCTTTTCTCTGGCACCATGCTTGACAGAGGTCAGGCTCTTCATTCTTACTTCTAAGGCTCTGCACAGCTCTTCCCCTGCCTGTATTTTATCACCCTCCATCTCAATCCCTTTTCTCCAACCACTTTCTGTCTCATCTCCTCATTCATGGCTTTTCCTATACTGCTACCTACACCTGAAACTACATCCCTCTGCCCACAAACCTTCCTTCAGATCCCTCTTCTTCCCACCATTAACTTCCACTCTTGTACCATCTATTCCTTTTGCTCTCCCTGGATAGGTAGTATCAGACCATGCAAGTCACTCCTTAGGGGATAAGGGTTCATGCTGCTTTGTTTTAACCTGCAGAGCTGGTGGGTAGATTCACCAGCCAGGAAAGCCCAAATGTTCGAGTTTAGTTCTACGTCCCTTTCCTCAGGACAGGCATACTGATGAAACCAAAGAGGCAAAAGAGACTCAAATTACTTGGCAAACTGAGACCTTTCCCACTTTTGACAGTGGTAAAGAATAAGGACATATCCTCCCCCATATAGTATCTTCCAGGATACCATGCCCCCAAGAATCAGGAAGCCTTGTATCTAGTGTCCTGTAGGACACAAGCTTGCTCCTAATCACATGACCTGCAATATAGCAACTAGTTTTGAAACCCACCCCCCCCCAGGCTGTAATGGGCACACTGGGTTGCATGCATGGGCTCCAAGACCCAGTGACATCTTACACTTTCATACCCCACCCCTTGTCTAATTTTCACTAGAAAGCCTTCAGGAATTCAATCTTCTTTTTAATCTCCATACAGTACAATGCAGAGTTTTGATGCTCTATAAAATATTCAGTGTCTGATTTATGACTTTATTTTCCCCCCCAACCCTAAGTTTTGGACCTAGACTACCTGCCAGCATGCTTTTACATTTGTCTTCTTGAGCATCTAACAATCTGAACTTAAAAAGGCTGATTACGGTGCTCATCCTATTCCAAAACAGCATGGCCAAAGAGAATATTTGGATATGTTGTGAGACAAAAAACCAACAACTTTGTATTGGCACCCTATACCCTCACCCCCGGCCTCCAACAATACTAGTAGAAACTATTACACTCTTGGCGCATCTGCCAATTCCAAGAAGATTACATTGGCTTTAAAACGGGAAAATCCCAACATGCTGCTGGAGAGTGGAGTTTGCTTACATGAGAATGTCCTAAGAAAAATTATTCCCAAGAACATATTACACGGCACTTTCTTCTAAATTTGTTCATTTTATGTTGTTCTTAGGGGAAGAGAAAGCAGTCTTTATTTCTAAATGCTAGAACAAAAACAAACCCCCCCCAAAGATGCATTTCTTTCTACAAGCATCACAATAGTGTAAATGAAGACTACCTTAGAACACCATCCCTGGATTCTAGGCATTTACAGCAAAAACTCAAAGTTAGGCCCATCACAACTTCTCAAAGCAAAAGTACACTTTCTGTGGGGATTTAAACTTACATTGAGTCCAATTAAATAGTTACTGGAAATGTCAGAGTAAACCCCAAAGGAAATACTCCCACTGGAAGTTGCATTAACACAAAGGTCATCTAGAAACAATTTTTTCCTCTTTAGCACACAGTTTAACACCCAAAAATAAATAAAATAAAGACACCAAAAACTTTACCTAAGCTAGTGACTCTGTATCAGCCTTGAAAGGAGAGAGTGAGCGAAACAGGACCGAGGAAAAAAGTTGTATGACAAAAACTCCCCCCATTTGGGGTTTTATTGCTGATTTTCTCCTATATCTAGCCATCGCCATATTTATATCTAAAGCAATAATGCCCATTTGCCCTTCAATGCAGCCTTCACATTGACACAATCAGCAGCTGGTGCGATCATGTGGTGGATTATGTGCACATTAAAACAATGCAAAAGGGTACTGGCTCAGCAAATATGAAGAGGGAAGGGGTGAAGTTTAAAAAAAAAGTAAGTCACCATTTTTATTCTGGAAGGGTAAGATTAAATATTTCTGCTTAAACAGTGGCTTTAGAGAAAGCCACTGTTTCCACAACTCATCTATCCAGTTATTCACTTTATGCTTTTAAGGGAAACATTTTCTTAAGGACAAACTTTGCCATAAGCTCTATAGGAAATACTGGGACTTGTTTCTTCAGAGGACAAGGGTAACCACCTCTCATCCAAAATGTTGTTGCAAAGGGAGCTACAATTCCATCAGCCCCACATACATCTCGCATGAGATTGAGTTATTACACATTGATAACCCATACCAGCACTTCCCTAGTAGCCCATTCATTACTGAAGAACTTAAAAACAAAACAAAAATCTAAACACACACCCTAAGCGAAGTAAAAAAAAATGTGGTAGTAAAGAAAATCTTCATAATGTGATTTAGTGCAGCATTATCTTACAGAGTCATCAGTCAGCCTGGAGCAATGGTTCAGAGGCATGAACTGTGCCCTCAAAGTACTGTTAATGCTGGACCCTATTTACATCTCAACAAAAACTAAACTATATTAGTTTATAGGGCACAGGTATGCAGAGAACTTAATGAAGGAAAGTGAAGTCAAAGAGAAGAGTCTTGTACGGAGTTCTCAGAGCAGGTAGTTCAGCAGTTGCTTCTCTCTTATGGGAGAGATGTCCCCAGCCTAGGTCCAGCTCCTGCAGAGAGTTCTGCCTGCAGCACTCACAAGCCTCCCCGTACTGACCCCACCGTTTCATTGTGCCAGTGGATATAAATGTTGTGGGAGCTCAGGGAGGGAGGCAAGACCCCTCAGGCAGCCCATGCCAATCCTATCCCGGAGGGTGCTGAACAATCACAATACAAAACTTGCATTTGATAGGAAGTCACTGCAGAGAGACTGGAGCACCAGTGACAGGGTTCACGTTGGCCTGTTACTAAGCAGATTGGTTATTCTTGTGTACCAGTTAGGGAAGAGGGCTCCCTGTCGCCATTAGGGAAATAACAATCCATAGCTGTTCAGAGGACAATTGCCATGGTGCAAGGTAGTGCATAGATCAGCCTCCAGCAGTCTCAAGAGGACACCCAATCCCCCAGGGTAGGGCTACAGCACTGGGCTGCCCACAGGCAACCCAGACAAGACAACACTTAGAGTAGCTCCCTGAACTGACTAACTTATGCCAATCGCCACTCTGGCCCTAACCACCCCAGAACGGAGAGAACATGAAAGGTGTTAGCCCACATGGTCACATCTTTCCTCCCCTCATCCCCTGGATGCGAGTTTTCTGCCCAGAAGTTTTTCAGGGCATGTGGTATGCATCATTCCTATACAACAAAAAGATAGCAGTAATCCACTCTGGAGCTCATTGATGCATCAATCACCATGGCCAGGTCTGTGGCTGACAGGATGGGGTGCGTTCTTCTGACCAGCTCCAGATGGAAAGTAGGAGTGCTTTGCCACTACAGCTACTAGGCCACCCTAGATCACTGAGCAGCTTAAAAGAACCAAGGTTGTGGACCAACTTCATCCGAGTTCTGCATTCATTCCCCCCTCCCCCACTGTGTCTCCTAGAGTAATCAAAAAGGAACGAGGAAAATAATTCTAACAGACCCTAGATCTCCACATGCATTGGGGAACATTGGCTCCATTTACAACTTTATACATGAGTCCATCTAACATAATTTGTACACAGAGTGTCTCTTTAAGATGTTTCCCTCTAATATTTAAGGAGTCTTAAAAAAAACCATTAGCTAAAGAATGATTGAACACTGGGCAAAGCCTTCTCTTCCCCAAACTTGAGAGCCAAGAGCCATCAGGTAGCAATAAATGAGTAGCACCATGCTCCTGTATGGAGAGGTTTTCCACACAATTCTTGTGGAAACTTCAGTTGAACTGTATCATTGCAATCCACTTGATTAGTCATGTCTGCTGCTGAAGGAAGAGCTTTTCTGTGGAAAGGTGATGCTACTCTTCCAGTGAAGCTGGTTCCCTAGGCCTTAATCATAAAAAGGTGATACACACAGGAGAGAGAGGAGAAAGTTGGGAAAGAGAAATGCAAAGTAATAGGAGAAAGATAACTGTGAGAAGGCATGATCCCTCAGACTGCTTTAAATACATCCACGGTCATGGACTTGCAGTAGAAACAGAACCCTGAACACAAGCTTTGGCAGGTAAGTGTGGAAGGAAATGAATCTACATTATCCAGTGATTAGAGCATGAGACTGGGAACAAGGAAACCCAAAATTCTAATGTCTACCACTGACTCACTAAGTGGCCTTGGTCAAGTCACTTAAATTCAGCCTAGCTCTCAATGTCTCTGTTTGTAAATAGGTTACAATGTCTCACAAGTGTGTTGTGAGGAATAATGCTTGTAGAGATGCAATACTCTACATGGCAATTTTAAAATAAAATGAGCTATTTGGAATTTAAATGTGTACGTATATATTCTGCTAGTGATGTGATTATGAAAAACAAAATTAAATATCAAATGTGTTTAGTCTTAAAAAGTGCCAGTGAATTCTAACCGCTTCAGAGCATAGGAAACACTTGCAATATCTTTGCAGAGACCAAAACCAAGAGTACCCTATTATTTCAGAGGAGATAGAAGCTGTCATGGTCTCAGAACAGGTCAATTGCTTAACAATAGCTTTCGTTTTATAACATTATTGGCCAGTCACTTATATAAGAGCCAGTTTCAGGCTTTAGCATAGTAAACTGACAAAACCATCGCATTCAACTAATGTGACAGACACTTGCAAGTTACGCCCAATCCCCTGGTTTTCTGAATTTCCCAAGGCATTTTTACAAATAATAATTCATGTGCATAATTCTTGCAAGGGCAAGGGATGACATGTTTCCTTTTATAACAGACATCTTTATAGTCATCTCTTCTCCCTTTCAGTGAATCAAAAAGGGGGCTTACTCAAATAGTCTAAAGATTTTCAAAAGCTTTACGGTAGTAATATACATTTGAAACAAATGTGTTGAGATCACTCAAAATTTTATTTCCTTCTTGGATCCCAACCAGTCTACTATTATTAGCACTAACAAAGTGTTTTACATCTTCAAAGTGCTCACTAATAGTAACTGGGACAGAGGTTGCCATTTACCCACAGTTACTGAACAGTGGTAGCTCAGAGGTAGGTTTTGCCAACTCATGATTTAATTGCAAGTGTCACTTTATTTCCTGTTTTTCCTTAAGGCACACTTCCTAAAGACAGACAACTATATGGAAAGCTCAGCTTTTATGTTTTTAAAATACAAAAGTTTCTACCCTTCATTGCTGCAGAAAGAAAAATGGGGGGAGGGGAAGAAATCACAGTACATAAGAACCCAACATTTATCACTGATTTATAATGTTATGATTGGGGAGGGGAAGCGGAGGGGAAGCTGATTCATGATTTTTCAAAGTTTGGGATTGGCAAGGCTGCAGATGACATAGTACTAAAGCATAGGAAAATTATTGTTGATAATCCTGGGTCTATTACATATAATGGTAACCACGATAGGCCAAGTATTAGCTCTATTTTATAAATCAGGAGTTGGAGAGATTAAAAAGAAAACTCAGACAGATTAAAATGACTTGCCCAAGGCCTCCCAGCAAGTACATTATGTAGGTTTAATCACACAGTTATCATTGCAGTGACTTGACAGTTATAGCCATTGTCCCAGATAGTGCACCCATGATCTATGCACAGATACACCCTGCACATGCAGCTCTCCTGTCTTCTCCACAGAAGATGATGCCACCTCTACTATGCTATCCCTCCCCCACCCCACCCCAAATCCCACAGAGGACATTCTACAGGCCCAGGACCTGCAACAGGGTAGGAAGACATGTTCTCCCTAGAGAACAACAGAGCTTAGGGATGGGGTGTTGGATAGGGTTACCATACGTCCTCTTTTTCCCCGGACATGTCCGGCTTTTCGGCAGTCAAACCCCCATCCGGGGGGAATTGCCAAAAAGCCGAACATGTCCGGGAAAATGCCGGCTCTGCTCCTCCCCGACTCTTCGGCTCTGTTTAAGAGCCGGGCTGTCCGAGCGCTACCGGCTTCGGGCAGCCCCCATGCCTCCGGGCCCTGCGCCCCCAGCCGGGTACTTCCCCTCCCGGGCTCCGGCGGTGCAGGGTCCGTAGGCACGGGGGCTGCCTGAAGCCGGTAGCGCTCGGGCAGCCCAGCTCTTAAACAGAGCTGAAGAGTCGGGGAGGAGCAGAGCCACCGTGGCTGGAGGCTCTGCTCCTCTTCGGCTCTGTTTAAGAGCCAGGCTGCCCGAGCGCTACCGGCTTCGGGCAGCCCCCGTGCCTCCAGACCCTGCGCCGCCGGAGCCCGGGAGGGGAAGTGCCTGGCTGAGGGCGCAGGGTCCGGAGGCTCGGGGGCTGCCCAAAGCCTGAGCGCTACCGGCTTCACGGTTTGCCGTGCAGCCTCCAGACCCTGCGCCCCCGGCTGGGCGCTTCCCCTCCCGGGCTCCAGCTGCGCTGGGGAAGCGCCAGCTGGGGGCGCAGGGGCTGCCCGGCAAACCCTGAAGCCGGTAGCGCTGGGGCAGCCCTTTCCCCGTGGCTGGGAGTGGGAGGGAGGAGGGGGCGGAGAAGGGGTGGAGTTGGGGTGGGGCTAGGGGTGGGGAAATGGGCGGGGCCAGGGCCCGTGGAGGGTCCTCTTTTTTTATTTATTAGATATGGTAACCCTAGTGTTGGAAATCAATGCTGAAAAAAACTTTCCCTCCCAGACAGATTTTTCCAGGTTTAGTGTTGCCCTGAAGATGAATTTTAATTTGAGCAAAAATAATCCCCAGTACAAAACAGTTCCAAAAATTTAAGAAACAAACAAACAAACAACAACACCACAACAGCTCCAACGATGAAGCATCTTGCAGAGAAAGTATCAATGTGGTAGAGAAGTGCCCCTCACTGACTGTTCTGGAATGTTCCACAGGCAAAAGTGGCCAAGCTGCAAGGCTTTAAAAAAAATAGCATTGTACACATGCACATTATTTTTAAGTGCCAACAGTGCCATAAGCCGAGGCAGGGTACAACTGCATAATGCATGGCCAGTCTAGGGGTCTACTTGTATTTATTTTTGGGGGGTAGGAGCAGAGGGGCTGGTAACCTGGCCTGATCCCATGGACAATTGTGTGCACAATATTGGGACTTAGTGGGACTAGCCACATGAGTAAAGCTATTGCATGCACGTTCATAGGATCAGGACTTTAGTGTGCAGGGAGTGAGGCACAGGTCTGCAAGAGACATACGAGTTGCATTAAGCCAAACAGAAATTCAGGGATATGGAAGGAACTATTCTCTCTTTTCTTCAGTATTCCCTCCGGGAGTGTTGCCAACTCTTGCAATTTTAATCGTGAGATTTGCAATATTTGGCATTTTTCTTAGTGCCCAGATGCTGGCACCCTGGGACTAACTGAGAAGCTTGTCTTTCATTTAAAAACGGGCTTTCTAGCCCTTATGGTTGCAGACAAAAGCTTGAAAACGTCACTGAGTGCACCTTAAAGGCTCGGAAACAAGGCAGCAAATAAAAATAACTCCAAGTGTATTTTTTTGAATCTTATGGTATTTAAGCCAAAAACTCATGATTTTTTGGAGCCTGCGAATACATTCTAGAAGATTCTATGTGGGAATCATTAACAAAGTTAAGAGAACGGTATAGTTACACAGTTCAAGCTGCATGCTTAATCTTAGCTCTGCCCTCTTGTGCATATATACATAAAAGATTGTTGTAAAGAGGACAATGATCAATTGTTCTCCATGCCCACTGAGGGTAGGACAAGAAGTAATGGGCTTAGTTTGTAGCAAGGGAGATTTAGATATTGTGGCGGGGGGGGGCAATTTGGGAAATTTAATTATAAGCATAGTTAAGCACTGGAACAAGTTACCTATGGAGATTGTGGAATCTTGATGGATTTTAAGAACACGCTACATAGTATACCCAGATTATCTGACAAGTGTCCTACTACTGTCTCAGCATCGGAGTGATGAACTAGATGACCTATTGAGGTCCCTTCCAGCCCTACATTTCCAGGATTCTATATGCATTATGACAATTTTTATATTATATGATTGCATATTTCCTTAAATACAAGGCCATGCATTTTTCTTCCCCTACACCTGGTAAACTGCAACCGAAATAACTTTCCTGGGGTTTTCTGCATAAATAGAGTGGCAGTAGGAATTGCTACATTTCTGTATCTAAAAATTGTGACAAAGTTGAATGCTTCACTATATTACTGAGAAACAGTGTGTGATCATGAGAATAAAAACCATGTAGGATGTACACACACCCACACAATTGCATGTGTGGTCCTACTTTGGGCATTTCTTGGCTTTTGAGTCCGAAAATATGCAACCTTAACATTCTCTTACTTATTCCATCAAAAAAACATGTTAAGAAGTCACAGCTTGAAGCCCAGTGGTTGATCCCCCACAGCACATTTCAGATTTATTATAAACCCACAGTAATCTTAAGAACCTTCGAGTATTAAGCACACTAACAAAGTCAGCTGCTACTTTGAAGGAAAAAACCCACCTGTGTGTGCAAACTTAAAAAGGCGTTATGCAGACATATTTGCATTAAGCAGTGTCCAGGTTACCACTCAAGCCTAGAACATAAATGTGGTTTTGGTATTTTGTTTGTACAGTAGGTTAGCTTTGTACATCCACATGACAACTAACAGTAACACTCATGCTGGAAGTCTCAATGGTGACCAATGAGCCAACAAGTGAAGAGATTGATCTGCCTTGCAGCCTTAAGGAAGGTTTCTCCAAGCAAGGGTTGAGGTCCATTTTTGGGTCAGTGTGTCAAAGCCACAAGCAGAAACAGTGCAAGGTGACTCATGTTCGCTGCTTAAAAAGAGGCTTGTTTTTTCTTCTACCTCAGGGTAACACACACACACACACACACACACACACACACACGCGAACTATCCCCAAGGTAAAAAGCCATGAGGACAAGGCCCTGGAATAGGGCTGCTTATCTCATGGTAAAACTGAGCAGCCCTATACTCCTTCCAGGGGCTGACCTTGACAAATTTACTTGAAGTAAAATTGAAGTGCTTTAACTACTTTGTGTTTTTACCTCAGAACAGGTCATGCAGGTTAGTTACCCCAAGTTAAGAAAAAACACACCTTTTTTAGCAGTGAAGACAAAGCCAGTGCTGTACCTGGTTCTGTAGTTAAGCAGGGACTGCTGCCAGGCTGTCAATCCAGTACCTATCAATAGCATTAAACTTACACTGAAGGGGGGGGGGGGGGGAAATCTTAAATATACAATATTACCAAGAACAATGGAACTTTAGTAGCAGGTACTGAATGTCCCATAACAAACAGGGCAAAGAGAATGAAAGGCAGTATAGTAAATTTAGCCACCCAAAACCTAATTCCGTAATCTTTTGCAGATCTATGCACTGCTAATCCCTGTCATCCAAATGCCAGCTCTTATTTAGTGCTAAACCTGCCATTCACATTGCAGGTGATGTCACACCCAGCATTACAGAGATGGAGCCAGCCTCCAAAAAGCGATGGTAAATCCAGATTTTTCCTTGCCAATATTGCAGGAATGGTTCTTTAAAATAGTTTGCTTTTAATATTCTTATTGTGGATCCCCAGGGTATAAGAATATTGAAAACCTTGAAAGAGAAAAATGCAACATTGGAAGGAAAACAAGACTTCTTACCCCTACACAGAGGTAGTCTCCTGCTTTCTTCAAGGCTGAGTGTGACATAACCAGCACAGTGCATGCTGGACACCACACAATAGGTACCATTTATTTTGGAGGCAAGGGCAGCGCTTCATGTAGCTGCAAAGAGAAAGAGTAGTTTTCAGTTTCTTATGCAGCAATGTCCATGTAATGTAGTTTAAGGGATTGAGAATGCTAAGTTTTCCCAAGAATACTTATGCCTCGGTTTACCTTGTATAAACCCATGTACAAAACTGGAGTGGAGAGAGAATGTAGGCAAAGCCTTAGTTTTATCAACCTCGGGGGGAGTGGGGAGAAGAGAGAAAGAGCAGTAGTTTTAACATGTTAGCTAGCATATATGAAAATCTTAGGGTGAAATCCTGGCCCTAGTGAAGTCATTGGGAGTTGATACTGATCTCAGTGGGGCCAGAATTTCACAAGGCAAGAGTTATTTTTAATCACACTAGGATTTTCACGTGTTCGTTAACATTTAAAAATACAACTTTTTCCTGGTGTAGTTATGGTCTTATTCAGTGGGGGGTACACAGATCTTCCGGGGGTACCTCAATTCATCTAGATATTTGCCTAGTTTTACAACAGGCTACCTAAAAAGCACTAGTGAAGTCAGTACAAACTAAAATTTCATACAGACTATGACTTGTTTTTACTGTTCTATATAGTATACACTGAAATGTAGGTACAATATTTATAAAATAAAGAGATTGGAATATAATTACATGGTAAAAATGAGAAAATTAGCAATTTTTCAGTAATAGTGTGCTTTGCCACTTTTGTATGTTTAGGTCTAATTCTGTAAGCAAGTAGTTTTTAAGTGAGATGAAACTTGGGGGCATGGAAGAAAAAAAATCAGACTCCAGAAAGAGGAACAGTAGTCGGGAAAGGTTGAGAGCCACTGGTCTAATTGACTTCAGTGTGTTGAGATCCCTGGCAGAAATACATGCTAAGTATTCATATATTCTATTGGCCAGTAGTTTTGGTCAGTCACTGAGAGCTGAATTTGATCCATAATTACACATCTGCAAATTTAGAGCCACTCTGACCATTGACGGAGTTACTCTATAATTACAACAAAACATAACCATGTTTATTTCTGAGAGAAAACTAACAACATCAGGTACAGAGAAGAAAGCAGATAACTATTTCACAGTGAGCTTAGTGTGTGACAGTAGATGGACGTTTATTTAAAGTCTACAAAACTCTGTGTCTTTAGGAATTATTTTAACTTTCTTGATACCTGTTTAAGTTAGGAGTCTGGAAATTATTCTTCGATCATGACAATAAACACCAAGTGGCCTGGTGGCAGGTTTTACACTCATCACTATAACAAGACCTAAAACACTTCATTTATTCCCCCGTTAGATGAACAGTGCAAAGATAGAACACCAGAACAGAAATAAGCTCCTCACACCAAGAGGAAAACAAAAGGAGTTACAAGGGGCTCTCATTGAGCTTTAGCCACACTTCTCTGGGTGTATATAACCCAGTTGTGCACAATACGATGAAAAGCAGCAAGACTTTCTTTAGAAACAAGCCCCCTTCAGCAGGGATTGCCAATCCTATGCATTCAAAATCTCAAATCAGCCTGCCCCCTCTTCAAAAAAATAAAACAATAAACAAAAGTGATTGGCTTGAAAAATCATGGGGGGGGGGGTTGGGTTGTTTTAAATGGTCTCCCCTCCACCCCACAACACATCCTCTGGTGTGCCTTGACAATTCATTTCTTGCCCCAGATTTTTTCCTGCAATCCGGGGGGGGGGGGGGGGGGGAGAAGGGAAAGAAGAGAACATTATTCATAATTAAAGTGGAAATATTTATGTAATTACCTGACTCCAAGAGCTGGGGATTTAAGGGGAAAACACAAAAACTTAAAAATCAAACACCAAGTACCATAAAACTTGTGATAAAATTGCAAGGGTTGGCAATATTGCTTCAACTGTGGATTAGTCACTAATAGGAGAAGAATTCCCCTTATAAGGCACAAAAGGCGCCTCCACACCATTGGTTAAGTCCTGGAAGTGTTGCGGTTAACCTCAGCGGGGCCAGGATTTCACCCCATGTCTCTCCCTCCCACCCTGTTCCATAGGCCAATGAGGCTAAGGACCAAGCCATCAGGACTCCCAAGTCTACTTCCACTGAATGCAGTGACTATTTTTCCATCAGCTTCAAGGAGAGCAGAAGTAGGCCCACATCACTGACTTTTTCCACCCACTGACTTGGGGGAGATTGAAAAAAAAATATCCCCTACCCCCCTCCAGAACAACGAAAGGCAACGCGCATTGTGTACATGCATCTAGTCATTTAGCGGAACTGGTGAAAGACACCACTGTGATCAGTTCTGTATGTGGGACACTAAGAGAAAAAGATATGATGATATACAAAGAAATCCAGCCACTAAAGAAAGTGGCTTTAGTTTCTGATAACTACTTGGATACTAGCATCTACTGTTAAAGGGAGGAAAAAAGGGGGACGTTTGGAGGAGGGGGTAGGGGCAGAAAGCTATTTGACATACTGTATGCAACCAAACCAGACCTTTGGATTTGGTCAGGATACAATAAAAAGCAGTTTAAGTTTATACACCATTTGACCATGCTAAAAATATAATCTGATATATACTTCTGTAGATATAGAAGTTCTTATATTTGTTATTCAAAAGGCATATCAGCATTTCAAACTTGGCTTTTGAAATCCTTAAATCAAATGCAAATCTCACCTTAATTTTTAAAGAAAAAAATGTACCCCAGAGCTAAAGGAAAGTGGCAAAGAAATAATGCAGAGAAGGCAGGTGGGGGTGGGAGGAAGGTGGGTGGGGGAGGAACATTAGAGAGATTAAAATCCCTATATAAAACAAAGGCAAAGACCAATCACATTCAACACTGCCCAGCTGTGTCTTCTTGTTGCCGCCCCAGTACAACATGTGGTCCTGTTAACATTAAAATAAATTAAGCAGCAACCTGGCTTAACTTTAAAATTTCTCCATTGGCATGTACACAATTCAAAAGTGTATTTTATCACTAGATCATCAGTCTGGTCTTAGAAAAGCACACAATATTTCCCTCACAGCTTTAAAAAATAAAAATAAAAGATTCAGACATCTAGAACAAAATACATCTTGAACAGAGGTCACCAACCAGAAGAACTGTAAATTAAAGCAGTAATTTAATCCCAAGGCCAGGGCCCTGAGGTTCTCTGATCAGTTTCTCCTCAATGTGACACTGCAACACTAAAATGGCAACAAGGCTGCTTGGTTGACAGGCAGCACCATACATGGAGAACATGGCACCAGATCAGGGGGACATAAATTTGGACAGCAAGGTTAGCAACCAATGTTTACAAACATAAAACAGAGGATCAGATGGGCCAGCAATAAATTATGACTGGATTGCGGTGAGCAAGAGAAATCTTCTAAAATAAAAAGCAAAGAGGCTTTATATCCTCTCTTCAATTTTAGTTCAATCTCCCCCCGCCACCCCCCACACACTTGAAGCATGATGGAAAAATCCTATCTGACAACTGGAACTAAATAACAAGCACTTCTACTGCCACTTTCCAGGCATAGAAGCCTAAGCAGAGCCTTATTAATTACTCTATAATAATCCCATCTCCAAGAGGCCCCTACTCAGACCCCATTTCAAATTAGGTGGTGGGGGCAGGGGGGGAGGGGGTGGTTAAAAATGCATGACACCTGTTTAAAATGGGAGAGCTCTTGGCCCTTCTCCGCTTGATTTGCTTTCCCAAGCTAGTTCATTCCCTTGTTAACACACAGGCTTTTCTTCCCTTGTCCTCTACCTCAGTTTCACCCCCCTGGTGGCAGAAATAGTTCAGAGGAACATCTGATTGCGGGGGGGGGGGGGGGAGGAAGAGATCCAAACTCTATTAAGAGACTCTTCTGAGCCAACCACTGAATGCTTCTCATTAATTTTTAAAATGGTCTGCTTCAGAGGAGGACCAAAGTAGCATGGGCTGAGTGATTTTGCAAGCATTCTATGAAATCTCAGCAGAGCACCCAGCAGGCAGCATCAGTAGAGGAGGGTATAAAAACCATGTTACAAGCATGACACCTGTGTGGGACTGGCTCGCTACTGTTACAATTGTCTAACATTTCACCGATACCAAATATCTATGCAGATAAACCATAGCTACCATGCTGTAGATCAGGATCCTGAAATTGTCATAATGCAAAGTCATTTATCCATATCTTTCTTACAAAGAAATATAGAAAAAGATCTGTTTGTAGAAACATTGTCTTTGCTGAAAAAGGTATCAGCGTCAAGACGAGGAGGGGGAGAAGGAAAGCTTTGTTAAGAGAAACTATGGCCAATAGTGGCATTGAATTTAAAAGGGAGCTTCAACAGCATAATGTGTCTCTGTTTCTTTTGCATACATAAGAATCATGATGGCCTAAGGATTTCAGTGAAAGTCTATTGGAACCAGTTGCAATTGTCAAAATCAAATCAGTGTATCTGTGAGTTGCAGTTAAATGCACAAGAAAGCCAAAACACGATTTTAAAGGTTTTAAACAAAATCATGAAGGCTGCCGCAAAACCTTTAACTCAGCTCCATTCTTTAACCCATCTATTTCCACAGAGTCCTCTAGCAACCCTCAGAACAGCAAGTTTAGCCGCCAATATTCTGTGGGATATAATTGCCAGGCTAAAAGAAATGACTTCTGAGGAAGATTAAGGGAGTTCAATATATAGAAGTAACAGACGGATAGCCGAGTTAGTCTGAATCTGTGTCCTGTGGCACCTTTAAGACTAACAGAAGTATTGGAGCATAAGCTTTCGTGGGTGAATGCCCACTTCATCAGATGCAATATATACAGTTTGGCTAAACAATGGCTAACAGGAGAGGGAAGGACTAGACAACTGTCAACGAAATATTTGAAGGGCCTAAATACAAAGAAAGGGGAAAGCAATTTGGCTGGTAACAGAATTAACAGAATGAACTGAAGAAAAAGGTAAATATCTTCAGACAGTATTAGACTGCGGAAAGCTTTTCAAAGTGGTGGAAGATATCACTTGAAACACTGAAAATTAGACTGGACAAAGCATTAAAACAGTAGTTCTTCAAAAAAGTTTTCCTGCAGACCACTTCAGAGCCAAGAAATTGTTTTACGTGCCTCCTCCAACATGCCAACCCTGCACAGAGTGAAATATTTTGAGATCCAAACGATCAGCCACCACAATAGGTAGTAGATCAGTCTGTGGACTACCATGGTATGAGAACTCACACTAGTTAGGTTAATGCTCTTCCTCTACCCCCATCCTCTATTGCACATCTCCAGCTTCTGTAAGCTAAGTTTTATGAAGACTAAAATAACAGACAGCAAGAATACTAGAAATCCAAGGTCCCCAAAAATCAATTTGATCTAAAACAGTTGGGTAGAATATTGCATCTTCTTGGGTCTTTGCCCTTTACTGTAAGTATTTCTAGTCCAAACCTTTATAGTTAGGTGTAATTAAAATTCTGCACAGAAATTAGGAATTTAAGAAGTCTGTTTCCTCCCTCTCTTCACCCCAAGAGAACAATATTCATTAAAAAAAAAAAAAACCACCAAGCTCTATCATCTCCATGTTGTATATACAAGATACATGCTAAGATCTTCCTCCCCTCTCAATCATGGACTCATAATAAATGGAGAGCTGGAGGGACTTTCAGAGGTCATCTAGTACAGCCTCCTGTGGGACCAAGTATACCTAGACCATCCCTGACAGGTGTTTGTTTAACAACCTATTTTTAAAAACCTCCAATTATGGGGATTTCATTACTTTCCTTAGAAACCTATTCCAGAGCTTAACGACCCTTATAGGTAGAAAGTTCTTCCAAATCTCTAACCTAAATCTCCCTTGCTGCAGATTGAGCCCATTACTTCTTACCCTACCTTCAGTGGACATGGAAAACAATTGATCCCCCTCCTTTCTGTAACAGCTCTTAACTGTCTTCAAATGTGTTCAGGTTCCCCGAGTCCTCTTATCTCAAGACTGAACATGGCCAGGTTTGTTTGTTTTTTAAACCTTTCCTCAGGTCAGGTTGTCTAAACCTTTGATCATTTTTGTTGCTCTCCTCTGGACTCTCTCCAGTTGGTCTACGTCTTTCTGAAGAGTGGCGCCCAGAACTGGACACGGCACTCCAGCTGAGGCCTCATCAGTGCCACGTAGAGCAGGGAGGTAATTGTCCATGTCTTACATAGGACACTCCTGTTAAAAAACCCAGAATGAGATTAGCCTTTTTAGGAGCTGCATCACATTCTTGCCTCATTTGGTTTCTGATCCATTGTATCCTCCAGATACTTTTCAGCAGTACTACTGCCTAGCCACTTATTCCCCACTTTCTGTAGCTGTACATTTGATTTTTCTTTCCTAAGTGTAATACTTGGCACTTGTCTTGTCTGAAATCAACATTCTGAAATTCAAGAAAGTTCTCCAATTTGTCAAGGTTCATTTGAATTCTAATCCTGTTCTCCAAACTGCTTGCAACCCCTCCCAGCTTGGTGTCACCTGTAAATTTTAGAACGCTCTCCAGATCCATTATCCAAGTCATTAATGAAAACATTGACTAGTACCAGACCCAGGACAGACCCCTGCAGGATCCCACCAGATACATTCCCTTCCCCACCCCCCCAGTTTGATAGTGAACAATTGATAACTACTCTGAGGATGGTCCTTCAACAGTTGTGCACCCACCTTATAGTAATTTCATTGAATATTCCTTTTGCTATTGGTGACTCTATACATATAGGATTCCCAAATAGATTTTAAGTGTACATCTTTCAACCAAACCAAACAAAAACAAAACCAGGACATTTATGGAAAAAAGATAAAAGAAACCAGAAGATTATTTTGGGGGTAGCGGGTAAAAGTACCTTTCAGAACTAGAGGTTCCTTGCCTTCTCGCTTGAGTGACTCCAGCACTACGTGGAGAGGCTGGGAAGGCATTACTCGGCTTGGCTCATTGGTATTCTCATCATAAACTATAATTTCTTTGGAAAAGATCCTCTTGAAGGAGTCCTTGCCTTCCCGGCAGGAGATCAAGTCCAAGACAGTGATCTTGCCCTGCTGGAGCCTTCTCCTGCTGATCTTGTCAGAACAGTTAATGTGAACAGCCCCTTGAATGTGACTCTTATTGTACTCCATGAATGGCCTGCAGTCAATGATGACAGGCCCTTGGTTCTGTTGGTGGCTCTTGTTGCATTTGGTCATCTTTTTAGCCAGGTCATTAGGATAGATTATTTTTATGCTAGCTACTTGCTTGGTTGTGCCTGAGGCCGGGCTCCCCACTCCACCCGATGGACTCAATGTGCCCGTGTTCTCATTGTTGTTGACCATTTGGTTAGCAGGGCAGGTGGTAGAGGTTCCTACGTTGGTAGTGCTGCTGGTGCTTGCTTGAGTTTGGGCCTGATTGTCCTTGTCGTAAGTTGCCACAGTGCAGCAACTGGCGCTGCTGCATCCACAACTCAGGGAGCGTGCAGAGCCGTTGGATGAGGGCATATACGTGAGATTAGCAGCCTTTAGGGACACAACAGCTGTGCCAAGGAGACTTGTGTGACTCTCACTGGCAGAAGAAGCAGATTCAAGGTAGCTAGAGTCTAAACAAAGGCTGAGATCCTGAGGTCTTACTGGCCTTGAAAGTGCCACTACTACCCTGTCGTCTAAAGGAGATGGAGGCATGAGGAGGCTGAGAATTGGCAAGTCAAGAAGAACTCAAGATCTGTCTGCAAAGGGAAAAAGAAAAAGGATCACATGAAACATACAGGGCCAGAGATTTCTAAAGGCTGTTTCTGATACTCATCACAGACTAAGAGTGATCAGCTCAGTGCAGTTTATGAAGGAACCTCTCCCAATCCTGCAGCAAAAGCTTCAACTCTTAGCCTGCACGCAAAGAGAATGCAGAATATTCTATTGGCCTATCGAGCAATTAGTCGAGAGGAGACATTCATTTACATGCAGATGCTGAGTTACTCTGAAACCTTGAGGCTGCAAAGCATACAACTGATAGAGATAATAAAAAGGCATGTTCTCTCATTTCCTCTGCTCACAGCAAGGGACAGAACTATTGGCGTGGCTCAACAACTCGTAGGAATGCACAGCAGCTAAATATGTCAGAGGCAGATGTGCAACTTTTCTAGCAAGCCTGAATAAAACTAGCCTTGGAATAAACCCTTGAGAAAGCCATTTGAAAGCTTGAACCCATACAGAAACAACAGCATAACAAGAAACAGAAGATGCCAGGGATCATTATGTAATTGAAAGGCACAAGCCTGCATTCCATCTCCCCTTTTCAGATCCTAGTACAATTCTAATAAAAAATATATCAGCCTGGAAACTCTAGCACCTCAAGCAATCAGAGGGAGAAGCACCCTCACCCCACAGAACAGTTTTAGAGACTCCAGGAATAAGGGTCCCACTGCAGCCCTGAGGTCATGATCTTTACAAGCTTTAGTGTCTCGTCTATTAAGAGACACCACATAAAGTTATTTCACCCACACACACACACACGCCAAAAAATATCCACCAACTTTCAGAGCATCTGGTACCCCCCTCCTCAAAATACATTCCATCAACCCGCTAACAAATTAAATAAAATCTAACAAAATAAAAGCAACTGAGCACTTCTAATATCAGTTTCCTCCCCTTCCAGCATTATACTGTCCATGTCTACAGTACCTATAACATCTCTTTTTTATATCAATGAGTTGTAGTCTCTGGCCCGCCTTAGGATAATAAGTCCCTTCACTTCCTTCTTTTCTCTAAAAATCTCTCTGCAGGTTGAATTTGAAAACATCTTTACAATCGGGAAAATATTTAACATCTACAGATGAAAGCACTAACAAGACAGAAAATGAAATCTCAGGGTAGAGACTGATCATCAACCTTTAAAAAAAACGACCCCGGTAGATTGTCTAGCCTATCCCTCCTCTTCCCCCCCCCCCTTTTTTTGTTTGTTTGTTTTGTTTTAAAGAGCCTGACAGTCAAACATAACGGAAAACTAAAAAGCAATCTCCTCCAGCTAGTAAAGAGGGGGAGAAACAGCAGCACAATTAAAAATAAAAGGCAGCTAATTTTATTTCAAAATATACATAAAAGTCAGTAAGATTACAAAAACAATTCATAGGATTTGATTCTAGGTATAGAGAATTGTTTTCCCAAGGATATATGCAGTTTTGGAAGATCTGCATCTCTGCAGCAGAGGGTCGTATATTTCCAGCAAAACCATGAAGTCAGAGAACAGAGCTAAGGCACCCTGTTTAGCACCACTAACCACCACCCTCTCTTCCCCCAGGACCATACAAAAATGAAGTGTGTGTCTGGGGTGGGGAGATAAAGCCAAGGGAGAAGATGCAAGGAGATGCCTCCGAGCACTCTAGTCTCTCAGTCACCCCCTCCCCACACACACTGCAGCAATCCCAAACAAGAAAAGCCTCTTCCCCCATCCCACCAACACTCACTAGAAAGAGCAGAGGTCAGTAATCAGAAGCAGTACAAGCCCAACACTGTTGGCCGAGCTTTCTACAGCACCCCTCCAAAAGTAGCATTTCATACAGATGAAACTATGCCCTGCACTCATACTACGTATATTATAGGTGCTGCACCTATGTGTAACTACATAAACGCTGCCCGCCCCTGTCATTATCATGAGAGTCTTCCACTTACTTCATAAATAAGTATGCCCCTTCAGCATCCGGCGCTCCTCTGTGCCTACGGAGTTACACGTTAAACCCCCATTCACTCAGCTTCATTGATCTCCCGCTGCAACAGAGTTACTTTCTCTTTTGCTACACTGTAAATGTAAGGTTCGAAAGGGGCGGAGTCGGCGGGGACGGACGGCGCCCGCGCCCAATCGGGGCTCTCCCCTGCAAGTGGGCGGGCTCCCAGCGCCGGGGTGCCAATGGCTGGAGGTGGGGGAGTGGGAGGAGCCGGGGGCTGGGCTCCCAGCCGCTTGGGGATGGTTTATTCGACGTAGCTTTGGGTCCGCTGTGGTATAACACGGGAGGGGCCGGGGGTGATGTCATTGGCAGCCAATCAGAAGCTTGGAAGAGCCGGCCCGAGCCGGAGAGGAGCAGCTGCTCTGTATTTACATGTCAACTGACCCAGCGGGCATGTGCTTAACCCATTCCTGGGCTGGGTTGTCAATGGGACGATCGCTCCCGCCTTCCCCTCTCTCCCTTCTGTCCCCTGTCCTCGCTCACTCCCCCGTCTCTGGAGTCCTTCTCCCCGCCCCCCTCCACACCAGCTCGCCGTCTGTGAATGAAACCCTCCCGCAGCAGCTTTCTTCAACCGAACCCCCCGCGCCGAGCCGCTCCGGCCTCAGACGTGCAGCCCCGGGCACCGCGAGAAGGGTTTGTTCATGTTAATCACCCCCACCCCTCCCCGGCAAGGGGTTGACAACGCAGGCGGCACTTGGCAAAAAGACTTGGGGAGGGAGGGAGCCCGAGCCAGCAGCAGCTCGAGCTGCTCCCCCGGGGCTCCCCGGGCGCAGGAGGGACGCTGTGAAAGGCAGGGGTGGAGCGGAGGCTGATAAGCCCCACGCAGCGGAGAACGAACTCCAAGGTGCGGCAGAGTCACCATCCACGTTCGCAGGGACTGGCTGCCTTCTGCCCTCCGCCGCTTCCCTGGCTGCAGCCCTGCCCGGGTCACCCAGGCGGGGGAGGGAGCCCCCGGCCCCGGGAAGGGCGAAGGCATTATTTCCCCCAGCACGCGCCTCCTGGGATGCAAGAGGCATTTGCAAAACAACAACAAAATCCACACTCAATTTTTTTTTTAAATCTCCCTCATTCTAATTGTCACAGCGCGAGTCAGCCCTGCCCTTGAAGGCTGGAAGCTGCCTTTTAAAGACAGCTGCTGGCTTCCGCTGCCAAACGGCTGCATGTTGGGGAGTGACAATCCCAGCTCAGTCCCAGGCTAAAGCATCTAGTGCTGCCACCGGTCAGCACCCATGCAATTCTGAAGCCCTTCCCAGGGCTGAATCAGAGAGTTGGCGCAACAGCATATCTCTGGCAGTACACTTGGGGGGCTCACAGAGTAGTCTATCAACACACCAAACCATCTCTCCCCTTCCCCCCGCCCCTCCTCTCTTTCAGGGGCAGGGAGCACAGTGACCTTGGGTATTAACCAGGACACCGAGTGTTAAAAGGATAATAAGGATTGAAGCGATCACGGAGTGCAGCCGTGCTGCCTGCTACTGTAGCAGCCTTCGAGCAGAGGTTCAGAACGGTAAACTAGCGAGCCCGGGAAGAGACTGTAACATAAGGAGAGAGGACTTCCCATTTAATACATCTTTGTAAAATGCTGTCAAATAGCATCTTATTTCAAACCTTGTCTTTGTCAATTACTTTTAAAAAGCTATGATTTCATGTGCCTTGCTTTTGCCAGTTTTCCTCTCGTTGGTTATATAAGTCCCATTATTGATATGGAGTTTGATACAGACATGATGGGACTGTCACAGCTGTTGTGATTTTGAGTCAGTCTGATCCAAAACTATTTTACAAACATTACACATATATAAGGAATCACTTCACCTAGCACTGGAAAGCAACCACTGCTAAAGCAAAAGCATGGTAAATGTTTAACAGCACTCAGCAACACTACACAATAGTTTTAGATGCTGTTTCTAATTGAAGATACAGGAGGGATTCAGGTAGCTAGAACGTAATTAGCAGGACTGGAATTTGACTAGGACACGAGAGAGAATTCCCCATAGCAGAGAATTCTAGCATTGAGAGCATCAGCAATGTTTGCAACACACCCCATTGCCTCACACACAAAATATTTGCCACAGCATATAAACAGAACTAGGCAGCACTAGACACTTTGGTGCCAGAGGCCAGTGTCAGCCAGCTGTGTGGGAATGCTTAAAGGAGCATCTGGGCAGGAGCTACTCCTAAAAATTAGGTGCCTTAAAGACTGCCTATGTAGACTAAGCAACTAATGTCAGCCCCACCAGCATCTCTCCAATTGCACTTGCTGTGAGTGAACTTATTTAGGAAACATTAAACCCCATAATTCAATCACCAGTGCAGCTCCACCCATGGAAGTTATAGTTTAGACAAGACTCAGGCACCTTTTATCATATGTCATCTTACTCTACACTAAGTAGTTTTAGGCAACAGAGTGGTGAAAATGCCTAAATTATCTTTGAAATACAGTCACCACTACTGCTTCCACCATTGGAGCTAATTGGTGGGGAATAAGTCTGAATTTTCCTGCTTTGAATATAGCCAACAAATAAAGTACATGCTTATAAACTATGCATGTTTCATTTCTGTACCTAGAAACTGCACAACCATTCTATTTACAAGTGTTAGGAGTATATTTTCCCATCTGTATAAAATGTTCTGGGGATAATTTATATGGTCCAGATTATATTTAGACTCAGACTTTAAGGCCAGAAGACATGACTGGGATCATCTACTCATAAGAGTCAAGCACTTATGTATAGGGCTGTCAGGAAAACAAGAATTCAATTTCCAAAAATGAAGATTTCATCATTTGTTTCCAGCCCAATGCAGCACAAAACCAGGACCTTTCAGTTTTGGGGAACCCCCCGCACAAAGAGAGATCCCACTCCAGAATAGTCAGTACCCTAGTGGTTAGAACAAGGGTCAAGTCCCTGCTTTGAATCAGGAAGAGCAGTGACTTGAAACTGGCTACACTTGCGAGTTACAGCGCAATAAAGGAGCCCTGGGTGCACTAGCTCACTCCCCATCCACACTGGCAAGGCACGTAGAGCGCTCTGACTGCAGCTACAGCACTGCTGGTACTCCACCTCGGCGAGTGGAATAATGTTTGCTACGCCCCCGCTGGAGCACCGTGGTGCCAGTGTGAATGAGGTGTTGCATTATTGCGCTCTAACTGACCTCCAGAAACGTCCCATAATCCCCTTAAGTCAAGTAGCCACTCTTGTCATTATTTTGAACTCACTGTAGGAATGCGGATATGCTCTTCAAAGCTCCATTTCTGACAGCTGGCTGCTTATCTGCTCCGAGACAAAGGAACCATTACTGAGGAATGCTGCTTGCTTTGAGTGAGTGAAAGAGATCGGGGCGGGGAGGGTGGGGGAAGGAGGAGACGGAGGTCTGCTGCTGTCTGAACTTACAAGACAGCATGCTGACACGTTCTCAGCCCCCCAAAAACCCACTCTCTCTCCCTCCACATACACACAACACATTCCCTGTCACACTCCACCCCACCCCCCGCATTTGAAAAGCACGTTGCAGTCACTTGCACACTGGGATAGCTACCACAATGCACTGCTCTCTGTGGCATTGCAAGAGCTGCTAATGTGGCCACACCAGTGCGCTTCCAGCTGAGAGTGTAAACACTCGGCAGCGTTTTCCCTGCTGCAGTCTCCGAAAGCTGGTTTAACTCCCAGCGCTCTACAACTGCAAGTGTAGCCATGCCCTGGGTCTCTGACATCCCAGGTGAATGCCCTAATTACTGGACTATTGGCTATTCCAAGCTCTGTGTGTGTGCGTCTCTCTCTCTCTCTCTCTCATATATACTGGACTTGAGAAAGTTTAGTGAAAAATTATATGGTTCAGGGAAAAGTTTTGATTTCTACCAATCAGCATTTTCCAATGAAAAACTATTTAGTTAAGCTCCCACTCAGCTCTACTTATAATTTTACACATAGAAAATGAGACAATACAGTAGGTGAGGTCAATACTGTTAACTGAGACAGATATCCACACTTCTATGCATTGCAATAGTGCAGGGAGAGGATAAGATACACTGCACATTGGAAAAGGTGCTATGGAACCATTTAATGCCTCACAAGTTGTCAGAGAATTGATTGTGCATCTCATGCAACAAATAGCACATTCATCAACCCAGGACTCCCAAACTTCATCCCAGGGCACTGTGTCAGTACTGACCAAGAGATGAGGGTCATCTGCACCAAAAAGAATCAACACTCAATTAAAAAATAATTCCTGGGATACAGTGATGACTAACCTCTGGAATTTCCATTTTTAGATAAGTTTCCTAATAATCCTGTTCCCTCAAAAATAATCATGTGCTAGTGAGAGCAGCATCAAGTGAAAAACACAATAGCTTCTGTGAATGGAAGCCATAATTCACTCAGTGTGCAGCACAAGGTCCCAATGGAGCACAAAGCCTAACATGGCAAGTCTGTTAAGTCTCTGCATGCTGTACTTCCTATTAACCATGAGGCCAGCTGCAACCTGCTCCGTGTTATGCAAATTAAGATCCACCCCCAGACTCCTAGTAGGTAACCAGTGCAATACTCAGATTGGCAAACTTTGGGTTCTTCTGGCCTAAAATAAAATATCCTAGGGAAAAGGAAATCAAAGTAGGGATGGGGGGTAGGAAGGAAAAAAGAGACACAATGTTTCAGAGACAAATTACCAGGGGAAAGCAGATAAAAGGGAATCAGACTTTCTGGCAATATATTTAGACACAGAAAATTATATAAAATATTTAGTTCCTTTCCTTTTTCCAAGTGAACTGCAAGGCAAAAATGAAAATTGGCTTCTGAGCTGCAGGGGCCTACTAATCAACCTGTGGGCAGACATTCAGCAGCAATACAAGAATTTAAAATTCTTTTCCCCCATCCTGATCTTTGTGAAATCCTCTTAGTATTTGCTGGATCACTGACAATATCTCATAATGCATCAGTATGTCACATCAGAAATACCTCAGCTCTCATTGCAATCCAGGCAATCTGGGATGATGTCACTTAAGGTATCTTCACTGTTCAAAGAAGTATCTGTAGAATTTAATCTAAAAACTTGAATCTAACTCCCTTTGAGTTTCCTGGGTTTAGGGCAGGACAGGGGTTATGTGAATTTGAAATACCGAATCCAAATTAAAGCACCAGGGTTTTGGTTGAAACCAAAGCTAGAAAGAGCCCACTTTCCAGATCCATTTCAAAGATGGTGGAAACTTTATGAGACGGTAAAATCAAATGTCTGCATTTTAGAGCCAAAATCTCAATGGACAGGTTGCAAGACTTTGATAGCATTGAACACAAACACCTTGATTCTGCCAATAAACCCAAACCTGGTCTAAACCTAATCAAGATCCAGATCCACATCCAGGCACCACCTCCTCGGCCCATCTCTGCAGAAAATCTTCTTTCCTGAATGCCTATCAAGTTAGTGGATTCTGTCACAGCTCTGGCCAAGCTCCCCTGCTGGGCACTCACCAGGCTGCTGTGTTTGGATCCCAACACTGGACTTGAGTGCTTTTTGCTTGCAGAGTCTGAGCAGAGCCAAGGCATAGTCTATGGTTTTGGGTCTCTAGGCAGACTCTTGGTGTACAATCCTCCATCTATCCCTCCCTTCTCAGAGTAGGACCTTACAGTCCAGCTGCTTAGGTCCTGAGATTGTACTGGCTCCCCCACACTCCCCAATACCGTAAGCACACCATTCCCAGAGCTCCAACCTTGTGGGCACTCTGGTATAGTTTGTCCCTTCAGGTGTTACCCCAAAACAGATTTGGGGTATCCTCAGAATAGCTCACCTATTGCCCCTTTCTGGGCTTACCAAGGGTTCCCTCAAAACAGCCCACTTGTTCTCCTGTTATAATCAAGCTGTTCTCATTGGGCCTGGGTCTTCAGAATGGCTAAGGAATATCTTGGGCTTGCCAGGGGATCCCTGATTTAGAAACTCCCTAGAACAGCTTGAATTTGTTACCCCCAGAGGACATGGATACAGTCTTCCAATAAATGATTGACACAAGCAGTATTCTTTCCAAAACAAAGCACCCTTTTTGGTGCAAATAACAATCCCGGATACAATAATATCATCACAGGTCACTGACAGCTACTGGTAACAATCATTAAGTGTTACATATCTGTACAATTAACATAATGTGCAGACACATCTTTATTAATCCACACACAAGCTAACACTAACACTATACTACAGTCACAACTGACAGGCTTATTCTGTCTCCTGATTTCTGCTGCTGCTGCTTCTTCAGGCTTTCTTCTACCACCTGCTTTGCTCTGGTCTGCTCCACAGCTCAACTTCACCATGGCTCCTCCCAGGCAGGTCACTATCTGCTTGCTCCTCCTTTGCTATCCGTCCATTCCCAATAGTCTCTCTCGTCCTCTAACTCTCTCTCTGCTGTCCATAGGCACACTGCCTTTTATACTGTTTTTCAATTCTATTTTTAGAAATGACACCATCAGATCTTTACTGCACATGCTCGCATGTGCTCAGTACCAACATTCCAAACATTACCTCATTCTTGAATGGATGCCAACATTCCACGCATGCTCACTGCCGTTGTTTACCTCAGAGTTATGATTACCTCATCTATACTTTCCCCTACATTGGTAATTTAGCTGATTTTACCCCTACTTTGAAGTGCTATATGACCTACAGCTTCCATCTGGTGGTGGAGTGACTCTTGTTTATTCAAAATGGAGGCCAGGAATACAAAATGGAGTCTGGGGATTTCTCTGGTATCACAGGAACATGTGATTGTTGAAGCAAATAGATACCAATTTTGCTTTGGGATTCTAACACCACTCTTCGCTTTCACAACACAAGAGAGATACAGATCTAGGCAAAACAATGAGATGACTCTACACCATTGCCTACCTCAGTTTCTTCACTACACTTAAGTATTCATTGGGAGCAGGTCAAAGCATTCTAATGAGTGCAGGGTCCTTCCTCTCCAGCTTTCCTCCTGCACATGGCTTTTCCTCCAGAACATGGAGTCTCTCCATCTTACTCCTGCAGTTAGTGTGCTTCAGGTTCTGGCTGGTCTGGCAGTCAGAAAGGTTCCCCCTCAGTCCAGAAACCTGTTCTCCTTCTGGGAAATTCCATTCCTTCTCCTCTGGAGATCTGGCTTTCCTACCTTTAGTCACCCCATTGTTCTGTTCAGGCATGGCCTTTTAATTTGTTGATAGCCCTTAACACCTGTCACAAGGAGTATGCAAAAAGAATACAGGAAAAAATAATCATAAGGGCTTAAACACAGAGAATTCATAATATCAACCAGAATTAATCAATTGCATATAGACAGATTCCCCAAACAGTCATAGAGCCATTCAACACAAACCTGTGCTCAGCTCAACTCAATCTCAGGTTTTTGTTTGCAGCTCTGCAGCAGCAACTCCAGACCACTGAGGGTGGGGTAGGGGAAGCCAGTGGATATATCATAGATACAAGAACTTGGCTTCCCAAAGTCTCTTCCCCTTGAACTGTCAACTTTCCACTGAGAGCAATTGCTTCTATGTTCTGGCGAACATTTTGATTAAGTGAGCCAGGAAACAGAACAGCTTCATTCTTAAATCAGAAAACACAACAATCCTATTTGGAGGTAGAATACTTACTAATGGCTTATGAGTTATAGGTTATTTGAAATACTGAATACAAATAAAAAGATTTTTACTGATGTGAAATTATTGATTATTAATGCCTTTTCCAAACAAGAGGCTAGAATGGAGTGGAGAGGGAGTGGTGGTGTTCTCCCAAATTTTGGGCACAAACATGGTTTGATCCCCATGAAAATGCCAAAGTGAGACTCCACTCAGATTTTCCTAAAATGATCTTCCTTCTTTTTTCTTGCTTGTTCTGATCAGCAGTGTAGAGTTAAAGTTGATGTTGCTGAGGCAAAGATAGTCAGTTTACACTTCCCTGAAAGCTATTACTTCAGGTTGTCTGCGGACTCTGGAAGACGGCACTGCATTGCTTTATGCCTTCACATTTAAAATGTTGTCCTCTCAACCATAAGGGTTCTAACATATATATAATTGTGGGCATCCTCCTGAAAAATGACTGATTCACTGAACTGCTTTGCTGTGAGGTGGTCAAATCTGACATGTATCCAAAACAAACACTCATTAAAAAATAAATGTTTTGGATACTGATTTAATAGGATACCGATTTGTCTTATACTTTCTTACCAGACTATTTTACATTAACTTAAACTGAGCAAAATGATTCATTGTGAATTAATTTTTGATGAACTTACCTTGTGGAAAGGTTCTATAGAATTAAATAGAAAATAAGTTTTCTATAGATTATTTTGAACCATCCAATAATATTTAATTCAGGAATGTATCTCTGCTGAGTATTCTTGCCAGACAAAGAGGGTATAAATGTACAACACTGTTTTATAACATTTACGGCTTTCTATTGAATGTAGCTTTGTATTTTTTTCCTTATTCCAGTGTAATTGTTATTGCTTTCTGTCCTTGTACAATAGAAAACCCAAAGAATATCCCTTGTAGTCAGTCAAATTATGTAGCCTTAAGAGGACTTACTACAGAACCTTATTGACTTCATCTTTATTACGTTTCATTGGATTCTTCCATAAGGCTAGCCCTTTCTTCCTGCTCACAGAATATGCATGACCCAATTGGGATTTCCTCACATGTATTTAATGAATATCTTTTTTGAATTTTTTACTGTCTGGTTCCACTTGTATTCAAAATTCAACCTGTGTTGCTTAATTGTGATAGGACAAATAGGCCATAGTATTGTGTCATGACTGGTTGAGTATGCTACTGGGATATAACCACTGCTGGCATACGTACCTGCATGTGTTTATTTACATTTCTGTTTCCACAGGGAGTTGTGAGCATGATTTTGAAGTCCATTTTTGGCAAAAAATGTTTACTATTAAAATGTGGTTGTTCAGATGTTTGCCGGAAAGCAAAAACAGAAGGGTGAAGAATGAGGCCCAAATGATTTTTTTTTTAAGTGAAACATTCACAAAATTTTTGCGTTTCACACATTAACTGAACAAAATATTTAATCCATTAAAGTTAACATGTAATTAAACAGTTAAACACTGATACATGTTTTTAGTAATAATCAATTTACACAGTAATAACCATGTCAAACTCACCAGTAGATACCATTTTAAAGTGGCCCCTAGAAAAGTCCCTGGTTGTTGAAGGGTTTGTTCTGTGTGTCTCATTCTAATCGTCTGTTGAACGATAGGTGACTTTGTCCCTTGTTTGGAATGAAACACAGAAATTTTATCTAAAATACTGCCCTGGCTGTTTATATTTTAGTACCAGTCTGCCAATGGCTATGTGCAGTACCTGACCTGTGTGTAAATAAAGATGAAAGTCTACAGAGCTGGCAGTCCTTAGCTTTCAAAACTACTGCTAAGGAACGTGTAAAGGAAGATTAGCAGCCTGATTGGGCCTGGTCTGGCAAACAGTACGAAAAGTACTTTCCACCATGATAAAAACAGTAGTAAGCGCTCTCCTCAGTAATGTTTGCAAGGTCAGGTCCTTAGGTTTCAACGTCTGAAACTTGGGCTCAGATACGTTTGCCTCAATGATCGTTGTTTATATTACAATAGAACTTGAAGGCCACAGCCAAGATTAGGCCTCCATTGTGCTAGATGATGTATAGACATAGTAAGGCACAGCTCCTGCCTGAGAGAGCTCACAATCTAAACAGACCAGATGGAGAAAGGAAGCATTGTCCCCTTTTTACAGATGGTCAACTGAGGCAGGAGAGCTTGGCTTTGACTGAGACCAATACACAGGAAGTTGTAGCAGAGCCGAGCATTCAATTCCAAACTCCTGTGCCTTAACCACAAGACCTTCCTTCCTCTTAAGGAGTCTTCTGCCTTTCTTTGCATCGAAGAAGTGGGTTGTAGCCCACGAAAGCTTATGCTCTAATAAATTTGTTAGTCTCTAAGGTGCCACAAGTACTCCTGTTCTTTCTGCCTTTCTGAGACCATTAACATTTATATGGTTTATAAGGTACACCTACACCTGGAAATGAAGGGGTTCCTGTGTAGGGCTCTGCACGGTGCAGATAATGCCTTTAAGTAGCACCTTTCTTTCAAGGGGCTCAAAGCACTTTACAAAGCAAGTAATTATCCCAGTTGTACAGACCAGGAAAGCAAGGCACAGAAGTTGATTGACAAGTCCATGGCAGAGCAGGTAATAGGAGAGTGGGAAGTCAGAAGACAGATTCCAATCATCAGTCCAAAATTATGTTTAAATTTTGCAGTGAGCTCCCTGTACCAGATCAGGAAGTCGGTGGATTAAATAATAGGCACCTCTGTGTGTGTGTGAAAGTCACCCCCTGCAGAAAGCCAAGCACCTGTTAAATTTGCCTGGAGTTCAGGGGACAATGTTTTTGAACTCCATCTGTTAATGATGGAGCTCTCATAGGTTCAAAAGCCAGCTATAGTCCCACCAATCTCATGAAGGAAATGGTGTTCAGTGAGGTCAAATGAAAAAAATTAATCTGAGAAACCTCTTGATCTACACATTACAGTTAGAATTTTGCAAAAGTAGAATACCATTCTTTAAAAAAAAAAAAAAAAGCCTCTTGTCCTCAAGACACCTTGCTCGGTTATCCCCAAAGTTCCTCCTTATATTCTCCCCTAGCAGGAGAGCAAATGTGACAAGTTGACCCAGAAGTTGGAGTTTAAAATAGTATCTAAAACTGAGTTTACAATGAAAGGCTACTCCCAGCCCATATGTGACACATGACAAGGAAGGGTTAAGCAGCTTGTCGGCTAGCTGACCCAGAGTCAACTTTTAGAGACATGTTAGATAGGCTAGAACTTTGAAATGCAAACCTATATTGTTAGAAATTAAAAGTGATACTAATTGTATGGTTTACTTATATCTTGTTTAATGTTTAGCCATGTTCCTGTCTGTCACTATAGCTATTGATTCAGAGGTCAAAAGGACATCTTAACATTTAAATGAACTGTAAACATAGGATATCACTGTATTCATCTCTCTTTGAAATGGATAGCAAATCATGTGAATGGCGGAAAAAACAGGCAATTGCCTTATGTTAATCTGTGTGGACAATTACTGGTGATGCTTAGGAAATGGGTCCACTTCAAAGTCCCCATGAGTGTCTATTGTTTGCCGAAGGAATCCAAGCTGTCACAAGAGGGCCTGAAACTATAACTTTGGGTCCCGATCCTTTTTTATCTCAGATCTGCTTGAGGCTTCATGCAGGGGAAGCCTAAGCCATAAGGACTGAGATCCCCATCCTGACTGAACCACCCTGAATATAAACACTGGACTATAACCTATGAACTATTTCTGAAAGAATTCTCGGCAACCACAAAGCTCACAATCTCTTCTATGAATCTGAATCTCAAGAATTGTACTCATGTCTGTATCTATACTGATCGTTTAACCAATGCTCTCTATCTTTTATTTTTTAATAAATTTTAGTTTATTTAATAAGAATTGGCTGTAAGTGTGTATTTGGGCAAGATCTGGAATGTTCATTAACCTGGGAGGTAATATGTCCGATCCTTTGGGATTGGTAGAACTTTTTTATATGATGAATAAGATTTTCAGTAATCCTCATCATATGTGACTTGAGTGTCTGGGTGGAGGCCTAAGGCTGGGTTACTTCAAGGGAACTGTGTTGTTGGCTTTTGGGTAACCAGTGAGGTATTATAGAAGCTGTATTGTGCTGGCTTGGTAAATCTAAGTATTGGAATATCCACCAGCTTTGGGGATTGCCTGCCCCATTCTTTGCAGTTCACCCTAATTGAGTGACCTCAGTTGGTTCCCTGGGACCCAGTCACACCATACAATGGAGAGGGTTCTGTCTGCCTTTTAGAAACCTATTTCCAACCAAACAATAGTAACAAAAGGATGGTCTTAGCTCTCTGCAACTGACCCAATTCACCTCAATGTGGTGTTAATTTCAAGGCCTGAACTGGGGAACTTTTCAGTGGTATGGAAGATACTTCATACCCATTCTGTCCTATTGTATTATGCTCCCTTTTCATGTCAGAATAAACTCTCTAAATACTATGGTGAATGGTACAATTTAAATATCATAGGTGCACATATAAAGGATTTGTCTACATGCCCGCTTGCACCAGTTTATCTATAAGTTAACTACAGTTTTAAACCTATTTTGTTAACCTGAGGCAACTGTGTGCTGACACTTCCCACTTTAAATCCCTGTATAGACACTCCTGTATTGGTTTAATACTGGCTTATAGCAGTGGAGCTTGCCGCAGTATAAGCCAATTGGAAAAAAAAAAAAAAGATCCACAAGAATGTCCATGTAGGGGTTTGCGCCAGTTTAACTAAGCTCGTTTTTAAAGTTACTTAAGTTAAATTAGAGAAACTTCTGTTTTTAAACAAGGACAAACTTTCTTGTCCAATAACCACAGCAGCAAGGAGGTAGTTTTTTTTTCTTTCAGCCGCTTGAAACTTCTTCTTTTAAGCAATTGATGTGGAGGATGGGCACATGTCTATTTTTACCCACTTCTGCAAACTTGTCTGTAGAGACTGGAGGGAGAAAAGGGGGTTCAGTCAGAAGGCCTTAACTTTACCTTCGGAGACTCAGCAGATACTAGGTTTCATTATGACTGGCAATAGCCAGCACAAAAGGGCCACAGAGCAAAAAGGTTTTGGACCCAAGGTCCTCACTTCAGAGAGCATTACAATCTAAGTTATAAATGTAACAAGAAACAACAAACAGACCATGAGTGCCAGGAGAGAAGGGGATACAATGGAAAGCCAGAAGAAAGAGGAAACTGCTCTTCAAAGAACTGCTCTCAAGTTCTAGTTATTTATATTGTCTCCATTCTGTTTTATTAGTGAGGGGGTGAGTGCTCTCTCTCTCACATTTTAGTGTAGCTTGAATGGAAGCAGATTGTGCTGTAATGGAGAACAGAAACAGAACACAAGTAGAAGGGAACAAGTCCAGTTAGAGTTATCTTTATGTTTCCACTCAACACTTTGGTTTCATAAAGACTATATTTTCCCAGGCTTCACAGCTGAATCACTATATCAACTCTAAGAAAATAAATGAATGTATAATTACAGCTACCACTAATAAACATGAACTGAAAAAGCAATGCATAGTAACTGATAGGTGTATGGGCCAAATTACACTCTCAGTTACACCCAATGCAACCCTATTGATTTCCATTTCAACAAAATCTGGCCATGTGTGTGTTGGTACAAAATCTCCTTCCCAGAGGCAGATATCTGATTGTCCTGACCTCGCAGTTGGCGTTCTGTGAACTACAAATAAATGTGTGAGAGAGGTGAGGGTCCAGAAAACCCCCAGAAACTTCCAGAAAACAACTACCCCACCCAAGGCTTGGTCGGGAAAAAGTGGAAATTTTGGGAAAAATTGAAAAGAATAAACAGTAAAATAATTTTTGAGTAACAATGTTATTATTGCTGCACTTCAGTCCTACAAAATGCTTACTAAGTATTTCTAATGAAGTTATTTTATTTCAAAACTTATGCAGTAACTCCTCACTTAAAGTCGTCCCAGTTAACATTGTTTCATTGTTACATTGCTGATCAATTAGGGAACACGTTCGTTTAAAGTTGTGCAATGATCCCTTCTAATGTCGTTTGGCAGCCGCCTGCTTTGTCTACTGCTTGCAGGAAGAGCAGCCTGTTGCAGCTAGCTGGTGGGGTCTTGGAACCAGGGTGGACCGGCAGCCCCCCATCAGCTCCCCCTATCAGCTCCCCGCTCCCCTAAGTTCCCTGTGCTGCAGCCACCCAGCGGCCTAGCAATTGCAGATGTCCCTCCCCCCACTGCCATGTGCTGCTCCTGTCCTCTGCCTTGGAGCTGCTCCCCAAAACTCCTGCTTGCTGTGCGTGGGGGAGGGAAGGAAGAGGGGGCTAATGTCAGGGTGTCCCCCTCCCCCCTGCTCCTGCACCCCGCTTACCCCCTCTTCTATAGAGCAGGGGGGACACACCAGGACTCAGGACGGAGGGAGCTTGCAGCAGCTAGTCTCAGCAAGCTGATCTAATTAACAAGGCAGTGTACTTAAAGGGGAAATGTGCATATCTCCCTCCATTCCTGCTGCCTTGTAGAGTGTGAGAGTTAACCCTTGGGGGCTCAGCCAATTGCTAGTTTATCATTTAGCAGTAAGGGAAAATCCCACCCTCTGACTCCTCCACCTCAACCAAGCTTCACAATCATCATCACTGTGTACCAGTATTAAATTGTTTGTTTAAAACTTATACTGTGTGTGTGTATATATATGTAATATAGTCTTTTGTCTGGTGAAAAAAATTTCCCTAGAACCTAACCCCCTCATTTACATTAATTCTTATGGGGAAATTGGTTTTGCTTAACATTGTTTTGCTTAAAGTTGCATTTTTCAAGAACATAACTACAACGTTAAATGAGGAGTTACTATAGTATGAGGCAATTACAATTTCAATGTACTGTAGGTCTATGTACCATATATCTATCTAATCCCCTGGGACATATTATTTCAGCCCCCACTGTCACCTTTACTAGAGAACAGAAGCAAGTACAGGGGCCCTTCCTTGTGAATTGCTGCCTGCCTGCCTCGGTTACATCTATCCTGGAAGTGGAGTTTGGTGTGGAGACAATGTGAGCATGAGGGAGAAGTAGCTGCTCCTCTGAAGTTGCTCTCCTCTTGACTGGTCCTGGTGAGCAGCCAACTCATCCCAAAGACATCTTTCCTTAGTGACATGGGAGACTGACACCCTCTGTCCTGCAGGGGAACAAACAGCCTGCTGCTGGCTTGTGTGGAGCCATTGGGGCAGATAGCAAGAGGCCTATGCCTGCAGGGCCTTACAGAAGAATCTTGAGGGGCTGGAATTGATCCTGCCTGAGTCCTGACCCCCAAAATCCACAGGAGGAATCAACCACACCCAGCATGGAGGAGCTCTTATTATTTTTTTCTTCTCCGTCAGCAAAAATGGTGCAACCATCTTCTAACATATGGCAGCGTTTCCTCACCGAAAGTCATTCAGACAAAAAAGGAACCACATTTTGTAAATACTGACAAATGAAATACGCATTTCCAAATACTACCAGGATGACCAAACACATCCTTGTCCTGCAGATATTAAAAAAATCCTTCATGAGTGGAAATGAAGGTCAAGAAGAAGAGCATGAGATAGATGACACTGACAATGATTGCACTTGCAACAATCATTTTTGATCCAGAAGTCCTTCTACTTCTGTGATGTTACCTTCTGGAAGTGTTGAATACTCAAGTTGAGTACCTCAACCACCAGGAAAACAACAGGCCTCTCAACCAACTGTATCCAACAGATTCCCAACAATGACTTCATTTGTAGACAAGTTGACTTTGAACATCAACAAAAAATTGACCAGACTCTCACAAAAGTGACATACACTTCTGGTACTCCATTATCAGTCACAGAAAACAATTATTGGCAGGCAGCATTTAAACTATTAAGACCATCGTACCAGTTACACAGCAGCCTTTCTTTGAACAAGCCTCTTTTACAGTCACAATATGAATATGTAATGCAAGCTGTGCAATAAAAGAAAAATCAATGAAGTACTTTTTCTGGCAGTACTTACAGATGGGTGGACAAATGTATGTGGGGAAGGAATCGAACTTTGTGATAACATCTCAACCAGTGTTTACAAGAGCATTGAAATAGGAGAGAGCAGATATCCTGCAGAGTATATTAGTGGTAAAATATATGAAGTACTAGAGAAGACTGGAAGTGGGAAAGTACTTGCTCTGCTATCAATGCCAGTAATATGAAAGCAGCATGGGACAGCGTAATGGACGAATATCCACATATTATTGCAAAAGGATGGGCTTCTCATGGCCTAAATCTGCTTCCTAATGATTTAATGAAGTTGGGCAAACTGAAAAAGATCTATAAAAGAGTAAAACGTTCTAAAAGATGTGAAAACTACTCATATTGTAGCTGCTGTCTTTAAGAAGCATCAGAAAGAAAAGCATGGGGAAAATAAAATGATAACACTGAAACTTACTGGCAAAATAAGATGGGGAAGTATGATGTCATCATTTTAAAGTTTATTAAAAAACAAAGCAGCTCTTCAGGAAACAGTGTTAACTGAAGATCTTATTGGATACTGTAGAAAGTATACAACACTCTATACTTGAAGAGGATATTTTCTGGGTTCACCTGCAGAACTCCATGAAGATTCTATACCCAATTGCTTCTGCAATCAGTGTATCTGAATCAGACAAAGGACTTTTGTCAGACATTCCTCAACTTATGGCCAAGACAAACTTAACTGTTTTTGAGAATCTAAGTGCATCTCCACCCACAAGTCAGAAAGAAGTAAAAGCAAAGGACTTTATTCACAGATGGGAAGAATTTTGCTGCAGACAAATAGATGGTGCTGTAAACGTCTTTGATCTAAGGTTCAAAAGTAGAAATGTTAGTGATGACACCATTGGGACAGCATTTGACTGGATTACTTAAAAAGCAATCGCTTAGGATTAGCTCTTGGAAAAGTACTTTCAAATGTTGCAGAGCACTGAACCTCTTCAGGTATTTGGTCCAGGAGTGCAATCTGGCAATCTGCCAAGCATATTGCTCCTACAACATGTGGCAAGGCCTTTGTACAACTCTGACTCCTCTTCCTTCTTGTCTGCTTCAGATTGCTCCATTTTCTGCAGCATGTGAAAGGAACTGGTCAATGTTTGGAAAGATATACACAAAATCAACAAACAGGCTAATGTGTGAAACATGTTTCAATTCATGCAACTCTTCAGTGTAATGAAGTACATGAAGATCATAATGAAAGTTCAGAATCAGACATTGTGGATCTTTCAGACAGAAATTCTGATAAGAGAAATCACAAGGAAAAGCTTGAGCCAGCATTTCCAAATTATACTAAACTGTTTGTTACACTATACTTGTTTCTAGGATGGCTAGTTTTGATTACCACACTTACTCTATATATGATAATAATGCACTATTAAAGAGTCTAATGTTTACTATAAAGTATGGATATATACCATTGTTGGTCCTTAATACTGTACTGTGTTAATTACATTGTAATAAATATATAGAGATGTTCATTTTCTGACATTTTCTCTAAAAAACATGAGGTTCTTCTGTATCTGCATTATAACATCAGGTCTCAATTTACATACTATTTTTGAGCCCAACAGATATAACCTTCCTTTTTGTTTACAAGTCAATAATATGATACTTTCTATTTTCAACATTTAATCTCCCCCGACCCCTCAATTTTAGAAATACGTCAACAGGTAGAAAAATACACTTAAGTGCAGATCCATCTCTAATACTAGGTATATTTGTCATTATTCAAAAGTAAAGAATTTATACTTATTTCATAAATATATCTTACAAAGTTTTCTATGTGCTAACTACATTATACAGAATACATTTCTCAATCTTAAATAAGTAAATAAAGTTTAGTTTTGATAAGCAAGTAACTACCGCAAATACTCCAATTCAATTTTTCCCAAAATTTCCATTCCCTCCACAAAAAAATCTGGAAGAAAACTTGTTTTTTCCCATGCCTTCACAATTTCTGGAAATTTTACATCTCTAGTGTGTAGTGGGTGAGCTTTTGCTACTCTTGCATCAGTCATAGTGTGCATTCTGAGACCCTCGAATAAAAAAAATGCTATAGAACTGCAAAGCATTTGTAAGTCTAACAAGCAAGATTGTGTCCTGCTCCTATATTTCTAGGCATGCAAATAAGACCCCATTTCTTCCTTCTACATAACCACATGGGGCCTGCTCCAATCAGAGTTTGGGTGATAAGTGGGGGGGGGGAGAGGAGAAAGTGGGCTACAGAACCTTTGGTCCACTCTTCCCACCATCTCTTTCCCTCACAGGCAAAAGGTGATAGGAGGGATGGAGCAGAAAGGCAGAGCTACTGGACAATCACAGGCTAGGTAAAAGGCTAGGTAAAAGGTTGGAAACTGCAGCCAATAAAAATGGTATTGCTTACTTTCTTCCCCCTTCCTCCACCCCATGAGCAAAAGGGAAACAGGGCAGGAGTGTGTCTCTTAGGGCTTGCCTACATTTGGAAGTTACCAAAGTAGCTATTCTGGAATAATATATTTCCATACAAGCCGTATGAATACTTATTCTGGAATAAGAGTGATTTTATTAAGCTAGATCAGAAAAAGGCACTCTTATTCCAGAAGATGGGACAGTCCATTTGGGGCTTACAGTGAAATAACTAGTCCAGAATAACTAATTCAGTAATCTTCCAAGTGTAGAAAACTCCCTACTTGCAGTACCTTGCTGTTATTTCTCTTGGAGTGGTGCATCTATAAACTCTCCCCTACTCAGGACTGAGCTTAAAGGCTCAGTTCAGCCCTAATTAAGCCTCTCAAACTCCCTCTGCACTTCTCTATTCAACAGACCAATACAGGCAAGAAGATGGTGAAAACATATGCAGTATAGGGCAAAGAACATCTGTTACCTGTCAGCAATACTGAGATCTTGCATTTGCAGGTGTTTCAGAGAGACCTGACCAGAGTATCATAAAAACCACTCGATGTTTCTCCTAACGATTACCCTAACAAATTTGTGTTTATGGCATATTCTTTACATTATAAGTCACTGTTAGCATTCAGTTCTCATTTCCACCCCACCCCAGTGTCCTTCTGTACAGAGATGTCAGCAACTCTCCATCAATTAAGCTAGAGGAAACATCATGTGAACCTAGAGCTTTAGTAGTCCAAAGGATATAAAATCTTGTGAAGCTGGGAAAATTTTAATTCAGCTGGATTAGCCTGAAACATTCTTTTCTTTCATCCAGAGCAAGAAAGCAGCCTGAAGGAAATAGGCCTGAATCTCGTCTCATTTACACCTGTTTAACACCGGTAACTCCACTGACTTTAGTGGAATTACTCCCATTGGAGTAACAGGAATTCACACCAGCGTAAGAGTTCAGAATTAGACCCTTTGTGGTCCAGAAACTCATTTATTTAAACATCCCTTTAAATAATTCCTCTTCCCCTGCAATGGTTACTTCTTCTTCCTCTTAGAAACTTGGTTACTGTCACCCTAAATTTGGAAATCAGAAGTTAACTGAATTTCAGGCCCTGATTGTTACTGAGGTCAACTCTATTTCTGTCACTTCAACTGCAATAAGCAGTTGACCTTGCTCTACTTATAACTACATTGGTGCAAGTCACAGCTTTCTATAGCACAAATCATTGTGTGTGACAAATTCAAATCCCACTCTTTACGTTGACCAATTTTGGCTGCTTTAGGCAGGTATTATAATATTATAATATTGCACACGCATGTGCTACATGACTGGGGAAGAGTTATCAGGAGCTGGGTGGCTCTAGCAAGGAGCAGTCACGTAGCATGTGTGTGCACATACGTTTCTAGGTAACAAGTTGTCATCATTGAGAGTCTCCCTCACCCTCTTTGTTCCTTTATCTTGTTCAGAATTTTTGTTCTTCTTTATTGAACAGTAACTGTCTCTAGATCATGATCAAGTTATCCAATATAACTTGCCTAAAGCAGCCAAAATTGGTCAACACAGAGTGGAATTTGTGTTTGTCACACAAAATGATTTGGTCCCAACACTATGATTAAGCTGGTCAGTGACTGATTTGCTCTAGGTCATAGGATGAACATCTCTTCCCTCCCACTCACTAGGGATGGGATCAACCAGCACTCATACAAGAACAAGCAAACTCACCATCTTCCCTTGCATGCATGAAACAGCCCAACCAAACAGCACCCTTCCCTTTATCAGGTTGTACTAATAATCTAAATAGAGACCCTTTTCTTCTTTAGAATAAGAGTTTCACCTTTCAAGTAATTTAATCATCGTCTTCTTTCATCTGGTCCCCGCCCTCACCCCAACAAACCACTACTCATTTCTTTCTTATACACACCAGCTGTGTTTGATAGAGGGTGTAGCGCACATACAGCTTAACTATTCCTGTCTAGTGCTGTACTACTCATCTGTGGAGCTAGGGTTTCTCTGGTAAACACAAGGCCAAACTACCCAGAATGCAGATAGGTTACCTTGTTGCATTCAAGGTATTAAGGCAGGGGTGGGCAAACTACGGCCCACGGGCCACATTTGGCCCTCCAGCCATTTTAATACGGCCCTCGAGCTCCCACTAGGGAGCAGGGTCTGGGGCTTGCCCCGCTCTGGCACTCCAGCCGGGGAGCAAGATCGGGGGGCGCTCCATGTGGCTCCTGGAAGCAGCGGCATGTCCCCCCTCCGGCTCCTACACGTAGGGGCAGCCAGGGGGCTCCGCATGCTGCCTCTGCCCCAAGCACCACCCCCACAGCTCCCATTGGCCAGGAACTGTGGCCAATGGGAGCTGCAGGGGCAGCGTCTGCGGACAGGGCAGCACACAGCAGAGCCGCCTGGCCGCACCTCCGCATAGTAGCCTGAGGTGGGAACATGCCACTGCTTCCGGGAGCCACTTCAGGTATGCGCCACCCAGAGCGTACACTCCTGAGCCACCCCACCATGCCCCAACCCCCTGCCCCAGCCCTGATTCCCCTCCTGCCCTTGAACCCCTCATCCCTAGCCCCACCCCAGAGCCTGCACCCCCAGCTGGAGCCCTCACCCCTCCCACACCCCATCCTCCTGCTCCAGCCCGGAGGCCCCTCCCTCACCCTGAACTCCTCATTTCTGGCCGCACCCCGGAGCCCGCATCCCCAGTCAGAGCCCCCTTCTGCACCCCAACCCCAATTTTGTGAGCATTCATGGCCCACCATACAATTTCTATACCCAGATGTGGCTCTTGGGCCAAAAAGTTTGCCCACCCCTGTATGTACCATTGTGTAGATCACACACTAAGTTCCTTCTCTGAGAGGTAATGTTAGCTTACTAAAATGAGCTGACAACAATGCTGAGCTTCTAGAAACTATGTTGCTCAAAAAGGAACAGTATGTTCTCTTATAATGGTTCAGATGTTCCCTGGATTACTTAGGGAGATGCATACATTAAATACCCAGAGAGAGCAAGGAAGGGCAACTGAGGTTCAAAAATGTTAGGCTAACCTATTGGAAGTAAGGTCGTTTAATTCTCATATGTGTGCGCTCCTGCATATTTCTAGACCTTAAAACAGAAGTACACAAATATCTCATCACTGTTTATGGTATCTGAAGATCTTAAGCTTGAGTAGGCCATAGTGATGAGCATAGTATATGTGATAAGATAAAATATAGTGCTGTTGGAATTTTCAACTGTGATGGCTCCTTTCTGAGGGATAGACAGGCTAATTAGTCCAGCGTTTGGGGGCATATACCAATCCTTCTCACCATTAATTCCATTAAGCTCATGGGCTTCATTTGCCTGTCACTTACGCTACTCAGTGGTAACTTCAATGAAACAGACACTACAGTAAAGCTAATCTAGGTGAGAAGAGAATCAGGGTCAACAGTTATACTTATGTGAGCAGAGTTTGGTAACTCTTTTGATTATAATATACTTATTCTTGAGACATCTCAGCTGAGTTTTACATAATTCCCCACCCATTGATCATGCTGGTTGTTTTCACTGTACAACAAAAGCAGAGACTTTCCCTGTTTTAATATTAGTAAAAAGCTAACTTAAGTTCTACAGTTAACATGGACACCACATGAATTGCTTCTTATTACTTCTGCTCTCTCAAGGTAATAATTCTATGGTTGACTGTAGAAGTCTGAGCAGAGGGACTCACAGCTGATCTCAGGAACATTGATTGGAAGCTACTATCTTAACTCCTTGGTTCAGGAAGGAGTAACATCCAGAGTCTGTTCAGGCCCTTTCTTCAGGGCACTATTTATTGGTTACACCAATAATTTTCAGCAACCCCCAAAATAATGCAGCTCAACATAAATCCAACAGCTACCTCTCCCCTGACCCAGAAGCTTCTTTGAGAGAGCTTCCCTGCTTCTAGCAGCTCTTCCCCTGTCCGACGGACCATCTGCCTAGGATGCCCCTACTCCACGGCTAGCCATAAAAACCAACCCACTTCCTCTAGGTCTTACCTACCTGAGCTCTTTTAGCCCTTATAGGAATCAGGTGCTCTTTGGGTACTGATCCCTTCTCAGCTGGGTCAGATCATCCCCTCTATTAGGCTCAAAATCCTGTTCTTAAAGGGACTGTGCATCAGAACAGGGCTGGCTGGCCTTCTGGACCTGAAAGGGGCAGACTGCCCTATTACAGAGAAGTGGTATCAAGAAGACATTTAGTTATATACATGAAATGCTCATTTCAGGGTCTCAGGGCCCTGAAACCCATTGTTTTCCTTCATTTTTAATGCTCACTGCAAGGAACAGAACTGTAGCTCCCATACAAAGTATCTCTGCTGGTGGCTTTGGTTAGCTACCATCATTGCTTCGTCAGTTCAGAGGCAAACCACAGTGGTGGGAAACTGGAGATACGGGTTCTAGTTGCAGTTCTACTTTCTTTCCGCAAAGCTGGATATGAACTGGGGTGTGTGTCCTGGGTATTCAGGGATGTGAGAAATGGCATTTCTACATATCAAGGACTATATACCATTTGGTCAGGGTTTGGTGAAAACTCAGCACGGGAAAGGAATGTATTCCCCTGTCATTCCCATCCCAAATCATGGCAACCTTCCTTCCTGCAGATGGCAGTCTCTGGAGGTTATCAGTCATCCTCCAAGCACTGGCCCGAGGGAGTTGCTGCAGATCAAATTGTGGCATCCCTTCTCAATGGCTGAGTCAATGCTGCCAAACCCTGTGGGCCCAATTCCCCCATATGGGAACACTGACACTAGACAACCAGGCTCACCCCTGTTTCCTCCTCACAGAAAAGTAATTTCAGAATGGTCTTGTATAGCACTGTACATCTTCAAAGCACTGTAAAAAGATTAACCAGTCAGTCCTCCAAACACTCTCATGATGTGCTTATACAGCGGGGAACTGAGACACAGCAAACCAGTTAAGGTAGCACCTCACTCTACAAGTAGTTCCATGGGTTTTAATGGGGCCACTTCAGGAGCACCTAGTCACCTTGAGTAAGGGTATCAGAATCTGGCCTAGAGCATACTGGTGATTTACACAAGGCCATATAGCAGGGGTGGGCAAACTTTTTGGCCTGTGGACCGCATCAGGTTTTGGAAATCGTATGGAGGGCCAGTTAGGAGAGGGGGTCATGGCCCGGCCCCCACCTCCTATGCGCCACCCCCCCGGGACTCCTGCCCCATCCAACCACCCCTTCTCCCTGTCCCCTGACCTCCCCCAGAACCCCTGCCCCTGACTGCCCTCTGCCGGCCCATCCAACCCCTCCTCCTTCCTGACTGCCCGCCTGGGACCCCTGCCCCCATACAACCCCCCTGTTTCCCCCCCCCCGACTGCCTCAACCCCTAGCCACCCCCCCCACCCCCTGACCACCATCTTGAACTCCCCTGCCCTCTATCCAGCCCCCCCCCCCGCCACTCCCTGCCCCCTTACCACGCTGCCTGGAGCACCGGTGGCTGGCAGCGCTACAGCCGCGCCACCCAGCTGGAGCCGGGCCATGCTCCCGCCGCCAACACGCAGCACAGAGATGGGGTCAGGCCAGGCTCTGCAGCTGCGCTGCCCCAGAAGCTCTCAGCCCTGCTCCCCAGAGCATTGCGCCTGCGGAGGGGCAAGCTGAGGCTGTGGGGGAGGGGGAACAGCAGGGGAGGGACCGGGGGCGAACCTCCCGGGCCAGAAGCTCAGGGGCCGGGCAGGAGGGTCCCGCGGGCCAGATGTGGCACGCGGGCCGTAGTTTGCCCACCTCTGCCATATAGCGAAGTCAATGGTAGAGCTAGGATTACAATCCAGGGCTTCCCACTTCCTAGCCCCAACCTCAGACCAGTAAGGGCATGTCCACACTAGCAAACATTAGACCCATCATTCAGTACCCATGTAGTTCCACCAGTAGAAACAAAACTCTAAGGTAGATCGATAATGACAGTATAAACAGGACTTGGTCATATTTGCCACTATGTTAGCAAACCCTGCTCTGAGCAGTGGTGAATTATGCTTTCCAAATTTTGATGGTATATGGCCAACTAATGCTGCTTCCCCTTCTCCTCTTAAAAAAAACCTATTAATTACTAAGACCTAATAATAAAGATACAGTAAACTTGCTGGGTCTTTTTATCTTATAAATAAAGCCATGACTCAGCCTTAAACTTTTGCAAGAGCCAGTATAAGTAACTAACTTAACAGAGAAGAAAGGCTCCTATAGAAAAGTTAAGTAGAACAATCAGTTATAAACCATGACAGATCCTTGTGCAGATGCTTCTGACACTTGTGCCAATCATTCCTGCTGCAGGAGGCAAATCAGGCGAATATACAAAACAAAGAGTAGATTTTCTATGTATGGCATGTAAATTTGCTGTTTAAAATATTGCTTCCAAATAAGATCAATCTGAACTGGCCATTTACAAAAAAAGGAATGACTTCCCCATAGGGCACCTTATTGCCCAGTGTTGCTATGATTAAAGGGTCACTATCAGCATCACAAGGGCCTTCTCTCAGCTCTTTTTCTTGTCTTCCATTCAGAATCGTAGACCTCTTTTCTCTAGCCAGTGACTGAATGATTATACAGGGTTTTTGACCAAATGAGGATAAAATTAACAAGGGATTTTTTTTAATGAAGTGAAAGTTTCTCTCTTTACAAACTCTAATTAATGACTGTTCACAATACTCCGGTGGGGCAGGCAAATACTGTATGGTCGCCATTCTCCAGATGGGGAAACTGAGGCAAAGAGGTTAAACTACATTGCAAAGGCAACCTAGTGAGTCAGAGGCTGGATTAGAGCTCCTGGATGCCTCGTGCTCAGACCTATGCTCATTATTCTAGACCCCCCCAGCGCCGCACCGGGCCGCCCAAACCCCGGAGCGCCGCGCTGGGCCGCCCAAACCGCCGCCCCCTCCGAGCACCGCACTGCCCAACTCCCCTCCCCCCCCAAGCGCCGGGCCGGGCCGCCCAACCCCCCACCCCAACCCCCCAGCGCCACCGAAACACCCCCCGCACTGCCCGGCCGAAACAAAAACAAAAGAAAAAAAAACCTCGAGCGCCGCCCCACCGAACAAAAAAACAACAAACAAAAACACCGCGAGCGCCTCCCGCCACCCCAACATTGGCTGCCCCTTCTAAGGTGCCGCCCCAAGCACGTGCTTGGTCAGCTGGTGCCTGGAGCCGGCCCTGTATGTGGGGAAAGTAGGTAAGAATTGGACCCTGGTACACTTAAGCCCTGATCCATAAGCCCTCACCATGACTCCAGCCTCCAAGGACACAGCCCTGGGAAGCTAGCCGGAGCTAAGGTGAACAGTTTCTATCCTGCTGTCCTATTTCAGGCTTCAGCATTTGAGGTATGCACATATAAGGTGCCGGAGTCAGAATTTGGCTTAATATTTCAGTATTGATTTTGACTGTCACCACTTAAAATGGCTGAAAAGATTTAACCTAAACTTGGTTTAATATAGCAATATGAATGACGTCAGAAATATTTAACCTCCCTGTGGTTTATAGTAGCAGTAACCTATACAGAGATACTATAGGGTGTATGTTCAGCCAGCATGAGCTTGGGTTCCTGGCAGGTGAACTCAATTTGAGACCGCAAAATAAGCTGTGGACCCAGATTTGAATAATTTCCCGCCTAGCTACCTACACTGTGCCTGCAATGTACCTGTACAGATTGACACCTGCCATTGGATTGTGCATGCAGAAATGGAAGAGCAGATTTTGTGGACATAAACTGTGCCAGTGAGATAGTGAAGCCACTTTATTCAAAATATACCCACTCATATCTGATACTGCTGAGATGACAACTTGGATGTCAATTTTTAGCTCAAAACTAATTTTAATGGCTGAACTATAAACACTCAAACAACAGGGTAACAGAAATGCTCATTAACCCTTATCTGTAGCAGCTCTGCCAGCTGTTGCTGTGATTCTGTTACTCATTTTTAACACTTTTTTTTTCCAAACAGTTTTTGCTTGATGCCTGGCTCTCTGCAGAATAAGCCGCACAAGGATTTTGAAATTTGCTGCAAAATCATTTTGAATCCACGGGAGCTTCAATGATGAATCACCAAAGCTTTACCTCCCCGGGGGAAAACCTAATCCCAATGCACAGCTCAGGTAACCCCTCTGTTCTATTCTCGTCCTTAGAACTGTGCCTATTTCAGTGCCTGAGGCTATATGCTGGGGCGATTGATGAGGCCAAAAGGGAAGGCACTGTCCTCCTCCAGGCAATGCTTTGTGCCTCCCCCAGCCTTTTTGCAGGAGGCAATGGCCAGTGCATCCCTCCAGCCAATGGACTAAGCCAGCAACAGCCAACTAATTCAAGCCTGTAAGTGTTTTCTGTCATCTTGGTCCAGATTTGCTGACTCACCGTTTTGTCTGAGGTAGGAAATCTGCCTTGAAATTGGATCTAGCTCAGCCCAGGAGCCAACTCAGACCAGGTTTTAAAGATGAGCTTTCTCCCTGACTTAGTTACTCCTGCAGGGGTTCTCCCCAAGGAAGGGTACAACAGCAGGGTTCAAGACCCCTATCTGGAGATAGATCACAAAAGGAAATGGGCCTTTTAAGCAGTGTAAGAGGCCTCAGAGTAGCTGCCAGTGTAAGTTATGCCCACTTTAAAGCCTCTTTATTCTGCTAGAGTGGGGTGGGGCTGGGGCTGGGGCTGGGTGGGGAGGGGGGTCAGCCTATTACTAAAGATAGGAGATAGACGCAGGCCTGATCCACTGCTGCCTTACTCTGTAACCAGCATAAAATAAATCAGGTTAAAATTGGAGTAAGGCAGCCATGAGTCAAACCCTCACATTTCACAGCCAAATACAAACTTTGGAAAACTTAGAGTTCCATCTCTACTTAAGACTCAGCCTTCTTGAGAGTGTTCTGTCAGTGACCACCCACCAGTGATAGGACATATGGGTGGGCTTTTCAAAAACACTCAGCAGAAACATTTCCACTAGCTTCAGTGAGATCAGTAAGGCCAACACTGAGTGCTTTTGAAAATCCAGCCCTATCTCTTAATGAAATCTGCACTGCTTGAACTTTCAGCTTAGGCGTCATGTATGTTTGACTAAACTGCCTGTGACTGGAATAGATTGTAAGCTCCATGGGCATTAGTGATTGTCCTCGGTGTAAAGCACAGAGCACACACACAGCGTACACTAAATACTAATTAAAACATTGCTCCATTAGGTTATGATGGTATGCAAATAGCATTGTATGTAACACGATGGACAAGGAAATAACAGGCATCCCTTCATCTGTTCCATTTCTCTGCTTTTTGTTGTTTTTTCAAAACTTAGACATATTTCATTTGTAGTATTTATCAAAGATTGCATTGTACTATAAGATTATATAGCCTTTAAAAATCCATAGAAGCAAAGCTTAGAAGCACTGCTGTGTGAGCTTACAGATATCTCATTCATGACTCTTACATTTCTTTGGCAAACCTACACTAAATGAAACTTTAATTTGCTATCAGGGTTTCTGAGATTTCCCTCATCTTACTGAATGTGACCTACTGCAGCATGGAGTAACTATGTCAAGGCCTAGGATTTAGAATCTCAGGAATGGTTTTCCAAAGCAAATTTGAGATCAGTGTAACTTGGAAAAGATTAGAAATAGACTGAAACTGCAAACGTTTGGGGTCTGATTTTAGACAGTGCAAAGTTTGGGGAAGTTTGGATGCAGGTTGTTTGTTCAGCCTAGACAAAGATCTAGTCGCAACATTCAGATCTAGCTAGGGATTTTGAACACTTCCAAAGTTCAAGGGTGTTCACATCCCAGGTTTTGATTCAGCTTTATTTTGATTTGCCTGTGTTGGTTGTTATGTTTCCTGAGGTTTGTATGTAAGCAGAAGGCTACAGACAGAGAGATGGTAAACACAACTTTACTTGTGGAACATATATATATACGTTTTTATGCCAGAGTTTTTTTGTGTGTATGTATATATATATATATATATATATATATATATATATATATATATATATATATATATATATACGTTTTTATGCCAGAGTTCCACAAGTAAAGTTGTGTTTACCATCTCTCTGTCTGTAGCCTTCTGCTTACATATATATATATATATATATACACACACACACAAAATGTTGTGTCTTTTGACCTTTGCATGAAAATAATAATATTAAGAAACCAACAGGCATGGTGGGATCCAAATAACCATGTTTACTAAATATATACACAACAACATGCAAGGACTAGTATACACTATATAGACTAATATATATATATATGTATATATACATACTGTTAATCTAGCTGTTTTCTAAAATCCTATATGGAATACATAGTAATTGCTGTACTAGTAAGACTAGTGGTCCACCTATTCCCATCTCCTGTCTTTGACAGTGGCCAGTTCCAGATAATTCAGAGAAAAGTGCAAAGAACCATGTAATGGGTAATCATGAAATATCCACGCCAGTTAAAAATTGGCATATGCCCCAAAACATGAGAGTTTCTATCCTAATGTAATAACTGAATGGTCTCATTAGCCATATAAATGTCCAATCCATTTTTAATGCTATCGTGATTCCTCCTGAGAGTGAGTTCCACACGTTAATGAAGTATTGTGTAAAACAGTGTTTCCTTTTATTAGTTTTAAATTTGCTGCCTTTCAATTTCTGTGAATGACTCCTGTTCTAGTACCATAAGAAGGGGTAAACACAACCTCATCATTTACCTCCTTTAAACCATTCATTATTTTGTATATCACTATCATGCCCCTCCTATTTGTCTCCCCTCTAAACAAAACAGTGCTACTCTTCCTCTTCAATCTTTCTTACAATGGAAATCTTTTCATGCCTCCTAAAGTTTTAATTCCCCATCAGTGATGCAGAAATGCCAACAAGAAGAGCCAGTTTCTGGTTCTGAATCCCTGAGATCCATCTTACAAGGACAAGGTCAAGCAATTTGTAACTATTCACAACATCAATGATTACAGTAGTCCAGTCATGGTAATCAGCCTGCCCCTTCTAATATAGTAAACACTTTACAGGAAGTATTGTCTACCAGTAGGTGAAGAAAATGTGATTCCCCCACCCATAAGCTTTATACACTTGCAAATCTAGACTGACACAAAGTTGTAATGGCAATATAACAGTGATACAGCATATAAAAGAAGAAGGTATTCTCTGAACCATTACCATCTGACAAGGGCGCAACAGAGGTTATTCATACGTATTTCTTTGTGCACAAGAATTGTGTGTAAAGACTTCTAGTGCATGAATTCCCATTGTGTATGTCATAATGCACCATCCATAGATACTGGTTTGCCTCATTTCAATAGGAGTTGAGTACATGTGTAACAGACTATGGCCACATAGACATACAGACACCACAGTCATCAGTGGGGATCAAACCCCAGACTCTTCAGTACCAGGAGCATAGACCTCTTCCACCTGAACTACAGAAGAGTTCCTTTAGTTGTATAATAATAGTAAGTTGATAGTTCTTGGAACCAGCTACTAGCAGGAAGACGAGATCACATGCTCTGTGCAGATGTATTACACATGTATCCAGGGGCAGGATTTGACCCCTACTAAGAATTTGGATCCCTGTCCATGTTACCAAGTCAGCCAGTTTACTTTCTTTTTCCCACATTGATGTTATACACTGAATTTCACACACTTTTTTTTGCAATCATGTAACATACCTTATGGACTCAAACAGCACCTCAGTCAAACAGATATTGTAAGGTGGTTAGAGCAGGGGACAGAAAGCCAGGACTCCTGGGTTCTATTCCATGATCTACCACTGATTTACTGTGCAACTTTGGTGAGCTACAAAAAGGGGACTATGATGAACCAACCCATTGCAGGACATCATGTGCCCTTACATAGTAAGAACATTGAGAAGGGATTGTGCCTAAACTCCACCGGGGGCAGAGGCGGATGAGAGTCCTCGTGGGTGCCAGTGGCTAAATCCCACATTTTAACCCTATGTACTTGGGCAATATGGCAAAATATATGACCACATTTGATTATACAAAGCTTTGTACTCCCAAAGCTGTTGGTGCATTACCTTCCACTAGATCATCAGACCCAGCTCCAGTACAGCTGCATTTGAAATAATCAGCGCTGGCAAATCTGCTTGCAAGTTGATTTTAGAGTAAAAGGAGACATCTCCTTATATAGCCAAATAGTCAGTCCTACCAGATTTCAAAGGCAAGGGGGTTTTTTTGTAAGCAAAAATTTTAAAAAAGAAAGACTTACTTATCAACATAAACTACTAATGAACCAATGAGACTCATCCCATAAATCACACAAATTACATCATAAACTAGACAGTACAGTTAATCCATCTTAAATAATTTATGTGCTACCAGTTCTGACTGGGAATCTGGAAAAGATACATCAAGGAAACTGTGGGCCAGATTCTCAGCTGGTGTAAATCAGCATAGTTCTGTTGACATCAATGGAGCAATGTCAATTTACACCAGCTGAGAACTGCATAAGGACACTCGTTTAGCACAATGGGGTCGAGGTCCATGAGTGGGGCTTCTAGGCACGGTGGAAATACAAATAACTAATAATAACAAAGAATAGCAGATAATAACATGGTCAGATTCCGACGGTCAGTTTGCAGCTAAGTATTTCAAGTACTCCCTTTTTCTGGATGGGCTAGAAGTACCACAAGGATAACCTTTCGTGTGGTGTTCTGGTCCTATTGTCTATCGTTCTACCGTACAACTCTACAAAGCTACTACATTCTTCTTCTTTAAATTGCTCCTTAAAACTCCCCACTGCTGTGAGGCATACCAAACGTTTGACAAATCGCTAGGCAGCTCTGCTGTGACTGCTGTTGATTATATCAGTCCTGATCATCTCACTGTTACCTTGTGCTCTCCCATTTGTTGCGTCTCTCATCATACACTTAGTGTGTAAACCCTTTGGAGGCAGAGGCCATATTTTCATTAAATGTGTGTACAGTGCTTTGCACAAGGAGGCCCCATCCCTGAGTGGGGCTTCCAGGCATGGGCAGAAAATAAATAAGAAACAATTTTCTAGGTGGTCTTTTCCTAATACTCTCATGACAGGAATTAGGGTTGGCTTTGAAAACAGCTGAAGGGCTCTCAGGTTGGCGTCGCGTTGCATACACCCAGGAGTACAGTGACTGGAGAGCAGTCCCCCAAGTGAAGTTAGACATGCACAAGTGACCGTTGAAGAGGGGAAGAGGTAAGTGGTGGGTCTCGGACTTTCACACTTCGCTTAAAAAAGGAAAGTTGTCACTGTGGCTCAAAATTTGATTGACCTTTTCTGAGCCAGATTCTCAGTGGGAGTAAATGGGCATAGCTTTGTTGAAGTCAGTGGCACTTGCACCCATTTACACCACACACTGAAGTTCTAGTCCTGGATTTTGTATACCCCCTCGAATTCTCTGTTTATACATGCAAGTTGTTTCTGCACATGTGCTTCGGTATTCCTGCCAATGCCAGCATCCAGCACTCATGAGCACAGACACCATAAGAAAGTAGAGGAGACAAGAGCTAGAAAGAGAGTAAAGGAAAGAGATTTTTTTCCCACAATATCTTAGCTGTGTCTTTGTAAGATTGTTTGTCCCTGCCCTGGTATGGAGAGCACTGAACATTGGGGTGCCACAATAACTCAGGAGACACACTGGCCATGCGATAAGAGCCATGAAAATAGAAACTAAAATCCACAAAAAAAGATGTTCCCCTTGGATCCATCCCATTCGAAAACTCCACAGTAACTATAGATGAGTCCCACGGATGGAAATTCCCCACTCGCTGCAGTTGAATCCTCTTTGTCTATGAAGCTAAACCAAAGATATGTGCATTACTCTTGTATGTCTGTGCTGCAAGGCCAATCTTGCATGAACAACATTTGAAAGGGAGAAGAAGCAGGGGATATTTTTGGCAACTAAGATAAGGACAAGTACTGGCTGAATGAGATAGGAAAGAATTAGACATACCCTTGATTGGCATGTATTGTTCTACTAGAATAAACTCTGATTAAAAGAGAAAGAATTAGGTTAATTGGGCCCAATTCTCTGCCCCTCTTCCAGGCCTCTTGTACTGTTTGAGCTGTGCGGAGGGGATGTAATCTGGCCACAGCTACCATGTTAAGCATTCCTCTGGCAGAGAATTCTCAACTTGCATAAAACTGGCAGAGTTGGCACCTATGCCCAATACTCACTCCCAATCCCATGTAAGGGACACATTAGGGAGAGGATGGGCATGATGGAGGAATGAAGCTCCCTATGGCAAGTCTTAGATGGCTTATCGTCTTTTAGAAACCATTGCCAGCTGTCATAATTTACTGCAGCCCCTAGGCTACTCTAATATTATAGCAGGGCTGAGACCAGGGCAGCTCAACCATAAGGAAGCTAGTTTCAGCTCCCTGACAAATGCCCCATCTCCTGTGCCAAGTAGATCCTGACACAAGAGAGAATCTGGCCCAATAAATAGAGGGGTTGCCTTTAATGAAATCAATATGGGCAACAACATTAAACATTTGCTAGGCATAGATACACAGCTGCTACCATTAAGAACTAATGCATTAGCACTTAGCAATGGGAAATCCTATCTCCTGTCAGTACAAAGGATTAAATTTAGTCTCCAGTATAGTAATCAGCATCATGGTGTTACCAACACTGTCGTATAACCTTAAAGCTCTTTCAGATATAAAAGCTGAGAGCCTAGAAGGCCTAGAGGCTACAGAGACAGCTTCTCAGGAAACTTTTCTTTGCACTACTTAATGGGATGCAAGGAGAAAATATTTTCATTTAGGGTGATCTGAGTCACGATTTGCTTGCCAAAGCTAGAAGAGAAGTGACAATCTTCTGCTCACCTAGAATTGTACGTGGGGAGAAGCAGAGTGAGAAGCATCAACTAGCTGCCAGGTGGGGCTGAAGAGGCTACCAGAGTGCATGTCACTCTCTGATTTAACAATGTTTTACAACCTCTGGATTATACAACGCTAAAGTAAAACTAGATGTACCTCAAATTCCCCTCTTGTTTTCTTGACTCCTTTGTGTCTCCATCATTACTGCCACACCTAGTGGTCCAACTGGTCCTCCGTGAAAAAAAGAACTCACCCAAATATTTGCATAACACCAGAACCAAACCTTTTCTGCAGTTCTCAGATGTCCAGGACCAAAAGCAGTTTTGCCACAGTACCACAGGAAAGGTTCTTCTCCTGGTATTTCCATCATGAATAGAAACAGAAAGTACCTAAGATATCAAAGCAGGTGGTGTTCAGCTGAGATCTCCAGTCTGATTTTCAGTCTCAAGGATAGGTTGGAAACCCTGGGGTGAAGTGCAGAAGAGCTGATGGAGATTCTCCTTTAGTTCAAGCAGCTGGGGTTTGTTCTTTTGGAGTAGGAGTATCTGAGTTCTAATCTTGCTGTCTCCTGATGTGCAAAACAGAGACAACGGTGAAGTTCCTAGATGAGCACAGATTTGCCACCCTGCTTTACACTTCATTAGCACTTTCTATCTAAGGCTCTCAACACTTTAGAAGCTCCAGTGAGTTAAGCCTTGCTACACTTCCATGAGGTAGGGAAGTATTAGCCCCATTTTCCAGATGGGAAAACTTAGGCACAGAGAAGTAAAGCAACTTCCTGTTTCATACAGATACGCCAACAGAGAACTGGGACTGGAACCCAGAAGGCCTCACTCCTAGCCCTTTGCCTTACCAGCCTGGCCATCATTCCCCTCCTTTTCCAAGTCTTCTGCAGACCTGGGCATGAATCTAAGGGAGAAAAGGCCCAACATGAAAAGGAGCTTGTGGTCTTGTTATGCTTTGTGAGCACCTCAGTGTCACCACCTGGGACGAGGTGGAGGGGACCAGAATTTGGCAGACAGATTCTTTAAAGATACATCACTATTGGCTAGATACTGCTTTCTCTCCTGTGGAGTAAGGCTTTTACTCCTGGAATAGCCCCATTTCTTTCAAAGGGACTATTCAAGGAGTAAGATATTACTTAACAGGTGCAATGGTGGCAGAATGTAGAACTAACTAGGCAAACTGCTCACTGGTCATTCAGCAAGCAATTAGGTTACATGTTAAAAAAAAAAAAGATAGACCACAAATAAGGGTTTAAAGGCAGTCGGTGGAGTGTCACACCACACAAACACCGACTACTTCGCTCTGTGGCTAGTTCTGCGTCTGAATATACTTAGGGGGCCTGACTTGCCACCCTGTTATAACAGGTTCATGCCATTGTAACTACACTGATTTCCATAGAGTTACACCCAGGCCCCAGAGTGTTCTGTACACATCTGCCACTGCCTGCTGAGGAAGGGTGGGGCCAGTTCAAACACAGCTGCTCAGCTGCCAGGGCTCCTAGGTTGTAGGGATCCCATTCCACTTTGGCCAGAAAGCCTTAGTGTGATGTTTACTGCTCCTGCTTTATGAGCTGCTTTCTGCTGACTGAGTTCTAATAAGCTAATTCATCTCTGTTGTAAACCCATTGCCACACCAGGGGGGAATTTGGCCCATTTTGGGCATTATTTGGGGGAAGTTCTGTAGCCTGTGATATACAAGAGGTCAGACTAATGATCACAATGGTCCCTTCTGGCCTTGGAATCTATGAAACTTATACAACCCCTAGGGAAACAAGTTGTCTCCCCCTTTGTCCTGACCTTAGCTGGGGTTCACATTGTAGGATTATTCCTACTTCACAACCTCCTCCTGTTTAAAAGAAACTTCCATCTGCTAACACACACACACACACACACACACACACACACACACACACACACACACACACACACACACACACACACCACTTCTGGACATATTCCCAACTCTCCTCCAGCCCCCTGTTGCCATGGAACAGGTGATTGGAGCAGGTAAAATGAAGGAGAAAGGCTACCTATTGACATGCACGCCTTGCAACTGGCATGTATGTGAATGAAATCATACAAAGCCCCAGATTGGCTTGAATGGGCCCTGGGAGAGGCTCTTAAAGGGATGGTGTCTTCAGAATGCTCCTACTGTGATTCAGTCATGATAGTCTCCTCCTAATCTCTAGTGAATATTTGCCCAATGCCCGAAGCCCATGTCCTAAATTTAGTGTGTGATTGACAGCCTCTGCTAAGGACAGACTCAAGATTAAGATAGCAGAAGACTTCAAAGGTTGGGGTTGAGATATATTGGCAGGGTCAAACAGGTTTACCACATAGACCCACTCTCAGTCCTTTTCATGTGCACCAGAATTATCTCTAGCTGTAAAACAACATATGCATAACATACAATGTAACGCTTTGCTGATGACCTGATGGACTATGCAAAACCATCTCCCAATGAAAAAAAAGTTTTCAGAGGGGTCTGGAATTTCTGTTACAATCTTTCAAAGGGTTCTTAGATTAATTATCTGATTATAGGGATCTTCATCTCCTCATCTTGCTTCTCTGTTAGAGGCATTAGTTACACAGGCAAGAACTGGCATTTGATTCTGAACTGCATCACACTCGATTTGGAAACACAAATGACAACTCCTTTGATCCTTCTGAGCTAATTAAGCCTAGACTGTACTGGGAAAGTAAAGTAATTTCGGGGGAAATTATATCATTTCCTAGCATCCCAAGGAAGATGTCCTCCAAACTCACCCCTTCAGGCAAGAAAGAAACAGCCTCCCTTTCTAATGTGCAGTTGCTTTTAATAAAAGTGATGGGCAAGTCCCAAAAGCTTTAGAGGTTTGGTCCAAGTAAGTGCCTAAAGAGCTAGATAGGTGTCTTGTGGCACAGCCCTGAGTAAGAGGGGCTGGAAAAGCTGCATTATCCCCTCTATACCTCACAGTCACACAAGTCTCTCCTCGCTTTCCCATTGCTCTGCAAGACAGGGTTGCTTCTGGCCTATTCCAGTAGCAAATTACAAAAACTCTGTACGATCTCAGCATGGGGTCGATGTGAAGGGGGAGACACAGACAAGCTCCTGCCAATTCCCCGCACCTGCTCATCAGACCCAAGATCCAGGTAGTTGGCTCCTGGAAATGGGGGTTGGTTTCATATCCCCCTTGCTCCTCTGTTTGAGTGTGCAGTCCAGGGCACAATCTAGTTAAAAACAGGTGAAAATTAGAGCACTGGAGCTCATTGGAATTGTTTTTTCAGCTATAAATGACTTTTCCATCCAGTCAGGGGCAGGGGTTCCAGGGGCAGTCAGGGGACAAAGAGAAGGGGTGGTTGTATGGGGTAAGGGTCCCGGGGGGCCATCAGGAATGAGAGGAGGGGTTGGATGGGGCGGCGAGGGGCAGTCAGGGGACAGGGAAGGGAGGTGGATAGGGCAGGGGTCCTGGGGGTGGGGAGGGCGTCAGGGAACGCAGGGGGGTGGATGGGGCAGGAGTCCCGGGCGGCGGGCCATAACCCCTTCGTGGGGTGAGGAGGGAACCAGTTGTTAAGATTTTGGCAGCTCATCACTGCCCATAAATATAACAAGCAGTTGTGACATGTTTAGGTGTGAGAAATAAAGCCATGGGAGACAAAGTGAGAAACATGATAAGTATGAGTGATGGGGTGAAATCCCAGTCCTCTTTTACATCAATGGAAAAACACTGACATCAAAGGGGACCAAGATTTCAACCTACATTTCTGTTTTATCGAATTTTCTTCTGGAACTGTCTGCCCAAAAACTTTGGCATTGTCAGGAAAGCAGATTACAGCTCAGTTTACTCCAACCTTGTTTCTAAGAGGGTTCCAACTGGTAGTAAGACTGTATCTTAAATTGTGCTAAAGCCTTGGTGTGACCACTCTGGGTATTGCACTACACTGCACCAGCTTCGCTACAATTACAAGTGCATCACATGACACTTGGGTGTGCCCAGTTAAGGAGCATGGGAAGGTCATGTGCATCATACAGGTGGGAACCTTATTATTATAACAGGGCCAGGGAACAACCAGGATATAATGGGGACTCCTGCTTTTGGGCCCTTAAACTGGAATTTTATCCTGTGCCTCAGTTAAGTTCCACCTAAACCTGAGTTGGAAGGATAGAAGAGGTACACAGGTGTTTGTTATATTCATGCATACAAACAGAGTTAGATAAAAACAAACACTCTTGCTGGAAGATTGCAACATAACACTACTTTATTCCTTCGAATTCAGAAAGATAATACACAGGAACCCAAAAACAGAGAGAGACACAGCAGGCTGCTCCCTAAAACAGAAAAGCACAACTCACGCCACCTTACACTAGGCTCGGTCTCCTACAGAGCCCTTCCACTAGCCTGCAAGAAGGACCAGGAAACCCCTTAGAATTTGGAGTGACAGCTTATAATTCTTACAGTTTTCAATACCCCACAGCCTGTGCTGGCCCTCTGCAAAGGGGTGAATTTCCTCCTGAGTGAGTAAGCGTTAACATAGAGATAAAGCAGCTAACCTGAGCTCTCTCATTCCAATTTAGATGTCCAATTTTGCAGGCTCACTGAAAATAGTCATACTCCCAAAGCTCTTAAAAGAGGATAGTTTCATAGAAGCAGATCATCAGTTTAATCTGTCCTTGAGAATATTGTCTGAAGATGATAATCTGCCCTATGCAGCAATGCAGATTGGTTAAGCAGACGGTCTCTTCTGTGAGACATGTAAAAATGGGATTTGAAAATTGACTTAAAGGGACTAGCGGGACGTAATTTGTCTTCCGTATTGGGGAGCACTAGAAGGTAATTAATAACCACGTACATTTAACCATTACATTTCCTTTGTCTTATAGCTTGTGGGTAAGGAAAAAGTATTTCTTAGCATGAGGAACCATCAGAACAATATATTTAAAACAACCTCAGGCGCTGAAGATGTTTTTGTTAGCGAGTAGTAGTAATTCTTTCTTCCTCGTGTGTCTGTTCCGTTCCATGTGTGATAAAGTAGCTCAAGCACCCTGCAAGACATAGTGCTGCTCTCTCCTTAGCCTTTTAACAGAGAATGAAGTCCAGTCAATTTAAATACTGCAGATTATTTTTTAAATTATTATTAGGGTAGTCAGGAATCACATCCACTCCAGTGCTTTCTCCTTTGCCATGGCAAAGGCAGTTAATTAAAGGGCACCGATGAGAAGACAAACAATACCTTTTCACCCAGGCTATCGGTCCTCTGCTGCCCGCTATAATAAGATCAAAATCATGCTGCACGAACAGTTAGGCCTTGAAGGCCTCCCTGACTTTGCACTGCAGTGGTTGCAGCCCCAAGGGGTGGAGGGTGAACTGCATTGACCTCTTAGTGCTAAGCCATGTTCTCTGACATCACTGTTAGGATCTAGTTCAAAGGAGTGTCAAAGGAAGAGAGAGAGAGAATGGACACAGAACCTGGGAGAAAATAAAACATACAAATCCGAGTAAGAGAGAATTTGGCAAGAACAGAAGGCAGCCCTAGTTATAGACCCTAAACAGAATATAATGGATTTTCAAAGAGACAGGCTGAGGAGATGATGTTTGAATCTGGAGGCTCAGTCAGGGCCAGGATCTGGGTTCGAGGCAGAATCAGAGCTAGGGTTCAGATCTGAGGCCCAGTCCGGGCTCGGACGTATACAGCAGGTGCACTGGGATGTACTGTAACTCAGGAAAGCACAGTGCCACTCAGTGATCTGGAGCACAGGGGAAATACGCATGCTGTACCACCCCATTGGCAGTGCGTAGCACGTGCATTCCCCTCCACAACTGGCTAGCTCCATCGGGGGAGTGGAACCACTAACCTATTTCCTCCCTATCACTCCCTTCTTTCTGGGGGTAGCTAGTGCAACACAAGGGCTTTCACAGAGCAGTCCTGGTCTCTGGAGAGCAAAGACACTGCAACTGTGCCTGGCATTGTGGGGTAAGCCCTGTGGGGTAAAATAGAGGGGAGGGTCAACGGGGGGGAAAGTGGAGAGACTCTTTGCAGCATGTCCCCAGTCCCACAGTCTACCCCGATTTGCATGCTCACACAAATCCAATGCAATCTGGGTTTGGGTTTCTTTTGATTTGCCTTCTGCTTTAGGGTATACATTTTCAAGCTTTTCTCTATAACCATGAGAGCTAGAAAGTTACATATTTTAAAATAAAAGTTGAGATTTTTCTTATATTCATATGACTCCAGCTCCCGGAGCTTTAAGAAAAACTCCAAATATTGTGAGACGTGACGCAAATCACAAGAGTTGGCAACCGTACGCTGGGCCCAGAGAATTAGGCAAAGGGTACATTTTAAAAAGAACCTAATTCAATGAAACACATCATGTTTTTGGTTTAAAAATCGTGCTGGAGTATCCACTTCCAGCCCTGGTTAAAACCAGGAAAGGCAGTGCAAAAGGGCACACATTAGAGTTGGTCAGAAAATGGACTTTCCATTCCACGGGAAATTCTGATATTTTGAAATAATTTCCAAATCAGAACACAAAAAGCTGAAAAATTCAAAATTTCCCACCAAAACAAATTCTACAAAATTTCAATTCAGAATAATCACAATGTTTCATTTCACTAAGGTACAACCATTTAGCTTCAATAAAGTAAAACAATTTTATTTAAATGTTATATTATAATAAAATAAATCTAATACTGAATATTTTATTTTAAAACTAATATTTTAATATAAAGTTGAAAGAAAGTGAATTGAAATGCTAGTCAGCATAAAGCATTTTCACCATATTGAAACAAAATTATTCATCTTGATTTTTTCCCATTGAAAATTTCATTGAAATTGACATGTTCCTACAAAACATTTCAATTTTGACAAAACTGCATTTCTGATGAAAAACTGTTCTGTCAGAAAAATTTTGACCAACGGCAGTGTATACATTTGAAGAGAGAACAAATCAAATTGATCTGAACTTTCTCAAATCACAAAAAAGATCCAAGTTCTCTTAGTGTTGATCAAAAGTTTGGGTTAGTTCCTACAACCAATCCAGCAAAATCTCTAGTTTGACATATCCTTCTGTAACATCATTTCTCCTCATATACTTGGATTGTGGGCTTTTTCTGTAGGTTTTTTATGTGTAGGATGCGTAGCATAATGTGGCCCCAAGCCCTGATCAGGGCTTCTAGATCCTACTCCAATATAAACAATCACTTTAAACATGCTATAATCACCCAGGGATGCACTGCTTGTCATGTGTTGCTTTGCTTAATACAGCTGTTACCCAGCCAACTGGAGAATGGACAACTTGAAATGTTAACAAACCTACATCCTTGAAGTACATCCTGTATAAAACAGGACTCCTGAAACACATCAAAGATTTCAGTTTCAAGTGTGCAGACAGCTTCAAAGTTGGAGAACACAGAAGTTAGAAACCAGACATTATTTCCTTATAATTCAACCAGTGACAATTCACTTAAAAATAAGTCAGATCTCAAGGGAGTCACAACCACAGAACCCAGAAGATTAACAAAAATAAGGAGAAAATACCTTCCTCGCAGTGTCATACATTTCTTTCCTAACAGTAAGTAGTGATGGGTCAAAAGATCCAGAAGCTTGGCTCTATATACCTAGACGTTCAGATGCTTCTGAGGTTGAGCTGAACCTCCCTTCTGGGGAAATTGGAATGGAAATCTATTAGTAACCGGGAGTGCAGCAAGATTTTACATATTTTCTCATATTTTCAACCTTAGTCCTTCATTACCTATTGGCTGCATAGAGCCCTGCCACACATACACCCCACTCACTAGTCCTAGTACCACTGACAATATTGTTGGCCAGATCACAGAGGAAGTCAGGAGCTGCAGAGAACCCCACAAAAAGTGGCTCAATCAGATGGTATTTTGCCATGAATAAAGCCTGAAGAGAGATTAAAGCCATTAACAGATACAAAGTAAGCGTATAACATAAGGCATAAAGTTTTCTGCTTGATATTTCCCCCATCACACCGTGTTGACAAAGGGACTACAAATTGTTGATTGTGTTTACACAATATCCAGGCTGTGACTGGCTTTTTAATTACTATTTACTTTGAATTACACATTGTCTAGTGCAGATGATACAACTAGGTAAAACCAGTTGCGATAACTTAAAAATCAGTTAACCTCCATGCTTCAGTCAACAGGAATCTTCAATTAAGGCTTTAGGCAACACAGCTTCTGATAAACACACACATATCCAGCAGCAACTTCAAGTATTTGGATTGAAAAATAGTCCTTATGATTTGAAACTAGGTATCATCTCCCCTTCTTTATGTTGTCTTCCTAAGCATTTTATATGTGTCTGGCAATGTCTTAATGTGGAATGACAAAAAATATGCTTATACATCTTTATTGCTCAGCAGGAGATACAAGAGATGCTATTGTCACATTGTCTGGAGTGGCTCATAACTGTGAGTGCCTACCCTCAGGGCAGACTGTCAGAAACAGGGCAAATACCCCAAACTGGTGGTGTGTTCTATAATTAGATTTCACCAAGCCAATTACAAAAGTGAACTCCTAGATCCTATCCCAGTCCTATGATGGAGTCATAGACAGTCCCCTTAGACTCTCCAGCCTATCTTGCCACCCAGACAAACTGAACTTTTTGATAAAAGGTTACTTAAAACTAAAATCACACCACATCAGGTTTCTCCCAGCCTCAAGAGACCAGTAACTTACCTCAGATCAAAGGTACTCCAGATCTTTCACCAAAGACAATGCTGGCAGGTAGATCTATAGTAAATTAACCAAAGATTTATTAGCTAAGAAAAAAGAATGGGGGTTATTGAGAGGTTAAAGCAGGTAAAATATATGCACAGACGAATCACAGTTTGTAACTCTAAATGGTGACAGCGATGTAATAAACTCCTGGTTTCCCAAAAGTTTTTCAGAGTACCCAAATCAAAGGTACTCCAGAGCTTTCACCAAAGACAATGCTGGTAGGCAGATCTATTTCTGCTGAATTTACAGTACTTACTAGCCAGCAATTTTTAATGATCCAGTGCTAATTATGTATGTAACATATCATAACTGTCCTATTTAATCCAGCTCTTCAGATTTCAGGAGATACTGCTTGAATATTAACTAAAGGGCATTGATTATTAGGCAACATATTTGTGGAGGAAAAACAGCTGAACAGTTGATACATATCCAGGAGTGAGGTGATAAATGTTATTAAATGTGTTAATAAACTGTTGGCATTTTGAGTAACATAGTAACTACTTATTAAATATGGCTGGCATGTGAAGTTGCGTCTACTAAGACACTTAGTTCAAATTATCATTGAATATTTACATACAGTTGTGACCTTTCTTTAATAGCAAAGCATTACCCTAATAAAACCACCTATTTCTATAATCCACTGATAAAATATAAACCAAACAAAGCCCATTTTCTAATTTAACTAACAGAAACATGGATTACATCTAAATGGGAGACAGTGTGGTCCAGTGAATTGAGCACTGGCTTGGGAATCAGGTGAGCTGGTTTCTGTTACCAGTTCTGCCACTGACCTGCTGTTTGGCCTTGGACAAGTAGCTCTGGGACAGATTTACAAAGGTATTTAGGTGCCTAAAGATGCAGATAGGTACTTAATGAACAGTTTAGGTGCCTAACCCCCACTGAAATAATGAAGCAACTGCTTTGCTTAGGAACTTCTGAAAATCCCATTAGGTTTCTATGTACATTTTTAGGTGACAAATACCTTTGTAAACCTGGCCCTTCATCTCTCCTTGCTTCAGTTTCCTCATCTGTAAAATGGGAGTAACGATACTTTCTTTGCAAAGTGCTTTGAGATCTATCGGTGAAAACCAGCCTATAAAAGCCAGGTATTATTGCATGCTGGAAAGATGGTGTTCTATCAAAACTCTAGCTTGTGTCACAGCTTTTTAAAGCTCAAATCATCTTGTGGACAAAAACAAAGTGACTGTAAGGAAATATGTTTATAAGCATGTAGCAAATCTGAATGGTTTTCTAACTGTGATAGTTCTGGTCTGGGCCAAAGACTAAATGGATAATATTAAAATGCAACAAATATCACTTCGTTAAGAGTCATCCAGCACTAAGTATTCTATTTTAGAGAGCCAGGCATGAGACCCATTGATTTGGAAGGTTCTTAAAGGATTAGGGTCAGATCCAAAGCCCATTAAAATAAATGGGAATCTTTCCATTGACCCAGCAGGCTTTGCATCACTTAATGCTGCACTTCTCACTATACCCAGAAATAGTGTCAACTCTTGTGTCACTATCAGGTCATTGCTAATAAAGCTTCAGCCACAAGTGCATTTCCGTGCTTCTTGTTCTTATCTGTATCATATCACAAATAATATAGTTAAGGATCCAGTATATAAGGGAGGAGGCCATTTACAGTGGTCACCATTAGAAAGTCAAGATTTACTCACATAAAGTAATATCTGAGACATCAGTTTCCTCCAATAATAAATGTGGACTATTCAACTATAGGACGTATGCCTTTGTTTTATGTGTACTGCACTTTAAAATCTCGAATGACTGCTGTTTTCAGATAGGCAGTCATTTTGCATCCACTTCACTGTAGATCGTCACCTTCTTGTAGACTTTACTCTTGTTCTTTCTTGTTCAGTTGTTCTCTGAAGTAAAAATAAATGGCCCTATAATTGAAACCACCCATTTGTTCTTTGTTTACAGAAAACATAATACAGCAGGAAATAACTGTCATATCAGATTCCACTGTATGGTAGCTGTGGTTAAATGATGGCTTTTTAATGCTGACCTCCTTATAAAGGTTTGGCAAAGCCACAAAATGTGCAAACCCCCCCCTCCCTTTTTTTTTTTGGAGTCCAACCAAAATGGCAGTTTTCCCAAGCCGATCAGTCCATTCAGAGACAGGGTATGCAGAAAGCATTTAGCACTGCAAAAAGAATATGACAATCTATTTAAGGCTGAAAGGAAAATTGCAGCTGTTGTGTATGGATTATAAATGACTGATTGTTTCTAACAAAATTTATTGACGCATCAGAAGGAAGTACAAGCACAGAAGTAGGACTGATTCTTTTCCCATTGTATATGTGCAATCCCTGGTTGAAAGAAATGGGGACTACAAAACTAAGTTCCATCTAATGTTTTCTCCCTTGATGTGCATATATAAACTTCATTTTAACAGGAGTCACTGTGTGTGAGAAAGTTCCCATTAAAATCTATGGACAGACACCAGTTGGATCAGGCCCTATGTGAGCATCAAGGGGAGAATCATCTCCTAAATACTGGCTAACAACCTACTTCCTTCTATTTCTGCAGTAGTTTCAGTTGACTACAGTGCCTTTCTTCACTTGCTCGCAAACACTGGCATTCAGTGTTGCTGTGGCCTGCTCAATAAAATTGCCATAGAGGGAGCTGCTTTTCCATGGTAGGTTAAATGATTCCTATGTACTGTGTATAGCATATTACACAAGCACAAAAGTTAAAAGAACATTAAAGTTGTAGAGTCAAGCACATGCAAGTTAGCAAATGGCAGAATTACCAGACCTGCAAGACCTTTAGCCCCATTGTGCATTATGATACCATTTTTAATTATATGATCATAAACTATTTCTCCACAGTCACTGCCTTGGATAGATGGTGCCCACTGAATGAGCAGCTATTCAATGTCTTTATATAGCCTCACTGTTCAGAGTGAGGCCCCAGGCCTTTTTTACTGCACATTATTCAAAGGCTGCTCTGAAGGCTGAATTATTTATTTGCTCATGGGCTTTTTTATGGTGCTCCTCACTATATTATCCAAAATGATTCACAAACATTAATTAATGTATCTTCACGATTCCTGTGAAGTGAGGTGGTATTATCCATGTTTTACAGAAGGGGAAATGAGGCACAGAGAGATTAAGGTAAAAAGTGTTCCCTAGTTCTGAGGGCCTGATTTGAAAGGGACTTGATTTTTCAGAGTATTTAGCATTAGATAGCATTTCATATGCTCAAAACTCTGATCTGATTGATTTCACTGGCAGCTGTGACTGCTCACCATTTCTGCAAATCAGACCTTAGGGGCTCAAATCAGGCACCCAGAACATAAAGAATGCACAATTAGTGACTAGAGCTGCGTGAAAAGACATAAAAAGATCATTAAGATTGCAAAATAAAGCACTAAAAATTTAGGAAATGCCAAGATTAAGGTGGCCTGTGCAATCTCAATTTGGCCCCCTTTTGCATATGCGTTATGATACAGTCTTTAATTACATGATTTTTTCCATGGGACCCCTGCCTCATTCAGTGTGCAGGCCTATTTGGTCCACAGGTATGCGATGGATCCATCTAGTAAACCAAAGGGGCATCCCCTCTTCAGAGGGGAAGATCCAGAAAAACCACAGGGATCAACTGATTCCAGGGGACAAAAAATGAAAAAACAGGGATGAGAATGAAGGTCAAAGAGCTAAAACAAGCGATTCCTAAGGAGACAATGAGCAGAGAACCCTGGACAGCACCCTCTGCTCCACAATGGAGCCAGATGAACCAGTGGACACTGCCCAGAGGAATTCTGCCCAAATATGTGAAACAACAAGGGACCAGAAATTGGCCCCACAGTTGCAGATACCTCCTATTGAGCTTCCTCCTCCTGGTTTGGTGGATGACCATCTTGGCCAACGCCAGTAGGAGGTTCATGAGTAGGTCTCGTGACTTTGTGAGGCCATAGTTAGGGTGTGCAAGGATGAACCAGTGAGAGGAGAAGTGCAGCCACAACCGCAGTCTGGAGAAGCCAGAAGAGAGGTTGCAGGCTGACACACTTTGTAGTGATGTATGCAAGGGTCTCCATCTCACCACAGAAGGGTCAAGTGTCAGGGGATTCCGTGAACCATGCCAAATACATGCCAGTCCTCATGACTCCATGGAATAACTGCTAACTAATATTTTCAATGGGCTGGGGAATCAAAGTAGAGTACAGACTGGCCCTCTGGAGCTTCCTGCCCTTGGCAAGTGGCAGCAGGTCCCACCACTTAGTGTCAGGGCAGGACACAAGGGAGAGGAATCAGATGGTATGGAGCACTTCTGTGTACAGATGTGCTTGGGGTGTAATTTGGAAATGGACTGGCCAGCTGGTGTTCAGCCTACTCAAGCAGTGCGTTGGGAGTGGGTGGTGTGGCTTGTGGAGTAGGGGTCCAAAGATGAGCTCTGGAAGGCCAGGAGTGAGGGGTAAGCAGGCGTGCCCTCCTGCAGGACCCACTTGAGATTTGGATGGTGTGTAGTGAATGAGGCGGGAGCTTACAGGAAGAGAAAGGAAGAACAGATTAATCAACTAGAGAGGAGAAAAATGTTCTAACTGCAAACTGCTTCAGTCCCTGTCCACAGGACTCACTTAAGTCCAAAACAAAAGCAAATAAATACAAAATATTGTCTACTAACCACCCAAGACTCTCCTAGCTTCTGCCATCCAGGAGATGAGTGAACACACCCTTCCCCTTTAGTACCCCTTCCTGGCTACTATAACAAGACCCACACTAGGGCTTCCCTAACCCTGGGTCTCCGGTCTATTGCCCCAACCTGAGAGTCAGGAAGCCTTGTGTCTGGCTTCCTATAGGTTACATGCTTGCTCCTAGTTATGTGCCCTGTGTGACAGACTGAGGTTATGTCTGTATCAAATGATGAACTCCATGTTGTTTGGCAACCCCATTTTCTCTGAGAAGCAGGCACAGAGCAATTTAGGGCCATCAACTCTGATTGTCTATCAGTTACCAAACTTCTCTATCCAGAAACCTGGCTGGGGGCAGGGCTGGAGTTTCTCAACCTGGACACATGGCCCAAAGGGCTCAGAGACTAAGTTTAAGGGGGAATGCGGTCTGTGAAAGTGAGCTGCCCACCATCATATGAAAGAAGACCAGGCTGAGTAGCTATCTAGCCTGGACACTCACCAAACCCATGATTCACAGGAGGGGTGAGATCAGACAGAAGGGGATGCATTAAGAATTGTGTTGTTTTCCAAAGAGCTGGAGCTCTAGTGCTATTTAGGAGTAAAGTGCCCGTGGTTAATAAGTTCCTTTCCTGTATTCCTTGCTTGCCTGCCATGTTATCCCTGAAGGGGTTAATAGAGAAGCTCAGAGCACCTATAGTCAGATGGACTCTGAGGGAGCATGTATAAGTAACTGGGGACTCAGAAGGGCTGGGGCACTGATTTTGGCAGCCAGACTGCAGGGTCTCACTGCCCAAGCAGGGTGCCAGTCATAAGGTCTGCACCTGGGAGTGTGCCTGAGACACCCTAAGCCAGGAACTGTGACCAGTCACTACCCAGACCCAGGAGACTTAGAAGCATGTGGGATCCAGCAGTTGGCTCCACTAACAAAAGACTGGTGTCCATCCAGAGAGGGGAATGGGGCCAGGTTGCGATACCCTTTATCTACATCTCTCAATTTTAAAGGGCCCAAGGGCCATAGCAGGCACCCTGATACATGTCCAGGCACTCCAAGGCCCAGTGCCCTCTGACAGGCCTTGCCTATCCTGAGAAAACACTTTGAATCAGAAAGTGTTAACTAACACACTTGTCTACATGATGTTAAACATTATTTTGCCTTTAGTAGGGAAAGGACAGTCATGTTTAAATCCACATTAGCTAGTTGTGATTAACTCTAGTGGGGGACAGATCTATATTTATGTCCATTCTTTCCTAACTGGGGCCTCATTCTCCATATGGCTGTATCTTGTGTAGTCATTTGTAGCTCTGCAAAATCAGAGCAGAGTAGATGTAAAACACTCAAATCAGAATAGTGGCATTGTACACCCACACTGCATGGGTGTGAATAAGTACACATGGTACAAGACAGGGGAGAGTCAGGTCCCCAGACTAAATCTTTCCAGACTGCCGCAAAGCAACATCGTCAACAGAAATTGTTTAATTCTTAATTGGCTTGGTTATACGAACTTCAGAAACTATACACTGAAAAAATACCCAAAACCCTATGTAATACCCCTCCTCTGCTTTGCAGCTCCAGTCAGCACAGGACCATTTCTGAGCTCAGTTATGAAATAGGTCTGATGCACACCGATAACATTTTACAGTTTGTGGTTAGTCTGTCAAGCTGTTCTCATCTAGCACAGTACATTTTCTGTATGAACCATTTCCTCAATACTTCTGCTTCAATTTAGGAAAAACCCCGATTTTTACTGCAGGGGAAGTACTGTTCCAAAACATTTACATATAGCATTCGTAACATTTCACTAGGGGCTCGGTAGTGGCTTTGGCACAAGACTTGAGTGAAGGGCAGCACATACTTATACTGCTCCAGGAGCAAACCAGGAACCAGATAACAAGTCACAGTGTGGTCCCTGGTACCTCCCCCTGCTCTGGGGTAGGAAATAATCTGCACAAGCCCTACATCCAGCAAAGCTTACTTGGTCCTCCATAATAGCTTGTCTGGGCTGGCTGGCACAGAGATGTGTGATGCTAAGGTTCCACCAATTATTTACCTACGGCTCCCTGCCCACCAGCACAGGTGGGTGAGTAGTGGTCCCATGGAAGTTGCTCTCCTCCTGCACATACACCCAACTGCTATCCACTACATGGGCACACAGTGCATGGGACTAAGGTGCATGGGCATATAGGGCAAGTTAAAATCTTGGTGTAGAGCGCTATAGTAATAATATTCTGCACTTATACCGGAACTTGCATCTGAGAATTTATAAAACTGGAGGGCTGGACAGGACCTAAAGAGGTCATCTGGTCCATCCCTCCACACTGAGGCATGGCCAAGAATATCAAAGCACTTTAAAAATATTTACACATCACACAACTCCTGTGAGATGGGGATAATGACAGCCTCTTCTTACAGCTGGGAAAATTCAGAAAAACAGATCTTTACGGGTACGTCCACACTGCGATAAAAGACCTGGGGCACAGCTGCAGCTGGCCCAGGCCAGCTGACTCCAGCTCACAGGGCTCATGGTGGAGACCTATAAAATTACTGTGTAGATGTTCAGGCTTGGGCTGGAGCCCAGGCTCTGGGACCCTCCCCTCCTTATAGGGTCTCAGAGCCTGGGCTTTAGCCCAAGCCCAAACGTTTACACTACAATTTTATAACCCCACGGCCCGAGCCCTGCAAGCCCAAGTCAGCTGGCCTGGGCCAGCTGCAGTCTTTTACTGAAGTGTAGACATACCCTAAGTGACTTGCCCAAAGACACTCTGTAAACCTGAGGCAGCACAGGGAATAGAAAATCTGGTGTGGCTTTTTGTTTTGTTTTTAGAAAGATCCTATGTATCTTTCAAAAACTTTGTTTAAAAGAAACCCAAACATTTTACAAATTTTCAAAAACAAAAACATTTTTGTGATACCTCCTGCAAACCTCAATTCAGCTCCACAGCTGGGCACATCTTTACAATCTGTATGGTACTCCACTGCATCCCATCATCCACCAATGCTCATCAGATGTTGCCAGGAGATGGCAACAAACATATGAATGGGCCAAATAAACAGTGTGGTGATAACAAGAACCCATATTGATCATTTAGTACTCTTCCCATCTCAACAATGGACCAAAACAGTGTAAAAGGTTATTAACCATATTTATACCCACTGTACTGTGCCTTTACTCTTTTAGAGTGGTGTAAAGAGGCCTAAATGCAAATGAAAACCAACAGGCTTACAGGAACTAAATAAAATATTTGTAACAAGTAAGGACCCTCTGGCAACCGCAATTCAACACCACAAGCTAAAATAATACTACAGTCCCTTCACCACACACACTGATCAGTTGAGACAGGAGATCATTCACGGAAACCATTAAGCAATTACTCAGTGACCAGAAGCTCTCAAATACACTACTGCTCTAAGCACGGGTGATATGATGAAAGTTGGTTTTGGTTGCTGTGACTATAGCCCTTCAATGGTCTACACACCTCACACAATCATGAATGTTTTCTGAAGATGCTCCCCAGCCCCCTCTTCCTACAGCGGTTCTCAACCTGTGGCCCACATGCGGCCCAGTTAGCACACAGCTGATCAGTTTAATTAGCTTAGCTGTGTGCTGCTCAGCTGTGTGCTAAAGGTCGGCTCGCATGGCGGGGTCCTGGTTCCTGGGGTCGGTGGGGGTCAGGGTGGGGGGTGCCGGCTGGCACCGCATGGCGGAGGTCCGGGGTCGAGGTTCCTGGCCGGCCCAATGGGGTCAAGGTGTCCAGGGCTGCTGCCCCGCCCCATAGGGTCCAGGACTGCTGCCCACAATGATAAATAACACTGCTCTACAGCCAAAATGCTTCTGAAATAAATGTAGTCAAACTTTACTAATTCTGGGTCACTGAGAACGAAAATGATGCTTTAAATTGTTGATTGGCTCTAGTTTTCAAGATATGCTATTGGGTCAGTATATACGACCCTTGACTTGGGAATGGCGGAGGATAAGTGAGTTATAAAGGGAAGGGATCTCAATTTAATCCAGAAATGACTAAAATACATCTTTGACTGGATCTATGAATAAATCTATGACTGGGTTTGGACAGTACTTGCTTTTTAGGCAAAACAATGAATGATGCAATCTGAAGCTGGTATTGCATCATACATGATATGAATTGCATCATGTTATTCCTAGAAGTCATGGAGGATGCAATCATAACAAAGCTTACATCACTCTGCTGAACAAATTGCCCTATATCAGCTCTAGAAATCATACAGTGTCGTGCTCTCTTATTTGTCAGTGTTTGATTTTGCAAAGGGACACATTTCTGTTTAGCCAAAGTGAGCAGAGATGCCTCGTACTTGTGTGAACAGTGCAGATAACTTCTGCTATGTTTGTGGTGAAGTGACTTTTGCATCACAAAAGCGCAGTATAACCACTATGGTTAAGAAAGCCTATCACCTTTATTTTGGCTGCAAAATTGGAGATCAGGACAAGAGGTGGGCCCCACACATATGCTGCAACACTTGTGCAACAAATCTTCGCCAGTGGTTGAACAGGAAAAGGAAATCTATGCCTTTTGCAGTGCCAATTATTTGGAGAGAGCCAACAGATCATACCAGCAATTGTTACTTCTGCATGGTGCCTCCAGTTGGGAAAGGTGTGTCAAAGAAGAAAAAGTGGACTGTGCATTATCCAAACATTCCATCAGCTATATGCCCAGTACCCCATGGAGAAGGACTGCCGGTTCCTGATGCACCAGAATCATTCTCACTTGAGTCAGATGAGGAAGAGGCTGAAACTTCTGGTCCTGAACCTTCAATGTCACAGGACCCACATTTTCTCCCATTCTCCTCCTCTGAACCACACCTCATAACACAAGGTGAACTGAATGACCTTGTCAGGGATTTGGAACTACCCCAGACTAAGGCAGAGCTGCTGGGCTCCAGACTCCAGCAGTGGAATCTCCTGGCAGGTGATGTTAGGGTTTCCATGTTCCGTGACCGTCAAAAGGATCTTGTCCCATTCTTCTTCATGGAAGGTGATCTTGTAGCCTGCAACAACATCGATGGTGTGATGGCAGTCCTCAACATCGTTCACGATCCAGATGAGTGGAGACTGTTCATTGATTCATCGAAGATGAGTCTTAAAGCTGTTTTATTGCATAATGGCAATGTTTTGCCATCAATTCCAGTTGGTCATGCAGTCCATATGAAGGAAACCTATGACAACATGAAACAACTTTTGAGGTGCATAAACTATGACCAACATCAGTAGCAGCTTTATGGCTATTTGAAGGTTGTTGCTCTCTTGCTTGGTCTGCAGACTGGATACACAAAGTAATGCTGTTTTCTCTGCGAATGGGATAGTTGTGCAAGAGATTCCCACTACATCAAGAAAGACTGGCCACTCTGACAGTCATTGGAGCCTGGGAGGAAAAGTGTTCAGCATCCACCACTTGTTGAATCAAGGAAGATTTTGTTACCACCCTTACACATCAAGCTGGGTCTGATCAAGAACTTTGTCAAGGCCATTGACAAAACACAAGCAGCTTTCAAGTACCTCCGTGGAAAATTTCCAAGGTTAAGTGAAGCTAAGATAAAGGAAGGTGTCTTTGTTGGTCCTCAGATTCGTGAACTTCTTCGAGATGATGCATTTAACCATGCAAATGCATGACTGTGGCAAGGAAAAGATGGCATGGAAAGCCTTCCAGTTAGTGGCAATCAATTTTCTCGGAAACAACAAGGCAGACAACTACAGGTTGTTGGTGGAAAACCTCCTCAAGGCATACAAAAGCCTTGGTTGCAACATGTCACTAAAGATACATTTTTTGCACTCTCATCTAGATTTTTTTCCACCAAACTGTGGAGCAGTGAGCGACGAGCACGGTGAGCGATTTCACCAGGACATTGCAACAATGGAGAAATGCTATCAGGGCAAATGGAGCCCATCAATGCTTACAGACTATTGCTGGACAGTGACAAGAGATGCTCCATTTAATGAATACAAGAGACAAGCCAAGAAGCGCCGAGTAGACACGGAATAGGATTAAACTATGTACATAATAGTTTTTTGCCTTTTGTGTCATAATAAATTTTATTTATATAACCCTTTTGCTGATTTTTAAAGTGTTACATAAACAGGACAGGTGAAATATTATCATCTAAAGCAACCATAAACACATGAAAAGACCTAGGTTTACAATTTATGATTAAAATTCTACTATCTACACAATATACATAGACATAAAATGTAAAAACTTAAATATCTTAGAAACAGTAGCCAATCATTTGTTTTAATTGTCATATTTGAATTCAGCACATCAAAATACATAATAAATAGCACATTTTATCTCTGAAGCAGGTGACTTCTCAAAAATTGTAGACCAGTGTAAGTTGAGAACCACTGAGCTAGTCCAACTGGGAGAAAAGGGCTTTTGCCCACCTCTTCACACTGAGCTACTCATTTGCCCTAGGAAATCCTTCTGTGTACCCCATGCTCTTCAGGTCTCCAGACTTTCTGGCCAAAAAGGCTGGTGAAGCCCTCAGTGTGTAATACTGCTGAGTGGTACAGCATGTACCATCTCACTGTCATGCAAGTGCTTCACCTGCACAATTTTCCCCAACTGCCCACTGAGAGAAAGGCAGTCAGTTAGGAACAAGTTTTCCTTTGGCGTGAAGTGGTGCAGTTTAATTAGATTCAATGGAGCTGTGTCTCTTTACACCAGCAGAGAATTTGTCCCTCGGACTCAAATCCTTGAACCCAGCTACATTTTAAAGATTAAACTAGTGAAGGGTGCCATGAATAATGTTACTATTCTATTGCAGTGCATCAGGAGTTAAACCCAAATCAACAGGATTGACTTCATACTGGAGGCTAGGTCACTGTTGTACTAAGATGGAGGATGCCAGCACTAAGATGAAGGTGATATCATTTTAGAAAGCTGAACTTGGGAGCTGCATCATTTTTGGTAGCTGGATGCTGTCCATATATATCTATATCTACACACACACACTTCTGCAAGTCTAGCAGTTTTATTAGTCACATTTCAAGAATTTAGTTACAAGGACCATTGTAGAACAGAGACATGGAAAAATTGAGCTTTTGTGGTATTGCACATTAGACTAAGAACCCACTTCCCTTCCTGCAATTGCAAAGCAAGAAAGTGTAGGCTGTCAGTTTATCAGTCAGTGTATCAGTGAATTCACAATAAGTACATGGTTTCAATTTCAAAAATTTAGGGTTCATGGCCCAAATTCTTCTCTCATTCACATTGCTGTAAATCTGAAGCAGCTACTACAGCTTCAGTGGAGTTACTCTGGATTTACACTGGTGGAAAGGAGAGTGAATAGCACCATGTCTTTTTTTTATTCAAAAAGAAGCAAGAATTTTTTCTCCAGAAAAATTCTCATTGATTTTAGTGGAACAACGATTTAGCCCTAAACCAGATGGGCAACCTTGGGTTTCTGGGGGAAATGCCACCATGGATGGAATCTGATGATGGGTTCTGAGCTTAGTCTTCAGCTGTCTAGGCTGAGAGGGCTTGGATCTCTGAAGAGGCAGCAGTCTAAATGCATAAAGGAGGACCATTCAAGACAAATGAACCCTTCTGGCAGGCACTCCAAACACCAAGGCAGACCAGAGGGGGGGGCAAGTGGGGCAATTTGCCCCAGGCCCCCAGGGGCCCCCACGAGAATATAGTATTCTATAGTATTGCAACTTTTTTTTATGGAAGGGGCCCCCAAAATTGCTTTGCCCCAGGCCCCCTGAATCCTCTGGGCGGCCCTGCCAAACACTATTGATGGGTTCCATAGAAAGTGTTTCAACAGGAAGGTTGAAGTGATCCTGTCTTGCTTGGCGTGGTCATTTCAATAGCTAACCTTTTGCTAACAAGAGGGCATATTTTTCCACCACATTAATAACTATCTGTAGGAGTGCTACCTCTTGAAATGGAGTTTTCATGTGATGAGTAAAAAGACCTAGCATTACAGTGTCCAGACATACCCACCTCTCACTACTATCCATTTCCTCCTTATTCAGATGTGTCAAAGACAGATTTGGTACTCTTCAGTGCTTTCCCCACGCATGCTAATCTCATTGATCTGTGGTCACCCTTATCTTTCTGACTAGCTGTAGGGCTGGAATTTCTGTCATGAGCAGCTTCCCTTTTAGTCTTTTGTGGATGGAATGATAGCCCAGCTAAAAGCGGCAGAGCATACTCTTTGCTTCCATAGGAGATATGACAGGAATAGGGATGATGATAAGGCCACCAGCAATACTTCCTATGGAGAAAAAATATCAGTGAAGAAAGACACCATCCTTCCCAGAAAATAAGTCTCCCAATGACTCCTAGCTTAAGGAGGAGTATATAAAAGTTTCTCAGGGTATCAATATCAATAAGTGGTAGACATAAGTGGTAGATATTTGGGGGGAGGGATAGCTCAGTGGTTGAGCATTGGCCTGCTAAACCCAGCATTATGAGTTCAATCCTTGAGGGGGGCCACTTAGGGATCTGGGGCAAAATCAGTACTTGGTCCTGCTAGTGAAGGCAGGGGGCTGGACTCAACAACCTTTCAGGGTCCCTTCTAGTTCTAGGAGATAGGCTATCTCCATTAAATAAAAAATTTGGAATAGAGAATTTACATATAAAGTAGGCTAGAAATATGGTATTGTAATAACACTTTGTACTTATATTGGATTTCCCACTTAAGGATCTCAAAGTGCTTTATATACAACAAATGAATGACTAGAATACACCCCTTTAAGGTGGGTGAGCATTATTATATCCATTTTACCAATGGAGAGTCTGACCTCAGAGTGGTGAGGTAAGTTACACAGTCAGACACCAAATCAGGAGTACTATTAAGAGTAGAACCCAGGAGTCATGGCTCTTAGTCCCCTACTGTGAGTACTAGACTGGTCCTTTCCTAGGATGCTAATAACAAGGTGTAGTAAGGCGGTGTGGTTCCCAGCCGCCCCGGAGGGGGACGAGCCCCTCCAGACACCAAAGTGGGTAGAGCCAGTGGAGCTTGCGCCCGCCCCCCAGAAGTCAGGGCACAGGACAGGAAGTACAAAAGCCCAACCTCAGAGCTCACTAGAGGCCTGGCCGTCGGAGAAGCCAGACGCCTTTGGCCTAACTCCTGGTTGGGAGACTCCTGCAGTTTGCACTGACCTGAGGACTGGCCAGACACCAACCAGACCCTGGAGAAGCTGGTAAACCTGCCTGTGGCAAGTTACCCAGAGGAGCTGCCAAGTCTACTGCCCGCCAGGTACCCAGAGGAGCCCATGGTGCTTGACTCCTTGGAAAACTCCATCCAGATGCAGGTACCTCTAGAGGGGGAGGTAGGAAGTAGCCCGGGGGCAGCCGACCCTAGTCTGGCTGCAGCACTGCCAGAGCTAATGTCAGTGTTTTGCGGTCAGGATCCCCACTGACACAGCAGCGGGTCTTCTGCCACTGCTAGGGCCCCGGGCTCGGATGCAGTGGAGTGGGTGGGCCTGCATCCCCCCTGCCACCCAACGTGCGGTTGGCAGTCTTCCCTCTCCCAAGTCTTTCGGAGCCAGGGCCTGGGCCTCCTAAACTTATTTGTCTACTCAGCCCCTGCCTGAGGGCCTGAGCTACAGACTCTCTACTGCCCCACCCTGACCCAGGGCCTGGGCCTGCTGTTCTAAAACTGTTTGCTCAGCCCCAGCCTGAGGGCCTGAGCCGCTGACTGTTTGCTGCCCCGCCTTGACCGAGGGTCTGGGCCTGTTATTGAACTGTTTGCTTAGCCCTGCCTGAGGGCCTGAGCCGCCGACTGTTTGGTGCCCCGCCCTGACCCAAGGCCTGGGCCTGTTATTGAACTGTTTGCTCAGCCCCTGCCTGAGGGCCTGAGCCACTGACTGTTTGGTGCCCCGCCCTGACCCAAGGCCTGGGCCTGCATATTGAACTGTTTGCTCCGCCCCTGCCTGAGGGCCTGAGCCGCTGACTGTTTGCCACCCAGCCAGGCTAATTCCCCGACTCATCGGACCTAAGTAGTGAGGCGGCCTGGTTCCCAGCCGCCCTAGAGGGGGACGAGCCCCGGCCGAACCCCCACACAAGGGTATACTCTTTTTGGTAAATTGAAAAGTTTAATTAATCTGTTTTCATGAAATATGACAATAACTGAAGAAACTATCCCACGATATAATACCATGATCAGCATTTATCCTACCTAAGTCATCTATAGTTTTCCAGTGCTAGGGAAAATGGAAAGTTCCAGTGTTCCCAAATGAGACTCTCAGTGATGTATCTGATATTCAATAAGACTGGGATATTCTATTACCAACCTTTTCCCCGGGGTTTCTTGCAAAAGAATTCACAGTCACTTTCTAAAGACTAAAATTCGGGAAGGGTCATTCTTCATCCATTTGTGGGCTACTTTAAAGTATCATTGTAGTAAGAGTTTGTTTCTAACAGGCAAGAATACCTGTGCCCCTCTGAAACACCACAAGTATTCAAATTAGCAAACTGTGAAGTCACAATAAGGGGAGGGGGAAGGTTCTTCATAAATAAACAGGAAGAGCTAGGGAATGAGAATGGAACAAACACACTTCAAATGTTTCTAGGTGATGTTTATGCCAATGACCGTAAAGAGGCTCTTGTGTCCTAGCTGCTGATGGCTACAATGGAAAATCTGAATAGGAACACCATTCCATAGTTAATGTGTACATTTGGTGGCATACTAGAGGGATGTCAGATTAATACCCACTACAGCTCAGCTTGCAAACATTTCAGTTATGACCCCTCATAACAAGGTCTCCTTGCCTAATCCCCAGGTCCTCAGCCAGCGCACCACTGGCTCAGCTTCACTCCTTCTGTGACCCTAGGATATGCATACAACCAGCATTCCACATTAAAATCTCCCCTCTGGGGTCTGGTTTATTAATATTATTAAATAAAAGGGGTTCACCCCCTTCACTTCTATGTCCAAGCTCTCCAAGTCCTTTGTGGCCCCTTTCCAGGGTTTCACTGCATCTCAATAGCATGTCCTCCCAGCTTCTTTCCACAGGGAGTACAAGTGTCCCAACCTTAGATGCTGCTTTTCTCCAGGCAACTGTTCTTCTGTGTCAGGATTCAAGCAGCCAGCTCTTTCCCAATCCTTTGTCTCCCTGTGAGTGCGCAACAGACCCTGTCTTTTATTTCAGGCCTTGACCCGTGATCAAGTCATATGACCCTCTGGACTGCATCCCTTCTCAGTGTCACAGGATTATATCCCCTAGACTTCATATGCTTAAAGGTCTGAGGCCCTGTAACAGCAGGGCTGGCCATGTCCGCACATACACAACCAGCACCCTATTACACCCTCTTTTTACAGCCTCATCATTTTATCACAAAAGAACTTTTGGGGCTGAATGTTTTTCATGTTTAGTTTTTCCCCACAGGTGAATTTTTGGAGAAAGCAAAAGCAAAACCTTTCAGCCATCACTGAGCTGGGTGAGGGTGAATTCAATTTTTTCCAAAACCATTTTTTTTTTCAAATTTTCAACAAGTACAGCCAATTACAGCCTGATCATATCCCAGTGAAGAACCTGGGCACTGATAGGTGCGCCACAGTTGTGAAAGTCAGGCCATTTTTAGACACCTAAATAACGACCTTGGGGGCTGATCCAAAAGTCCAGTGAAGTCAACACTTCTATGAGCTTCAGATCATGCCTTTAGCAGCTTCCCTTTAGGGACACTTTAAAAAATTTATGGTTTATGATGATTGGTACGATATAGACTAGATAGGTCTCAAACTATGCAGAGAGAATAGCTGTCAAAAAAGGAATTTACAAGTTCCACCAGCATGACTAGCTCACATACTATACGGTAATTGCTATTCTTTTCCTTGTGAAATGTAAATCTGAACCTACTATTTCGTGTTATAAATGTGCACTACAAATTATAGCATGCCGGATATACAATATGGAATATTGTCAAATCAGCCTTCGGTTCTGGAATTCCCTGACTAGTGAGAGCTTGATTTCGCAATATTTAAGCAAGATGCTATGTAATCTGTGGCAGTTCTGAGGCAAGGTCTCTAGATTCTGCAATGTACACTGCAGGACACTGGTCCAGGACACTGGAAAGTCCACAGCAGCTTCAGTTAAACATAGGTTTTTAATTAATATAGAAACCAGAATAGCTGTCTTCAATTAAATTCAATTTATTTTATGCTGCCCCCCTCATTTCCAGTTGTCAGCACGCTACAGATTTTAGTACAAGGCATGTCTGCATTGTAAAAGTGGTCAAGGGAGAAACTGGAGCAAACTCCCGCAAGCACAAATCCAGTTCCTGTTTTGTGTCTAACTACTCTGCAATCTGACCCCTGCAGGATTAAGGAATCCTGCAGATAGCTAGATAGTTCTAGAGTTAATGACTATAACATTATTTGTGCTTGAGAAAGAATGAGGCCAAAGCAAAAATGTTGTGCAAATACCAGGAATTGAATTTTGGCATAATAGGCCAGATCCGAAGCCCATGGAGTAGTTTTGTGTTAGAAGTGAAAGTGAGTTTGTGAAATGCAGACTCTGTGAGAGTGATTGGGTAAGACGATGTTAGGGTGGCGAGATATATGAGCTGAGGTTGGAGTGGATGTAAACGTTGGCTAAGCTGGTGATTTCCTAGCTTTGTAATGACTGTGTTGGTGGGTTTGCACTTGAGCAACCTTAACTCTAAGTTAACTGTGTGTTCTTTGGTTTGTGATATACTTATAGTCGGGTGGGAAAATTAGTGAAGGGAAAATGTGGCATTCTCTCCTCCAACCTACACTGAACCCTCACCCACAAGTCAGACCAAACCTTTTCTGAACTTTGAAAAAGTTCAACGTTTTCCATTATCTTTCATCTTCATGAGCCTGTGCTTTGGCTGATTCTCTCAGGCAGAACTGTCAAAATATGATAAGAAAAGCTGCTGTTGCAAAACTAGTATGGGGGATCAAACAAGACATTGGGTGGTTAGGATAAGCATCTCTGCTTTGGACTGCTTCTCCACAGTCACAACTTGGTAAGTTTCACCCATCACTAGTATAGCTACCAGTAGTTAGTCTACTACTTAAATTCTCATTGAAATAGGATTTTTTTTTAAATAATCATTTTTCTGCCACTCAAGGTAATTGCTTTGAAGCTTATTTAAATCTCACAGGGAGCTATTTTGATCTCCCACACTGAGATTTATCTAAAGGGGGCTGGTGTATAATCTCATGCGTGACTGAATGTCTGTTAGCAAATATTGTGATTCAACATGTTTTTGAAAGATATGGTGCAGAATTAAAAACACTCAGAGGATTTTACTGTGCTCTAGACAAAAGGATGTCCCATCGGCGCACTGGATTTTCTTCATAATGGAAAGTAAATGCATATGGTGAGGTGAAACAAGACACAAGACCCAGGCCCTTTCAACATATTACAGTGGCCTGGCAACATTCAGGAATGTGATAATGCAGAATGAATGAATGATCAACTCTGGAAGAGCAAAGGAGTAGTGTAAAGCATCTTAACTGGTTACATCCTGAAAGAATAAACTATGCAATTAAAGCAACATCTCATTAGGAGCCAGTGAGGCACTAATAGACAAGAGGGGAGACTAGATAGTTAGAAGGTAAATAGTTGACCATTTAGTCTACCTTCAATAACAGGTTAAAATAATAGAACTGATTTGGAAGCACCTAGTGGTAGATGAGACAATCTTGATCAACAATGGGCATTTTTATAGAGTACCATGTCAGAAAACACTGAGTACTCTGCTACAAACCAGAGCTTGACAAGAAAGGAATTCAGGAATCATAGTTCATAGAAACAAGGCTATTTCTCCCTATAATTTCCCACCATTGTTAGCACCAGAGCAGCTCCACTGTTGGGAGCACTATTGCAGACTGGTCCCTAGCATTTTAATCACCCTGAGTAAATACAGACAACAGTTAAAATGCTGGTGACCACCTGTTTACTCAACATTGTTACCATCACTGGAGATACACCACTGGTAGCAATGGTGGGAAATGCTAGGGAAAAAAGTTAATGTAAACAATGCCAAAAGGAGTTCAACCAGGGGCCGTCTGCCCTTGCTTGCTGTTCCCTCATCCTTAATGAACTATTTTGGTTTGGGAGAGACTGCTTGATCCCCGCTGATCCCTGTTGGGTGTGGTGAGGGTCAAGACTGGATACAGCCCAAAGTGAGGAGCGGTGTTGAGCAGGGGTCAATACTGGGCCCAATTACATATAATATCTTAAAATATACTTGTATGTACTTCTCATTAGTCCAGTATGTTATACTATTTATAACATCAATGGAAATTTTAAAATATGACCTTGAAGGAGAGACATGTTGTCCATTGACCAAATTTCTAGAGAGTTTAGAGAAATTGGCAAAAAATATCAATGATATAAGATTTAATTTAGAAAGATGTCAGGTATGGTATTTAGAGGAAATTGGATTTACTTTGCAGAAGTACAATCAGAGGATGCAGAGAGGGATATCACCAAACTGGAACAATGAAATTGCTATGAACTCCACCCACTGAAATCTAGGATCATTTACCATTACATTATTGTACGAGAGCTTTAGGTCCAGCCTCAGACATGATTACAGTCTGCCTTAATTGTTTGTTACTCACGTCTCACTCTGGTTAAATATTGCAGTCATTCTTGTACTAGATTTCTCTGTCATCTACCACGGAGTGGATTATGGAATCTGGATGACCAGGCTAGTGTGAGCATCTGGAGCTGCTTTTTACTACATACATGTGTACACTAGGGCCTGGTCCACACTAACCCCCCATTTCAAACTAAGGTATGCAAATTCAGTTACGTTAATAATAATTAATGGAGATATCCCATCTCCTAGAACTGGAAAGGACCTTGAAAGGTCATCAAGTTCAGCCCCCTGCCTTCACTAGCAGGACCAAGTACTGATTTTGCCCCAGATCCCCAAGTGGCCCCCTCAAGGATTGAACTCACAACCCTGGGTTTAGCAGGCCAATGCTCAAACCACTGAGCTATAACATAGCTGAATTCGAAGTACCTTAGTTCGAACTTACCGTGGGTCCAGACGCGGCAGGCAGGCTCCCCCGTCGATGCCGCGTACTCCTCTCGCCAAGCTGGAGTACCAGCGTTGACGGCGAGCACTTCCGGGATCAATCCCAGAAGATCGATTGCTTACGACGGACCCGGAGGTAAGTGTAGACCTACCCTAGGATGTAGTCTGATTCCTCTGACATTGGTGTGAGTGTGGAACCAGCCCCAACAAAATGATTAGACAGAGTAGTTCTTTTCCTGCTAATTTACTGTTGCTCCTTTAATTAGCACATGTTGAGGTCCCACAGGGCTTGATTCTTAGTTTTATGCTTTTCAGCCCATTCCTTTTACCTGCTCGTCTCATCATAGTTCACATTGCAGTTCAAGTGACTAATACCTAATTCTTGATTCAATCCAGGTCCTACTTCTTCATTTGTTTGGGGTTCAATCTTGGCTGTCTAGCCATTGCCAGAAATGGAATTCAGACAAAAACTGAGCCATGGCTGATTGAGCACAGAATTTATTCTCTAGCTCCCTGCTAATATCACATATTGTTCAATTATCTACTCGTCATATCAAAGACCTAGGTGTCAATTATCATGACTTTTATGTGACCTTAAAAGAAACATATTCACGGTGTGGCTAGATATGCTTCTTACATCTTGAAACCTCTGCTTTCTTTCTATTAGTTCTGTTAGTTCATCCTTTTCTTATAACCAGAACTGATCTACAGTTTTTCGTTGGTTGAGTTACCAGAGAGTGTTCAGTTAAAGCTCAACCACAATGCTGTTCTATGGATTATTAGACACACAAATGTTTCTTCCACACATTAGGCTGGTGCTCCAGTCTATCCATCTAGATGCCCGACTATCGCTTTTAAATCCTCAGTGGCTGATTCCCTGTGTATTGGACTGAGTTGATGTAGCTATAAATGTACTGCACTGCAATCAGAGTGGTTACACAGAAAGGTCTCGGCTGTTATTTCGAGCCCAAAGAAAGCGCAGCTGCACAGTCCCACATTTGGAGAATGATCTCCCAGTAGACCTGTTCTATTGGTGACCATTAGGTCTATATCTAGACCCTATGTTTTCGCATTGACTCTTCCCTGAGCACACTCAACTAGTTTGTTTTTAAATATTTCAGTGGAGCATCTGTATTTCTGCAAAGTGCTCAGAGGCCCTTCTTATGAAGGCTGTCCTGTAAATATGCAGATTGATTGATTGACCTTTTTGTGAGGCTGTTATTAGCACTCATTGGCAAGTTACCAAGAGACACAGAACAATACCAGTCTCCCCCAGAGACTGAATCACCTTCCTTGTGTCCTCAGCCTCAGTCTGTTTATGAAACCCAAGGTCATGGTGGCTACATGTGTCTCACTGGTTGCTGTCTAACTTTTCCTTGGTGATTACTGTGGATGCTGACCAGCAAAAGTGATGGGCTGTTTTTTCCTCATGTGTCATAAGGTTACACAAAAGGATGCAAGTGATAAACACGGGATGTATTTTCAGTGTTAACATACACACATTGCTTAAAAACATCTCCTGTATGCAGAATGTTGGGAAGTAAATGAGAATGAGAGCACTCAGCGTCATGCAGGACCAGGCTTTTGGTTATGGGTAAAATTTTCAAAAGCAGTTAAGTCACTTAGGAGCCTAAGTCCCATTGAGTTTCAAAAGGAATTAGACTCATAAGTCATTTAGGTGCTTTTGAAAATGTTTCCTGATACTCATACTTATCATATGCTTATATTTTATCACATGTTTTTATATCATTCTAGTATCTATTTAATATGTTATCAAACACGTTCCTGGTGAGTATCAGATCTTAGTAGAAGACTGTCTCCTTACCATTCATGATCACATAACTTCATTCATTGAGTTTAAGGCCAGAAGGGACTATTAGATCATCCTGTATATCATAGGCTGTTAATTTTCACCCAGTTACCTCTGGATTGAGTCCAGAAACTTGTGTTTGATTAAAGCATAATCTGTGTTTGGCTGAAGTATATTTTCCAGAAAGGTATCCAGTCTTGATTTCAAAGCATCAAGAAGTGAAGAATCCACCAATTACCTTAGTTGTCTGTTTCATTGGTTAATCACTCTCACTGTTAAAATAATTGTGGCTAATTTCTAATTTGAATTTGTCTGGCTTCTACTTCCAGCCATTGGTTCTCGTAACGCCTTTCTCGGCTAGATTAAAGAGCCCTTTAGTACCCATTATTCTCTCCCCATGAAGGTAATTAGACACTAAATTCAAGTCACCTCTCACTTTTTTTTGATAAGCAAAACAAATTGATGTCTTTTAGGCTATGTCTACGTTGCAAACTAAAAGGTGTGTGTCCCAGCTTGTGTAGACATACTCATGCTAGCTCTTCTCTGACCAAGCATGCTAAAAATAGTAGTGTAGCTGCAGAAGCACAGGCAGTGGCGGGACTGTGCTAGCTACCACCAAGTACAAACCCACCTGGATAAATACTTGGCGTTACCAACATGTGTTGTCATTGCAGCTGCCTGGGCTACTGGGTTACACTGCTATTTTTAGTATGCTAACTCAGATGAGAGCTAGCCCAAGTATGTCTACTCAAGATGGGAAATACCCCACTAACTCGCAGTATAGATGTAGTCTAAGTGTCTCATTGTAAAACATTTTGCCAGCACCCACATTTTTTGTGGTTCTTTTTTACACTCTCTCCAGTTTTTCAACATCCTCTTTAAAATGTGGACACCAGAACTTTATATGCAGTATTCCATTATCGGTCTGATCTATGCCATAAACAGGTAAAAATCACCTTCCCACTCCTACTCACTACTCCCCTGTTTATACATCCAAGGATCACAATAACTCTTTTTACCACAGCATTGGACTAGACGCTCCTGGTCAGTTGCTTGTCCACTATGCCCCCCTAAATTCTTTCAGAGTCATTGCTTTCCAGGATGCAGTCCCACATTCTGTACGCATGGCCTGCATTCCCTGTTCCTAGATGTATACATTTGCATTTGGCTGTATTAAAATGCATTGTGTTTGAACAGGGCCTAGCTTACATTGTTTGCATCAGAAATTTTCAATTCATCAAAATCGAAACCTTCTGCAGAGATGGTTAGATTTCAATGAAGTTCCAATGGAATCCAGGCACCATGGGGGAAAAAAGAG